>NC_082663.1:112607222-112923611 GCF_025265405.1 Mesoplodon densirostris | reverse complement strand
GCTTTAGCTGCATCTCATAAGTTTTGGTATGGGGTTTTGTTTTTATTATCTTAAAGGGTTTCCTTCCTCTTGTGATTCCTTCTTTGACCAACTGGTTATTTAGGAGTATATTGTTTAACTTCTATATATTTGTGGATTTCTCAATTTTCTTCTGCTCTTGATTTCTAATTTCATCCCATTGTGATCCAAAAACATAGTTGGTGTGATTTCAGTCCTTTTAGGTTTATTTAGACTTGTTTTATGGCCTTACATACAGTCTATCCTGGAGAATGTTCCATGAGCACTTGAGAAGAATGTGTATTCTGCTTTTGTTGGGTGTTCTATATCTGTTAGATCTAGCTGAATTATTACAGTGTTGTTCAATTTAGTGTATCAAAACCTGAGAGACTGTAATATTTGTTCTACTCATATCCTTTATCTCTTGAATAACATCAGATTGTTTTAATGATATGAGACCTCAGTCGTTTCTGATAGGGAAACAGGCAGTTTAAGCAGAAGGTTGGGAGCATGAATTATTTAAAGGAATGCACTGGTCTGAAGCCCATTAATAAGGTCATGAAGATAAAGGAAAAGTTGACAAAGATAAGGTTTCTTTATTCTCTTTTCAAAAACAGCTTTATTGAGGAATAATTTGCATTCCATAAAATTCACTTGTTTTTAAGTGTACAATTCAGTGATTCTTAATCAGTTTATGAGTGTGCAACTGTCACCACAATGTAATTGTAGAACATTTTCAGCACCCTAAAAAGATCTGTTGTGTCCATTTACAGTCACTCTTCATTCTTTGTTTTACCCTTTACTCTTTTTATGGTGGCGGGGGTGTGTGCACCATGTGGCTTGTGGGATCTTTGTTCCCTGACCAAGGATCAAACCTGGGCCCCCAGCAGTGAGAGTGCCAAGTCCTAACCACTGGACTGCCCCTTTATTCATTTTATTTTATTTTTATTTTTTTCATTTCATTTATTTGTTCTGTGGCACGTGGGATCTTCCTGGACCAGGGATCGAATCTGTGTCCCCTGCATTGGCAGGTGGATTCTTAACCACTGTGCCACCAGGGAAGTCCCCCCTTTATTCTTGTATAGTGTTAAATACTCAAGTACATTCAAATAGTTCTCTCATCTAAACCTTACCATCAGATTAGTATGGACATTTTATGAAAGGCAAAACCGAGGTTTAGGGAGATTATTTGCCTAAATCATATGTCTAGTATGTTATATAATCACAACTAACCATCAGGTATCCCTAATTGTCCCATTTATAAAATTATGGTGCCTCAGCTGTTTACAGCTCAATTGAAGTTTGGAAGTTATGTTACTTTGTTAAGGTATTTAAGAAGTTAATAAAGAGGTAATTGCCTGTATTGGTTTTTGGTTACTGGATGTTTTATGTTTGAGAGTTTTTATTAGCAAGGATACCACTCTACATCAAGATTATCCAATAGTCTTTGCTTATAATTAAACCACCTGAATCACTACAATTTGAAGAACTGTGTATTAGGAAATAGAGGGTCATTTTGCAAATTAATACCTTAGCCTCTTTGATATTGATTATGGAGAAATAAGGTAGGACATCCCTTTTTCCCCCAAATATTCTTCCAGTAGATAGTAACTGCACATGTACCATATGCTCTGAGTTATTTTTGATGCTCTTCTGAGATTGCTATTCTCTTTTTTTCTTTGCTTTTTTGGCTTTGCTGCATGGCTTGCAGGGTCTTTCTGGATCAGGGATTGAACCTGGGCTCCGGCAGTGAAAGTGCCGAGTGCTAACCACTGGACTGCCCGGAAATTCCCTGAGATTGGTATTCTTAACCTCTCTCTCATTTCCTTCTGGTTTCTCCCCAGGAGGTCCTAAGGATCTTCAGAGAAATATAAATGACTGAGAAATAACCGCTTTCAAATTTGTCCGGTTCCGCTATAAATGCAGTTTCACTTGGACAGAGCTGCTAGTAGTGGGTGGATAAGACTTAGAATAACTGCAATGGGTAGCAGAGGCTGCCTATCAAAGCAACCCTTTCCTTCCTTTAGTACCTCAATCCCATGTAGTCCATAGTATAATTCACTTTTAGTCTCTTCGGATACTAGGTAACTGAGAAGTAAAGATACAGATAGCACATTATCTGTAGTATAGACATTTAAAGTTATTTATTTAGATTGATTTTAGTTAGACCACAGAAATAAAGAATGGAAAACTCCAGAGAGGCTAAACAGTTGCAGATCAAGGTGAAAGTTAAAAGTCAAAAATCCAGCCAGAGGGACTTCCCTCGTGGTCCAGTGGCTAAGACTCCATGCTCTCAATGCAGGGGGCCCGAGTTTGATCCCTGGTCAGGGACCTAGATCCCACATACCGCAACTGAACATCCCACGTGCCGCAACTAAGACCCAGGCGTAGCCAAACAAATAAATTAAAAAAAAAAAAAAGAGCCAGCCAGAAACAAATCAAGAGACTTGGAGAGAGTATTGACAAACTTTGAAAACCACAGTGTGAAGTTTGCATCTTAGATTGAGGAGAGTTTAGGCATGGCCTTCCCGTAGTTTGGGAGTGGTCCTGAAAGAGGAGGCAGACGACTTGAAGGAGGTGGTCAGTAGAATTAGTATGCAGTTTAGCATAAAATTTAGTCCTAACCTTATATTCCTCAGCTAAGATATAGGGCAGGTTGGGAAAGCCTAGTTATTACATAATCAAAAGACTATCACTCTAATAGAAAAATGGGCAAAAGATGTAAATAGGCAGTTCACAAGAGAAGAAATATGAATGGCTAAGTAGGACATGAAAAAGATGTGTGGTTTAACTATCGGAGAAATTGACTAGAAAGCAGTTGACTATGAGCTTTATAAGGTCAAAGACCGTGAGTCATTCTCCGTTTTATCTCTGGCTCCTAAGACAGTACCTAGACATAGTAAATAGGCTCATGTATTTGTTGAATGAATGAAATAAACAAATAACGTTGGAATAATTTTTTTTTTTACTTCTTAGATTGGTGGCACGATTAAAAAAGACTCATAATGCCTGGGATTGGAAATGGCATGGTTAAAGGGCAGTTTCATACTCCTTTGGGGCGCTGTCAATTAACACAATCTTTTCGAAAAGCAGTTTAGTGATATACGTTAAAGTGGTATAGCATATATCCTTTGACTCAGCAATTTCACGTGGAGAAATTTATCTGAAACTGAAATAGTGTGCTGGCGCACACGTGCACACACACACACAATCATTATAATGTTTATCATACTAAATTCCGGATACAACCTAACTATCGGGCTTTCTGGTTAAATGAATACTATGCAGTCAATCAAAGAATGAAAATTCATATGTATTGATATGGAACTATGTTCATTACTTATTAAATGAAATAAGAACTGTATGTGTAACAGTTTTCTACACTACTAATGTGTGACTCTTTGCAATATTAAAGGGAAGTTTCACTTCCCTGAAACTGTTGGTGACTTCTGCTTTCTACTTTATGTTAATCATATTAAAGTTTTTGAGCAAAGAGCGAGTATTACTTGTGTAGTTGGAAAAACAGACCCATCAAGGTTTATCTCTTTTGAAAAAGAACCCTCTACACTGTTGGTGGGAATGTAAATTGGTGTAGCCACTATGAAGAACAGTATGGAGGTTCCTTAAAAAAACTAAAAACAGAGTTACTATATGATCCAGCGATCCCACTCCTAGGCATATATCTGGAGAAAATTATAATTCAAAAAGATACATACACCCCAGTGTTCATAGCAGAACTATTTACAGTAGCCAGCACATGAAAGCAACCTAAGTGTCCATCAACAGATGAATGAATAAAGATGATGTGGTATATATACACAATGAAATATTACTCAGCCATCAGAAAGAATGAAATAATGCCATTTGCAGCAACATGGATGGACCTAGAGATTATCATACTAAGTAAAGTAAGTCATCAGAGAAAGACAAATATCATATGATATTGCTTATATGTGGAATCTAAAAAAAATGATACAAATGAACTTATTTACAAAACAGAAATAGACTCACAGACATAGAAACAAACTTATGGTTACCAGAGGGGAAAGCGGGGAGGGATAAATTAGGAGTTTGGGTTTAAAATATACACACTACTATATATAAAATAGGTAACCAGCAAGGACCCACTGTATAGCACAGGGAACTATACTCAGTATCTTGTAGTAACCCATAGTGGAAAGGAATCTGAATATATACATATATATGTGTATAACTGAGCCCCTTTGCTGTATACCTGAAACTAACACAATGTTGTAAATAACTATATTTCAATAAAAATTTTTTTAGAAAGGTTTATCTCTGTTGGAAAATACAAAAGTGGAAGACTGTTCCTTATTAACATTTACAAGAACAGCCAAAATATTTACTAGGGTCAAGAAAGAAGATTTACCTAAATAGACATCCTTCATATTATGTGTGAAAACTGGATATTCAGATTTCAGTTTTCTTGTGTTTAGCTTATGAGAATAGGAGTTGGCATATTTTGCTGTTAGTTGAGTTAGTTGTATCTCATTCTTTCTATATACTCAACACCTAACAATTCTACTTCTGAGTTTACCCTAAAGAAATAACGAGGTCATCAGTCATATGGCATACATTGTGTTGCATCTACTTTTCCTCACAAAACGGCATTTATGGAAATTCCTCCAAGGTAACTGGCAGTGATCTACCTCATTTGTTTTAAAAAACAATGGTTTATTTAAGCATTTCTATTTTCTTGGGCATTCAGTTATTTTAAATTGTTTTACCACTAAAAACAGTGCTGCAGTAAACATCTTCATAGCTTATGGCTGTGCTTTTAATTCTGTGGAATATAGTCCCACAAGTGAGGTTACTGGGCTGAAGGACTTGTCTTTTTTCTGGCTGAGTTTGAAATGTCTTCACCATTTTATAACCGTCATCTTAGAAAAGTATGTGGTTTTTAACTGTTATTAAATAAAACATTTATTTAAAATTTTTATTTATTTATTTTAAATTTTATTTATTTATTTATTTAGGCTGGTCCGGGTCTTAGTTGTGGCATGCAGGATCTTTTAGTTGCAGCATGCTGACTCTTAGTTGCGGCATTTATATGGGATCTAGTTCCCTGACCAGGGATTGAACCCTGACCCCCTTGCATTGGGAGCGAGGAGTCTTACCCACTGGACCACCAGGGAAGTCCCAAAACATTTTATTATTTAATTGGTTTTGTTAACTATTAAAATCCCATATATCTTTGGGTTTATTTCTTCCCTCTGTTTTACTGATCAGTTTGTTCATTTCTGTGCACTACCATACTATTTTGATAATGGTGATGGCTTATAGTAAGTTTTATTCTAGTGTGGCCAATTCTTCTTGTTCTCTCCCCAATGCTAAGTATTTAATAGATGCTTGTTGCATATTAAGTTAATAGTAAACTTAATAATAAACATTAAATCTTGCTTTAGATAAATTCTGGATGCCCATTTACTTTAGGGAGCTGAGCTTGGCATGTGGATGTTGTCCTCTCCTAGCAGTGTAATAAATGTAATTTCTTTCTGAAATGTAATAAATTGTGACACAGAGGAGGAGTTGAGGAGAATTGGATATCGGTGTGAATTTGGAGACAGGGGTGCACCTTAGTCATGAGAGAAATACTTTAAGCCCTAGAGAAGAGACAGTTTGATGGTAAATCCCAAGGCTGAAAAATGTTGGAAAGCACCCATAGTGCTCTAATATATAAATTTTATCACTCTTATCCTTCCATCTTTTATTTTGAAAAATCTCACACCTATAAGAAAAGTATAATATACATATGTATACCCTTCACCTAGATTAACATTTTTCCTGCGAACATTTAATTGCTGCTGCTGCTACTCTTCCTTCTCTTCCTCTTTCCCTCCCTCACCCTCTGTCTTTCCCTCCTTCCTTTATCCATCCTTCTCTGTCTGTCTGTCTGTCCCTCCCACCCTCCACACACATACTATCTATATACATGCTATCTATACATAATAAATATATATTCCAGTGGTCATTGAACCATTTGAGAGTTGGCAAACATGATGACATTTCGCCTGTGTGTTGTGTATGTCCTAAATAAGAATCAAAGATTTTCTCCTGCATAAACAAATACAGTTATCACATTGCTATGATTATCTGAAATACCATTCATATTAAAATTTTCCCAAGTTTTCCATTAATGACCTTCACAACCATTTTTTCCTCCTCAGATCCAGGGTCTGGGGTATGAAAGATCATGCATTGCATTTAATTGTGTCCTCTTTCTTTCTTTCTTTCTTTCTTTCTTTCTTATTTATTTATGTATGTATGTATGTATGTATGTATGTATGTATGTATTTATTTATTTATGGCTGCGCTGGGTCTTCATTGCTGCACGCGGGCTTTCTCTAGTTGTGGCGAGTGGGGGCTACTCTTTGTTGCAGTGCATAGGCTTCTCATTGCGGTGGCTTCTCTTGTTGCAGAGCATGGGCTCTAGGTGCACAGGCTTCAGTAGTTGTGGCATGTGGGCTTAGTAGTTGTGGCTCATGGGCTTAGTTGCTCCGCGGCATGTGGGATCTTCCTGGACCAGGAATTGAACCCGTGTCCCTGCATTGGCAGGCGGATTCTTAACCACTGTGTCACCAGGGAAGTCCTGTTGTGTCATCTTGAATGTAGAATATAGACATAATCTCCAGTGCCTGCCCCTGTCTGTTTGTCTCTCCTTTTGTTCTCTGACATTGTTTGAAGAGTCCAGGCCAGTTTTGTAGAATGTTTCTCAGTTTAGGTTTGTCTGCTTACTTGTGATTAGATTCAGATTAAATATTTTTAGCAGGTAGAATACTGAGGTGGTGATATGTCTTTAGTGCATCACATTGGAAGGCACATGATGTCAGTTTGCCCCATTATTGATATGTTAAGTCTGATCACTTGATTACGGGTAGTGTTTACTTCTCTACTTCAAAGATTTTTTTCTTTATACTTGATATTTTGTGGGGGTGATACTGAATATTCCATTGCCTCCCAAATTTTTACCCAATGGTTTTAGCATCCATTGATGTTTTTTGCCTCAATTATTACTTTAGTGGCTGCAGAAAAGAGATTTTTTAATTCTTTCATTTCTCCTACATTTATTAGTTGGCATTCTTCTATGAAGAAGTACATTTGCTCCCTGACTTATTTGTCTTTTAATTTTATTCTTTGCTATTATTCTGTGGATTCAGAGATTTTTCTTTTGTTTTTAAGTATAGTTGATTTACAATATTGTGTTAGTTTCAGGTGTACAGCATAGTGATTCTGGCTTTTTTGAGGATTATATTCCATTATAGGTTTTTACAAGATATTGGGTATAGTTCTCAGGGATTCTTTTTTTATTCAATTTGTTATATTCCGTTGCTTGTTCATTGTGATGCTCATGTTTTAAAATTTGACCAGTGAGAGCCCCTTCAAGCTGGTTCTTGTGTCCTTTTGATATGTCTCCATCTGTTTTTGAGCGTTTTCTTACTGTTACAACAAGATACTTTAGGCTCACTTTTTACCTTCCTTGCTATAGCTCTGGAATTATCTATTTCCCGAAGAAGTCCTGTTCCATTTTAGCAGGGAATGATATTAGAAAACAAAATTTGGGGGCTTCCCTGGTGGCGCAGTGGTTGAGGGTCCACCTGCCGATGCAGGGGACGCGGGTTTGTGCCCCGGTCCGGGAGGATCCCACATGCCGTGGAGCGGCTGGGCCCGTGAGCCATGGCTGCTGAGCCTGCGCGTCCGGAGCCTGTGCTCCGCAATGGGAGAGGCCACAACAGTGAGAGGCCCGCGTACAGCAAAAAAAAAAAAAAAAAAAGAAAGAAAACAAAATTTGGTTGCTGAGGGTGCTTCTTTCTACCAGATTGTCACTGCTTCTAGACTCTTTCAGTGGATGGAGCTAGAGACACCATATGTGTGTGTGTATATATATGTATATGTGTGTATATATACTTAGATATAATTTATTTTTAATATAAGCATGAGTTCATAGTACTACTTTCTAATCCCCAAAGGTTCTTTTTCTTCTTATTCCTCTCTATATTTGTATCTGTTTTCCCATAGTAAGGTCCCTGGTTCCCTAAAAGTTTCAGGATGTTTACATTTACTTATTTGTTCAGTCTTGTAGCAGTAAAATTGCTACACCATTATCTTTACCAGCAACCAACCAACTAAAGTTGCAGATATTTCTTTGCATTTCTTTTTGTCCCTAGGATTTCATTTAAAACTGTTTTGAATTTTACTGAATTGGGAAGAAATAGAAAATATGAACAGACCAATTACCAGTAATGAAGTTGTATCAATAATTTAAAAAGTCCCAATGAACAAAAGTATAGGACCAGATGGCTTCACAGGAGAATCCTACCAAACATTTAGAGAAGAGTTAACACCTGTCATTCTCAAACTGTTCCAAAAGATTGCAAAGGAAGGAGTATTTCCAAACTCATTCTTTGAGGCCATCATTACCTTGATACAGGCACAGACAACACAAAAAAAGAAAATTACAGACCAGTATCACTGATGAATGTAGATACAAAAATCTTCAACAAAATGTTAGCAAACTGAATTCAGTAATACATTAGAAGAATAATACACCATGATCAAGTGGGATTTATGTCAGAGGTTCAAGGGGGTGGTTCCACATCTGAAAATCAATCAGTGTTATACACATTAACAAACTGAAGAATAAAAATTATATGATCATTTCAATAAATGCAGAAAAAGCCTCAGACAGAATTTAGTGTCCATTTATGATAAAAAGCTCTCCACAAAGTGGGTTTAGAGGGAACATACCTCAACATAATAAAGGCCGTATATGATAAGCCTGCAGCTAACAACATAATGGTGAAAAGCTGAAATCATTTCCTCTAAGATCAGGAACAAGATAAGGATATCAGGGCCTCCCTGGTGGCGCAGTGGTTGAGAGTCCGCCTGCCGATGCAGGGGATACGGGTTCGTGCCCCGGTCTGGGAGGATCCCATATGCCGCGGAGCGGCTGGGCCCGTGAGCTATGGCCGCTGGGCCTGCGCATCCGGAGCCTGTGCTCCGCAACGGGAGAGGCCACAACAGTGAGAGGCCCGCATACAGCAAAAAGAAAAAAAAAAAAAAAAAAAAAAAAAAGATAAGGATATCGACTTTTGCCATTTTTATTCACCATAGTATTGGAAGTTCTAGCCACAGCAAACAGGTAAGAAAAAGAAATGAATCCAAATTGGAAAAGAAGAAGTAAAAACTGTCACTGTTTGCAGGTGACATGATACTATAAATAGAAAATTCTAAAGACATCACCGAAAAACTACTAGAGCTCATCAGTGAATTCAGTAAAGGTGCAGGATAAAAAATTATGATACAGAAATCTGTTGCATTTCCATACACTAACAATGAACTATGAAAATAATCCTATTTACAATTGCATCAAAAAGAATAAAATACCTGGGAGTAAACCTAACTAAGGTAAAGGATCTGTATTTGGAAAACTATAAGACACTGATGAAAGAAATTGAAGATGGCACAAATAGATGGAAAGAGATAACGTGTTCATGAATTAAGAGAATTAATGTTATTAAAATGACCATACCACCCAAGGCAATGTACAGATTCAATGCAATCTCTATCAAAATACAAGTGGCACTTTTCACAGAACTAGAACAAATAATTTTAAAATTTGTATGGAAATAGAAAAGACCTTGAATGGCCAAAACAGTCTTGAGAAAGAAGAACAAAGCTGTATGTATCATGTCCCCCGATTTCAAACCATACTACAAATCTACAGCTATCGAAACAGTATGGTACTGGCACAAAAAGACATACAGATCAGTGGAACAGAACAGAGAGCTCAGAAATGAACTAATACGTACATGAGCAATTAAACTATGACAAAGGAGACAAGAATATACAATGAGGGAAATACACCCTCTTCAGTAAATGGTGTTGGGAAAACTGGACAGCTATATGCAAAAGAGTCAAACAGGACTACTTTCTAACACCATGTACAAAAATAAATTCAAAATGAATTAAAGACTTAAATGTAAGACCTGAAACCATAAAACTCCTAGAAGAAAACATAGTATGCTCTTCGACATTGGTCTTAGTAATATTTTTTGATATATTCCCTCAGGCAAGGGAAACAAAAGCAAAAATGAACAAATGGGACTGTGTGAAACTAGAAAGCTTTTGCACAGTGAAGGAAACATCATCAAAATGAAAAGCTGCCTACTGAGTGGGAGAAGATATTTCCAAATGCTCTGTCAGATGAGTGGTTAATATCCAAAATGTAAAAGAACTCATACAGCTCAACATAAAAAACACAAACAGCCCAACTGAAAAATGGCCAGAGGATCTGTAGACATTTTTCCAAGGAAAACATATAGATGGCCAGGAGGCACAGGAGAGATCCTCAGCATCGTTAGTCATCAGGGAAATGCACATCAAAACCACAATGAGATGTCACCTCACACACAATAGCCATTATCAAAAGACAAATAAAAAGTGTTGGGGAGGATGTAGAGGAAAGAGAACCCTTCTGCACTGTTGGTGGCAATGTAAATTGGTGTAGCCACTAAGGAAAACAATATGGAGATTCCTCAAAAAATTAAAAATAGAACTGCCATATGATCCAGCAATTCCACTCCTGGGTATTTACCTGAAGAAAACAAAAAACACTTGAGATATGTGCACCCTTATGTTCATTGTAGCATTATTTACAATAGCCAAGATATGGAAGCAACTGAAGTTCCCATCAGTAGATGAATGGATACAGAAGATGTGATCTATAAATATTTGTAATGGAAAATTACTCAGCCATAACAAAGAATGTGAAATTGTGCAATTTGCAACAATATGGATGGACCTAGAAGGTATTATGCTAAGTGAAATAAATTAGAGAAAGACAAATACTGTATGATTTCACTTATATTTGGAATCTTAAAAAACAAACAAACACAACAAAACAGAAACAGTTTTAGATACGGAGAACAAACAGGTGGTTGCCAGAGGGAAGGGATTGCGGGGGAGGGGGAGGAAAGAAACAGGTGAGGGAGATTAAGAGGTACAAACTCCAGCTTCAAAGTAAATGAGTCAAGGGTTTGAAATATACAGTGTGGAGAATATGGTCATAACTATGTAATATCTTTGTATGGTGACATATCTTAGCTAGATTCATTGTGGTGATCAGTTTCAAATGTATAGAAATATCAAATCACTATGTTGTGTAACAGGAACTAACATAGTGTTGTAGGTCAATTGTACTTCAAAAACAAACTCAGAAAAAGAGATCTGACTTGTGGTTACCAGAGACTGGGGGGCTTGGGGTCGGGGTCCAGGGAATCGGATGAAGGCAGTCAAAAGGTACAAACTTCCAGTTATAAATAAGTACTAGGGAGGTACTGTACAACATGATTAATAAAATTAACAGTGCTGTATATTTTATATGAAAGTTGAGAGTAAATTATTAGTTATCACAAGAAAAATAATTTTTTTCTATTTCTTTAATTCTGTATCTATATGAGATGATGGATGTTCACTAAACTTACTGTTATGATCACTTCATGATATATATCAAATCATTATACTGTACACCTTAAACTTGTACAGTGCTGTATATTAATTATACCTCAGTAAAACTGAAAGAAAAATTTGTTTGTTATTAATATATCAACTTAAAATAAGTACCGGATGGGTACTTAAACAATTTACCTTAAGTAATTTAAAATATTAGATGGAGAACCTCCTTTCTACTTGCTAATTTTCTTTTAAAAATTATTTTATCTAGTAGTCAGATTTTGTTATCATACAGCAATTTGTTATTTTTTACTGAATCCTGTTTCAGTACAGTTGCAGATGTCCTGAGGAATATAGTTTTGCCTTTACAAACAGAGATATAATTCAAATTGAGTCATACTTAAATTTCATAATAATTTTAGGGCAGCTCAAGTGGAATTACTGGAATTACTGCTTTGGGGAAAACTTTATTTTAGGCAGAGATACTGATGTTGAAAGACACAGGAGAAAAAAATAAAACTGACATATTAGATGTGAAAATAAGTCAAATCAGAAAAAAATTAGAGAATAAGAGCTACAACTAGAATATTAGTTCTTATAAGCTTATATAGTTCTATATAAGCTTATAGTTCTGTAAGCTTATAGAACTTAATATTCTTATAGTTCTTATAATCATTTAATTTCATTATGAGCTTCTTGGCAGCCTTGTTTAAAAGAGGAAATATTCAGTGTGATGACTTATTGTTTAAGAAAAGGTTTTATTGAATTATAGGAGGAATTTTATTGTGGGAATCGTCCGTTTTTGAAGTAAATGTTCACGTGTTTCTTGCATGATTATTTTAGTGCTGTTGAATACATAAAATTAAATCATAGTTTAAATAAGGCATTTCTGTTGTTTTCTGATCTTTCAAGAATTAAATTTAGGGAAACATAAGGAAATTGGTCATTAACATAGACCCTAACATACAGATAAGTTTGTATGTTGCAGCACCATAGCTCTAGAGGTCTATTTGAAACCTGATTGTTGGTGATATACAGTTATTAGTTGGTTCAAGTGTGCTGGAGGATAATAAATGTTCTTTGTTTTTATTTTTGAGTACCAAAGTGTAGATGTTTTATGGTATTTATTAAAGAAAGAATCAAGTACTTTATGTGGTTCTGATGGGAGACCAAAGCAAGCACACACTATTTCCATAACCTCAAAATAGTTTATGTTTTCTTATAAATTTATTAGAAAATTGTGCATATAAGAAAGAACTTGAATACACATTTGGACACTTAGAACATTTTTTTAAACACGAAATTGCTTTATTTGCATGATATTAAACTAATCAGGATGTTTTATCTTTGAATGTTTATTTGTACTTAAAAAAGTCCTCAAGAATATATTGGTTTTGCTGTCCATTCTCATTTTATGATTATAGTTTCCCCCAGTCTTGATTGACTTTAATTTTCTGATTTGATTTGATTTATGAATCATAAGGCTGGAAATACTCCACAGTATAACCTGTTTTTTCCCTTTGGCCTCCAACAGGACTTTCAAAACAAAACAAAACATAACCAGGACAATTGATTAAAACTATCTCCTGGGAAGAGTGTGTTGACAACATTTTTCATTATCTAACCAAAATTCCCGCTGCTATAAATAAAATATTTTCCTTGGTTTGTTCTTAGTGACAACAGTATGACAACATACTGTCACGATTATAGAAATGACACCCTCATTTACCCTTTCTCCCCAAAGACTTTTTCTTTTTCCATACAATTTCGACTACTGTTACTAACCCAAGTTAATTTTAGATTCTATTGCTGAAAGCCTCAGTTTTGCCATTTATTGAGGTGCTAATTGAAATATTAATGTATTTAGAGCAGAAATGTCGTTTTTTAGGGAATCTAGAGCAACAGCAAAGCTGAGGTCAAACTGCCATAAGGATGGACACCAAGGAAGCTGTGTTTGGGACAAAAAGAAATCAAGATAAGGTAGATGCAAAGTAGAGAAAAGCACTGGACCCTGGGGGGAGAGGGTGGTAGGTGGGAGTGGGTTGTATGCCTCTAATGGCAAAGGATAGCTAGATTTCTGAAGAGGAAGCCATAGGAGGCTTATAGGAAATATTAAGAATTATGGGCTTAAGTACTACTTTCCCTCTGAATATAGAAGTTTTAGTTGACTTTTAGCTAGCAGAACACTTAAAAATTCATAAGGTTAAGTATTTCAGTGGGGTGGATCCTAATATTCTGGGCTAGTTTTTCCTGTCTGGATAGTTGTGGAAGACACTGTCGGTTTAGTTGATAAAACCGTTGCCAAAACCCAACTTCAGTACTAATGCCTGTTATTACTTGAAAGTTGAAAGGGAATCTCCGATTGAAGTGTTAAACTGACAAAATGAGTACAGAACATTTAATTTTTCCTTTTCTTTTTGTGATGTAAAGATTGTGTTTCTCTTCATAGCAACATGAACCGTGAAGACCGGAATGTGCTGCGTATGAAAGAACGGGAAAGGCGGAATCAAGAAATTCAGCAGGGGGACGACGCCTTCCCACCTAGCTCTCCTCTCTTTGCTGAGCCATACAAAGTTGTAAGTTGTCCGTTGAATGTTTTTTCCCCTGTAACATAACAGTTTTTGTTTTTAAAATTTTTAAACTTGAGTTTTTATATTAGAAAGGGTTGTTATGTTACACCTTTTAACAGTTTTTCCTTTTCTCAGAATATACTTTTTTGGTGTAAACTTTTCATTGCAGTATAACATACTATGGAAAAGTACACAAAGTAAGTGTTACAAATGAAAGAATTTTCACCACATGAGCAACCTCACATAATTAGTACCCAAATCAAGAACTACAGCATCACTAGTACCCTAAAGTCATCCTCACAACCCCCCACCCCCACCCCCATTGCTACCCTATACTCTTGAAATATGGTCTGGAGTAGCTCAAACATTCATATCTGTATTCCTGGCTCTACCACTAACCCTGAGCAGGCATTCCACCTTTCTGAACCTTGAATTAAATTAAAAGTTTGTGAATCACTATGCATTGTCTGCTGTTTCCTTGGCTATTTGGGTATAACATCAAAGACAAATATTTCATAGATTCTTTTGTTTCTCCCTATTTCTTGCCATTTGCTTACTTAGTTTACTAAGTTTCAGTGATTATTAGTAAGTTTGAGTAAATGTGTCTTCAGCATCAATCTGATTCTTTTTCTGTTATCATATACTAAATTCTCTGATTTTCTATATGTTTAATGCTTAATTAACAATATCAAATTTAGATTAAAACATGTTATCAGACATGTTCAATAAATTGAACTAATTGCTTTTTTTTTTTTTAAACTATCATGGTACTTGATTTGGGATTACATAAAACACTGAATCTGATGACTCTGTTGTAGCTGTAGTGGCCACACATGTCTCTCTTAGGTTTGATTTGGCTTTGGATTTCATTGGAAGTATTATTATAATTTAAAGGCTTGTACTGTGTATAATAGTTGTAATACTATGTATTGCAGCACTAGTGACCATTGTTGGCTTTATAGTATGAGATTGAGAGTGTGTTAGACTTTTTTCTGATGAAATACAAATGTAACGACATATCCTGGGTTTACCCTTATAACATTTGGTGTTTGTAGAAACCATTTGGGAGCTATATAAAAAAACATTTATTCAGAGCTTATAAGGATTGTCCAATGAAGGGCAGTTATACTGACATCATTTATGAGTGTAACACAAAACTTTGGGATAAAAGACATTTTGAAAAAAGCAGGAGTTTGGTCCAGAATCTTTGAATCATACTACAACTTATTTTGTAATTACATTGTAATGAATTGGATTTGATTTCTGATCTTGATGTTGTCAATAAACTGCTGTAGATTTACCTCTCAGTCTGATTTTCAAATAATCTAAAGTCATTACTGATGCCTGCCAACCTCAAAATAAATAGTGGTGGTTCAGGCTTTTCTGTTTGTTTCAAAGTCTTGATTTCCCTTTTAATGTAATCAGTCAACTTTTTTTCTTTCATGTATATGCTTACAAAAGAGTCCTAAAGCTTGTAGACATCTTGGACCTTATTATTCAAGAATAATTCTTGAAACTTAAAGTATGTATTATTGACTTCAAATGTTGGAGCATTTGATGGTCAGAATTAATAGTCAAGATTTAAAACTTTATTACTGGATTTTCCATGCTTAATTTGTTGTTGATTTTTTTTTTTTTTTTTTTTTTTTTTTTTTTTTGCTGTACGCGGGCCTCTCACTGTTGTGGCCTCTCCCGTTGCGGAGCACAGGCTCCGGACGTGCAGGCTCCGCGGCCATGGCTCATGGGCCCAGCCGCTCCGCGGCATGTGGGATCTTCCTGGACCGGGGCACGAACCCATGTCCCCTGCATCGGCAGGCGGACTCTCAACCACTGCGCCACCAGGGAAGCCCCTTGTTGTTGATTTTTATTAACTTGTTGAGTCACAGTAAAAGAAGGAATTATAAAAAGTCATTTGCGTATAACTTGTTTAAGTTTTTATTTCTGCCTCTAATTATAACATTGAATTATAAGGAATATGATGTTTTCCTAGACTGCTAAAATGTGCGTATTGGCTAATCTGTGACTTGGAACTTAATTACATAAAGGCATAATTTTCCTGCTCTTCAAAAGATTTTACTACTGTTCCAATATATTTATTGGTGAAATTTGGATTTTTAAAACATCTACTGTAGTCTATTGTGTATATTTCTCAGTGTCCTCTAGGATATTTGTGTTTTAACATGAAGGTTTTTCACCTTCAGTTCATTTTTTTCACCATAAAAAATATATGTATTTGGAGTTTGTTTTGAGATTTTAACCTTAAGATATGAGATGAGACTTATTTTGAAAAGTCCCGTTCCATTTGAAGTTTGTAGAGTTAGTTTAGAAGCATCTTTTATTTCTAGTTTTGCTAATTTTATAATTTTATTTTACAATATTTTTTGTAGACTAGCAAAGAAGATAAGCTCTCAAGTCGTATTCAGAGTATGCTCGGAAACTACGATGAAATGAAGGATTTCATAGGAGACAGATCTATACCAAAGCTTGTTGCAATTCCCAAGACTACAGTACCGCCGACAGCAGATGAAAAATCTAACCCCAATTTCTTCGAACAGAGACATGGGAACTCTCATCAGAGTAGCAAATGGACTCCAGTAGGACCTGCACCCAGCACTTCTCAGTCTCAGAAACGGTCCTCAGGCTTACAGAGTGGACACAGTAGCCAGCGGGCCAGTGCAGGTGCCAGCAGTGGCGCTAATAGCAGTGGCCAGAGGCATGACCGTGACTCATACAGCAGTGGTGGGAGCAGTAGCCGGAAAAAAGGCCAGCATGGATCAGAACACTCCAAATCACGCTCTTCCAGCCCTGGAAAACCCCAGGCTGTTTCTTCATTAAGCTCCAGTCATTCCAGGTCTCATGGGAATGATCACCATAGCAAGGAACATCAGCGTTCCAAATCACCTCGGGACCCTGATGCTAACTGGGATTCTCCTTCCCGTGTACCTTTTTCAAGTGGGCAGCACTCAAATCAGTCTTTCCCACCTTCATTGATGTCAAAGTCCAGTTCAATGTTACAGAAACCCACTGCCTATGTGCGGCCTATGGATGGACAGGAATCCATGGAACCAAAACTGCCCTCTGAACACTACAGCAGCCAATCTCATGGCAACAGTATGACTGAACTAAAGCCCAGCAGCAAAGCTCATCTCACCAAGCTGAAAATACCTTCCCAACCATTGGATGTAAGTCACACATTTAGAGCTTTTTAACATTGTAACTATATGAAGCAATTCACCCTGAAATTATGTTTGAACTTGAACTGTCTCTTTGTCTTAATAGTAAGGAATGTAAAAGTTTAAGGAAAGACTTGTGATTGACTCCCAAGGAATCTGTAGAGCTCTTAGCTACCCCTCTTGAGCAGTAGAGAAAATGTCATTCATTGTTCTCAAATATTAAAATGACAAGTCAGTTATAGAATTAAAACATGGTCTATCAATACCTTAGATTTCCTCATTTTGATTTTATGGAATAATACATCTTGTGTTCTTTTGTTTTAAAAAAATTACTTCTGTTCTCATTGTGATACTCATCAATGAGATGTGGGCATGGTTCGTTGCGGTGAATGTTGGAACTTTTTTGGGTACATGAAGATGGTAATGTTTTATGGTTTGGATGCCATGATCCTTTTCTCTGGTTACACTTAAAGGTTTGAGGCAGCTGCTCCAGGCATAGTGTGGTTTGAAATTTACAGTATTTATAACTACATACCAAAACATGCTATTCAGAATAACCAAAGAAGTGAGCATTCGTTGTGGAATAGCTGAAATTTTATCTTTTAATCTAGTTTTTGCAATAAAAATTTTTTTTTTTTTTTTTGCTGTACGCGGGCCTCTCACTGCTGTGGCCTCTCCCGTTGCGGAGCACAGGCTCCGGACACACAGGCTCCGCGGCCATGGCTCGCGGGCCCAGCCGCTCCGCGGCATGTGGGATCTTCCGGGATCGGGGCACGAACCCGTGTCCCCTGCATCGGCAGGCGGACTCCCAACCACTGCGCCACCAGGGAAGCCCTGCAATAAAAAATATTTTAAGTAATATCAGTAGCTGAAAATCATAGCTTAAAACGGTGGGGGAAGAGATCAGGAATAGGTAAAATGCTGTCTTAAGGACATTTTAAAATCCTTCTTATGGCCTTGGGAAACTCATTGTTTGTAGCATTTGTCATCTAATTACTCCTCTCAAGAGAACAGTAAAGTGGTAACTTGTTCTTTCTTCAAACAGTATAACATGATCCTTAGAGTTAGACTTCACTGTAGCTCTCCAGTTCCTGTTTGTACTTCAGAATAAAATTAACTTTTGAGATTTAAGAAATACTATGTAAAATGTCCAGCATGTTCCAGACAACTAATCTTTCAATAATATTGGTTTTATTCTGTTTGTTATTTATGTGAAATGATGATCTCAGTACCATGGTATATTTTGTATATAAACCAGCTTGTAAATTTTTGACAAATTGTTCACCTGAAAAAAGTACATTTTAAAAATTATTTCTAATCCAAGTGTAAGAAAGATAAGATTTCTTTTTCTTTTTTTGGCTGCGTTGGGTCTTTGTTGCTGCAAGCCGGGGCTACTCTTGTTGCGGTGCACGGGCTTCTCATTGTGGTGGCTTCTCTTGTTTTGGAGCATGGGCTCTAGGCGTGTAGCCTCAGTAGTTGTGGCACACGGGCTCTAGAGCGCAGGCTCAATAGTTGTGGCGCACGGGCTTAGTTGCTCCGCAGCATGTGGGATCTTCCCGGACCAGGGCTCGAACCCATGTCCCCTGCATTGGCAGGCGGACTCTTAACCACTGCGCCACCAGGGAAGTCCTTAACATTTTTTTTAAAGAAATCTTATCTTGGGACTTTCCTGGTGGCTCAGTGGTTAAGAATCCGCCTGCCAATGCAGGGGACATGGGTCGAGCCCTGGTCTTGGGAAGATCCCACATGACGCGGAGCAACTAAGCCCGTGCGCCACAACTATTGAGCCTGCGCTCTAGAGCCCGTGTGCCACAACTACTGAGCCCGCCTGCCACAACTACTGAAGACTGCATGCCTCAAGCCCGTGCTCTGCAACAAGAGAAGCCATGACAATGAGAAGCCTGCGCACTGCAACGAAGAGCAGCCCCCACTTGCCGCAACTAGAGAAAGCCTGCGCGCAGCAACGAACACCCAATGCAGCCAAAGATAAATTAATTAATTAAAAAAAATTTTTTAATATAAAGCTCTTCCGGTCATGTACAGCTTGGTGATTAAAATTTTTTTAGTGCTTGAGAATTTGTATTTAAGGAAATTAGTCCAAAGATTCTAATTAGTGTTCTGACTTAAAGTAGTGGGATACTAAATATGCCTTTAATTTTAATCTCATTTCTAATAATGTTAAAGCAAATCTAATAAGAAATGACTCCAGATCTAATGTGTGTTTCTTTTCCTCTTTCTTTAGGCATCTGCTTCTGGTGATGTGAGCTGTGTGGATGAAATTCTTAAAGTAAGTTTTAAAAAAAATAGTTTTAGTCTCTTTAATTATGATGCTTTGCTACCCTCTTACCCTCCTTCCCCTTGTATTTCACGAAGTATCTGAAACTGCAGCAGATTGCTTACATGTATAACCTGATTATGGCCATCAAAAGTAACTGACTCTGTTCTACTTATATTCATACTTAAGTTCTAAATCACTTGGTTTGTTTACTATTTGCCCTCAAAAAGCTGGGGGTTTTTGGTTTGTTTTTTTGTTTTGTAAGTAAAAACAAACTAGTCTTAGCAGCTTGCTTTGAAAAGAGGAAGAAACCAAATATAAACTGTACCTTCTCAGGTTTATCGGTTAATAATTTGAAGTACTAAAAATATCAGTAGTTATCAGTCAAACCATTCTGTTGAAAATAGCTTGCTTTGTAGTTTATCTGTATATACTGGTCAAATCCTACATTGGAAGATCTTCTCTGAATACTACACATTTTGAGTGTTTAATGGAATATGTTTAAACTTGACACATGACCAAAGAGTACATTCTTCTGTTGGGAAAAGAAAACGTTGTCCTTTGGAAGAAGAAAAAGTCCAGTGAACTGAGTGACAGTGACTGCTTTTGGCTCAATAGACAAAAACCATCAGTCACATATTAATTGTATTTTTTGTGTACACTCTTGAATTTTTGTGTCTGTACTTGTATTTCACTATGGATACTTCTGAAAGACTACTTGCATTGGCTGCTTCCACTTTATTTTCTCCTTCCTTCCTTTAGCCTGCTAAAATTGCTTTTACTTCTACCATTCTCCTGAACTTGTTTCTCCAAGGTCATTATCTTCCATGTCACCAGAGGCTTCATTTGAGTTCTTTCTGCTGTTTTGAAGAATTTTTATTTTTTTCTTCAGAAAACATCATTCTTTCTTCCTTGACTGTTGTTATGCTTCACTGTTTTTATTTTCCGCACACCTTCTTGTCTCACATTCTCTGCCCTTTGGGAACACTTGTGTCTTCTCTTATCTCTTAAATATGGGTGCATTGTCTAGCCTCTCCTCTTTTCTTTCTCCTCTTTGATGTGATTTTCCTCCATCCTTTGGGATTTATCTGTTAGACAGCTATTCAGTCTTTCCTGCTTTGGCCTCCTTTGGGTTTTGTTTTGTGTCTCTTAATTGCTTCTTAGCCGGGTCTCCATTTGGATTTCTCCCTGCTTTTTAGACTCAACATGTCTAAAGCTGTATTTATCAGAGTTAACTTCTGTTAGTAGTATCACCATTCTCCCTTGCTTATAAGTGTAGAATCCTAGTTATTTTCCACTTCTTTCTCTCATGTTCTATTTAATCACAAAAACTTCATGTAGATTTTGAAAATTCCTTGAAAATGTTCATTCCTTCATTTCTATTTCTGCCACTTTGAGCTTCAGTAATTGTAATATACAGTCCTCACTTTGCCTTTCTGTCTCCACAGAGTCTCCCTGCTCATCTGTCTTCTGTATTGCTGCCAGATTCTTTGCTTTAATCCTTTGTCTTCATAAAGTGATATCCTTCTTAGACGTTTTCAGTGGCTCTCTAAGGCCCCTAGAAAGAATAATGTGCAAATTTAACATTTTAAATGTTAGGCTGTCCACAGGCCAGTTTCACCCTCTCGCACTATTGATTGACCACTTTGCCAAACTGGTGTCCCTAAGCCATACACTTTCTTGCTCTTTCATCTTTGTAAAGTAAACTTTCATGGAATGTGTGTCTCCTTCCTCTTCATTTATACATAGATTCTGTTTTTTCTTAGAATCCCACTGAAATCCTTATTCCCCCTGTATCAGGCCGTCAGACCACAGTGATAACTCATATTGCATTCATTTTTCAGTTGCCATGTACATAAGAAGTTTAAGGGAGCATATATCTTTACTCCTAAATCCTCAAAAATGCATGGCACTTTAATACCTGGAAGAAATCTTAGATTTTCTTATATTTAATTATATCTTTGATGTTACTGACCATTTATTCCTCATTTTATGTATATGCAGGACTTGGCACGTGGCCTTGGGTGTAATAGGTGCTCAGTCATTTGATGGTAGGGAGTTAAATAGATTTTCTATTGAGAGTATTTTGGTATTTGAGGTGTAAAATGCCAACATTGAAAACCTGGGGCATATGAGTTTCTGTTTCTTTTCCCTTCCCTATGTACAGCGTGCAAGGAAGTTCAGGTTTACACTCCTTTCGTGTTTTCTTTATTTTTCTTCTTCTTCTTTTTTTTGGCTGTGTTGGGTCTTTGTTGCCGTATGCAGGCTTTCTCTAGTTGTGGCAAGCAGGGGCTACTCTTCATTGTGGTTTGCGGGCTTCTCATCGTGGTGGCTTCTCTTGTTGCGGAGCACAGGCTCTAGGTGCTCAGGCTTCAGTAGTTGCAGCATGCAGGCCCTAGAGTGCATGGGCTCTAGAGCGCAGGCTCAGTAGTTGTGGTGCATCAGCTTAGTTGCTCCACGGCATGTGGGATCTTCCCAGACCAGGGATCAAACCTGTGTCCCCTGCATTGGCAGGCAGATTCTTAACCACTGTGCCACCAGGGAAGTCCCCCTTCTTGTTTTCTTGATATTTGTAGTCATATTGTTTCTGGGAACCCCATCACGAACTTAAAGGAAAAAAAGTTTTTCTAATCTAAAAGTAATATATGTTTATTGTAAAAAATGATGTATTAATTCAAAGCTTACTAATTGAGTACCTACTGTGTGTCAAGTACTAGGGACATAGTGGTGATAATAGTGATAATGTTGCATCCTTTGAGCTGACAGTCTCGAGCAGGATGTAGGAAATAATCAATTATATACAATTACTTCAGAAAGTGAAATGCTATTAAAAAATAAAGCCTTGTAAGAGGATAAAGAGCAAGTTTAGTGCAGGTGGCTGTTTCAGGAGATTCAAGTGGTAGAAGCTGCATCAAGTGCCCTTGTCTCTTCCTCCTTCAGTCATTCTGTTCAGAGGTAGCCACTGTTAACTGTCTTCCAGAGATTTTTTCATCGATAAGCATTTACGAGGATATACACTATGATTTGTATTTGCCACTTAACAGTAACTGTGGATATCATTTTATTTCAGTAGGTAACTTTCTCATTTTTCTGTCTGCTTGGTGTTCCATTGTATGAATGTCTGGTAATCTAATCTTTGGTTGTTGGATATTTAGGTTGTTTTCGTTTTTTAAAAGTGTGAACCCCTTGAATATGTATCTTTACATAACTGCGGGTATAGCTATAGGGTAAATTCCTAAAAGTTATATCACCTTTAATTTATTGTGTTTCCTCAGACTACTTGATGGCTTACTTTGAACTAAATGCCAGAGATAAAACACTCCCTCCTTATTCTAAATCTGATACCTCTCTCTCTCCTGCTTCTCTAACATATACATTGTGATTGTATCCAAACCTCTACTTGGACATACTTGGCATATGATTAGACAGAAGGCATTGAATGAAATCAGACGTATGGCCTTTCTTGTCTGTCTTCCTCCTTGTGTGCTTTTGATAGCTCTCTTCTTATTTCCTCCACCTGACCAAAATTTCCTTTCAGCGAATGGGCTCTGTAGCCAGACTACCTAGGATCAAATTCTGCGTCCATTACTTACTAAGTGTGTGACCTGGAGTAAATAACTTAATCTCTGTGCTTCAGTTTTGTCCTACATAGAGTCAGGATAATAACAGTATCTACTTCATAATGTCATTATGATGACCAGTTGAGTTACAAACATGTAAAATAACAGTATCTGGCCCATTAAAGGTACGCAGTAAATGCTGGCTGCTTTTCTTACTGTTATTCTCTTCCTCCCACTCCCACAGAAAGCTCTTCCTCAGTAGCATTTTACTAGCCTTGTGTTTGATTGCAGGCTGATTTCTATAACTGTTCACAGGTCTTACCATCTTAACTCTAAGCTCCTTGAAGCCAGAGAGTGTAAACTATTTATCTTCCTATTACCTACCCCATAGTGCTTCGCACACACTGTGCTTAATTAATATTGATTGATTAAATATGTATACTTTTGGAGGAGCAATCATGAAACCAGCATTTATAATACAAATCTGGTTTTTAGCTGTGTAATTTTTATCCTTGACCTG
This sequence comes from Mesoplodon densirostris, assembly GCF_025265405.1. NCBI lineage: Eukaryota > Metazoa > Chordata > Mammalia > Artiodactyla > Ziphiidae > Mesoplodon > Mesoplodon densirostris. Next base: position 112,900,044 of record NC_082663.1, on the reverse strand, counting down.
CTTGAAAACAAACTGTAATAATTACATTTCAGGAGATGACGCATTCATGGCCTCCCCCTCTAACGGCTATTCATACACCATGCAAAACCGAACCTTCCAAATTTCCTTTTCCAACTAAGGTAAGTAAATGAAGTGTGTCTTTATACTGTAAGAAGTCTCTAAATGGCTTGACTAAAATCATGTGAATTCAGAATTATCTTGCCATTCCCATTCTAGTGGGAGATAGATAATAAGTGAATAAATAGGTAAGTTTGGATAGTGATATTACTATGAAGAAAATAAAACTAGAACATAGAATCGAGATTAACTTGGATTGAGAGATACTTGGAAAATCTTTGGAGGCAACATGGGAAAGAGACTTAGAAGTCATCAATGTTTGTTGCAAACTATTATGATATTCTAGGCCACAGATGATAAGGGCTTCCCAAACTGTTTGTATGAGGAACTCCTTTCCAGAGGACACAACAACCATACTTACGTCATATGGTAAAGGTTTTCAGACAACAGTTCCAAGCTCATCTAAAATCAGCAGATTTCGTTTTTTTACATTAATTTATACTTATACAAATAATGCAAAAATATATTCTCCTTGTGAAAGTTTGGGCAGGACCCCTAATAATAGTCTTCCCCATATTCTGTCTCCTACATCTCTCACCAGAGCTACTTCATACATACGTTTACAAGTCTTTTCATATGCATTTACATACACATGTAATGTAATTGTTACATACATGCATTTTCTCATTTAATTTCTGTACAGATACATTCTACTGTATTTTTCATCAGTCAGCAATAGGTCTTAGAGACTTTTTCATGTTATTTTATATATATATAGAGAGAGAGATTATATATAGATAATATATTACATATAGAGGTATTTCAGTTCTTTTAACTGCATCCATTTTATAAGTATATCTTACTTTATTTAGCCATTTCCCGTTGGTATTTAACTTGTTGCCAAGTTAAATTGTAAACATTGCTATAATGGATAACTTCGTTCATGCCTTCTTGTGTGCATATGAGTTTCTTTTGTGTAAAGAGCAAGAAGTATAATTGTTGGATATTGAGAGTATATAGTTAATATATTCTCTCAAATCCCCTCCATAGTGATTGTACTAGTCAGTACTCCCACTTGTATTCTCTATTATTCCTTACATGCACACCACTATTTGTTATTTTAAGTACCAGTCTTTTGAGTGGGAAATGGCATTCCATTTCCTAGATTGCTAGTGAGGTTCATCATCTTTAGTCCATTTAACTTCTATGTGGATGAATTGGCCTATTTCCTCTGCCTTTTGGGCTACATCTTTCACTGAGTAAGTTTCAGCAGAATTTCTTTTTTTGTTTTGTGTTGTTTGAATTCTGGATTCAAATAATTTGTTCCACATACTGCAAATGTTTCTCTCAGTTAGAGCCCATTTAAGTTTTATGGTCTAGAAGATTTTAATTTTGATGAATAAATTTCTTTTTCTTCTATAAAGCTTTTGCTTTTTAATGTCTTGTTAAAGAAAGCTTTGCCTTCTCCAGGATCATAAACATATCTTCTTATTTTTCCTTTAATGCGATTGCAGTTTTGTTTTCTTTGTTTATATTTAGCCCAGTTTATTTTTGTAAGTGATGTGAGGTATATCACTCACATCTGCCTATATGTGTGCCATACCACTCTTTTACTTTTTTAAGTCATAAAAAATGCACATATATTTAATGTACAGCCCCAGTTTTGATAGACATATGCACCTGTGTAACCACCACGTTAATCAAGAATTAGAACATTTCCGTCACCCCACAAAGTTCCCTCAAGTTCCTTTCCAGTCCCCCTCACCCCCACCACTGGCCGCACACAATGGCTGACCTGTTTTATGTTACTATAGGTAAGTTTTGCTTTTTCTAGAATTTCATATAAATGTACTCCATACAGTGTATACTTTTTTGGCATATATATTTGCATTCTTTTGCTTAGTATATACTTTTGGAATTCTTCCATGTTCTTGAATATATCAGTAATTTTTTCCTTTTTATTCATAGTTCATTTTTATTTCTGTTGTATGAAAATACCAAAATTTATTTATCCATTCACCTGTTGATGAACATTTGGGTTGTTTCTAGATTTGGGCTATTAAGAATTAAGTATTTATAAACATTCACTAACAGTCATTTCTGTGTTTATATTTTCTTATGGGTAAATACTGAGTCATGTGGAAAAAAGTAGAATTGCTGGGTCATGTATTAAGTGTGTGTTAAATTGATTGTATCACACTCCTACCTTATCTCACTCCCATTTCCCAGCAGTGTATGATAGTTTCATTTGTTCTACATCCTTGCCTACATTTTCTATTGTCATTCTGTGTAGTTTTAGCCATTTTAGTGGGCATGTAGAGGTATCTCATATTGATTTTAATTTGTATTTCCCTTATGACTAATGATGTTGAACCTCTTCATGAGCTTATTGGCCATTCTTCTCTTTGAAATATCAGTTCAAATTTTTGCCTTTGCCTTCTCTTTGAAATGTCAGTTCAAACTTTGGCCTTTGCCGTGTGTGTGTGTGTGTGTGTGTGTGTGTGTGTGTGTGTGTGTGTGTGTGTGTGTGTGTGTGTGTGTGTGTGTGTGTGTGTGTGTGTGTGTGTGGTGGTCATGGTGATGCCAGAGTTGGGTGGGTGATGACTGTAATTTTGTTTTGTTTTTTTCTAATAATGTCTTTGGTTTGATATGAGGATAGTGCTGGCTTCTTAAAAGGAGCAAAGAAATGTTCCCTTCATCTCTATTTTCTGAAATAGTTTGTGAAATATTAGTATTAATTCTTCCCTGTATGTTTAATATAATTCATCAGTGAAGCCATCTGTACCCCTAGTATTCTATATTGGAAGGTTTTGAATTACAAATTAAATTTCTTTATTAAATATAGAGCTATTCAGATTTTTGATTTCTTCTTATGTCAGTTTTGGTAATTTTGTTCATTTCAGTCAAATTTATTGGCACAGTTATTTATAATCTATACTTACTCTTTAATGTCTGTAAGATCTATAGTGAAGTCCTTTTTTCCCTGCTATTGGTGATGTGTAGTTTCTCTTTCTTTCTGTTTTCCTTGATTTGTCTAGCTAGACCTTTTTCAGTTTTGTTGGTCATTTCCAAGAACCATCTTTTAGTTTTTTTCAGTTTTCTGTTTCTTTGATTTTTGCTTTTACTGTGATTATCTTCTTCTTTTTTTTTTTTTTTTTTTTGCGGTATGCGGGCCTCTCACTGCTGCGGCCTTCCCCGTTGCGGAGCACAGGCTCCGGACGCGCAGGCTCCGGACGCGCAGGCTCAGCGGCCATGGCTCACGGGCCCAGCCGCTCCGCGGCATATGGGATCCTCCCAGACCGGGGCACGAACCCGTATCCCCTGCATCGGCAGGCGGACTCTCAACCACTTGCGCCACCAGGGAGGCCCTATCTTCTTTCTACTTATTTTGAAGTTTCTTTTATTTTTTAATTTTTATTTATTTATTTATTTTTGGCTGCATTGGGTCTTCGTTGCTGCACGTGGGCTTTCTCTAGTTGTAGTGAGCAGGGGCTACTCTTCGTTGCAGTACGTGGGCTTCTCATTGCAGTGGCTTCTCTTGTTGCAGAGCACAGGCTCTACGTGCATGGACTCCAGTAGTTGTGGCTTGCGGGCTCTAGACCGCAGGCTCAGTAGTTGTGGCGCACGGGCTTAGTTGCTCCACAGCATGTGGGATCTTCCCGGATCAGGGATCAAACCCGTGTCCCCTGCATTGGCAGGCAGATTCTTAACCACTGTGCCACCAGGGAAGTCCCTTTCTACTTATTTTGGGTTTCATTTGCTTTTCTCCTGATTTCTTAAGTTGGAAGCTTAGGTCATAGATTGTAAATATTTCTTGTTTTAAGTATGTAAAACTATCAGTTTCTCTCTAAGCCCTGTTTTAAATGTACCTCACAGATGGTGATATATTGTGTTTTTATTATCATTCAGTGCAGAATATTTCCTAATTCCCTATGTGGCTTCTTCTTTGTTTTATTTAGAAGTATGTAGTTCTATTTTCAAGTATTTGAGGATTTTACAGATATTATTCTTTTACTGATTTCTAATTTATTTATATTCTTGTCAGAGAATATACGCTGTAGAATTTCAGTCCTTTTAAATTTATTCAAATGTTTTAAGGCCTAGTAAATGATCTCTCTTGGTGACTCTTCCATGTGCACCAGACACAATATGTTCTATATGTGTCAATTAGATATGGTTGGTTGAGAGTGGTTAAGTCATCTATATTTTTACTGACTTTCTATCAACTTGTCCTCTCAGTTACTGAAAGGAGAGTGTTGACATCTGCATCTGTATTCGTGGTTTTGTATGTTTCCTTTCAATTTTGTCCATTTTGGGCTCATGTATTTTGGAGCTTTGTCCTTAGGTACATATACATTTAGGATTTCTGTGTCTTTCTGATGAATTGATCTCTTTTTTTCATTATAAGATTTCCCTCTATGTATCTGGTATTAATGCTTGTTCTGAAGTTTATTTTGTTTGATCATATGATAATTCTATTTTTAGTTTTCTGAGTAACCTCCACACAGTTTTTCATAGTGGCTGTACCAACTTACAGTCCCACCAACAGTATAGGAGGGGTTCCCTTTTCTCCCCACCCTCTCCAGCATTTGTTATTTGTAGACTTCTAAAAAATTAATTAATTAATTAATTAATTAGTTAATTTTTTTTTTTTTTTGGCTGTGTTGCATCTTCGTTGCTGTGTGCGGGCTTTCTCTGGTTGCGGCGAGCGAGGCTACTCTTTGTTGCGGTGTGCGGGCTTCTCACTGTGGTGACTTCTCTTTGTTGCAGAGCACAGGCTCTAGGCACGCAGGCTGCAGTAGTTGTGGCATGCGGGCTCAGTAGATGTGGCTCACGGGCTCTAGAGCACAGGCTCAGTAGTTGTGGCACACGGGCTTAGTTGCTCCGCGTCATGTGGGATCTTCCCAACACCAGGACTCAGCCCCGTGTCCCCTGCATTGGCAGGCAGATTCTTAACCACTGTGCCACCAGGGAAGTCCCTATTTGTAGACTTTTTAACGATGGCCATTCTGACCAGGGTGTGGTGGTACTTCATTGTAGTTTTGATTTGCATTTCTCTAATAATTAGCAATGTTGAGCATCTTTTCATGTGCTTGTTGGCCATCTGTATGTCTTCTTTGGAGAAATGCCTATTTAGGTCTTCTGTCCATGTTTTGATTGGGTTGTTTTTTTTTTTGTTGTTGAGTTATATGAGTTGTTTGTATATTTTGGAACTTAAGCCCTTGTTGGTCTCATTGGTTGCAATATTTTCTCCCATTCTGTAGGTTGTCTTTTCATTTTGTTTATGGTTCCTTTTGCTGTGCTATTTAGTTTGACAATCAACTCTCCTTTGTCTGATATTCATATAAAAGCCACTCCAGCTTTTTAAGAATTTATGGTTAACATAGTTTAACATTTTCTATTCTTTTATTTTTAATCTTTTTGTGCCTTTATATTTAAAGTGAATTTCTTATAGGTGGCATATAATTGGGTCTTGATTTTTTATTTACTCTGCCCATGTAGTGTGTAATCTTGGCACATTCAAAAGATTTCCCTTTAATGTAATCATTAGTGTTGTAGGCTTTAAATATTCCATTTGCTACTTGTTTTCTATTTGTCCCATCAGCTTTTTCTTTCTTTGTTCCCTTTCTTGAGATCCTTTTGGGTTAAATAATTATTTTTTAATATTCTGTCTCATATTATTTAATAGCTATACCTCTTTTGTAATTGTAAGTTAAAGCTTGAGTTTATCAGAAGACTTTGGATATATGTTTGTAATTCTGGCTAATAGCTACTTTTCCTTTTCTTCGGTAACTATTTCATTGAAATGTAATATACATACCATACAGTTCATCCATTTACAATGTACAATTCACTGGGTTTTAGTATATTTAGAGTTGTGTAACCATCACCACAATTATTTTAGAACATTTTCATCACCCCAGAAAGAAACCTTGTACCCTTTAGAGTCACCCTCCTGTTTCCTCCAACCCCACTCCCCACCCCCCAGCCTCTAGGCAACCACTAGTCTTACATTTTATCTCTGTAAATTTGCCTATTCTGGACATTTCATATAAATAGAGTCATGCAACATGTGATCTTTTGTGACTGGATCTTCTTGTTTTTTGTTTTTTGGCTACATTGGGTCTTCGTTCCTGCGCACAGGCTTTCTCTGGTTGCGGCGAGCGGGGGCTGCTCTTCGTTGTGATGCGCAGGCTTCTCATTGCGGTGGCTTCTCTTGTTGCGGAGCATGGGCTCTACACACGTGGGCTCTGGTCGTTGTGGCCTGCAAGCTCAGTAGTTGTGGCTCGCGGGCTCTAGAGCACAGGCTCAGTAGTTGTGGCGTACGGGCTCTGTTGCTCAGCAGCATGTGGGATCTTCCCAGACCAGGGATTGAACCCGTGTCCCCTGCATTGGCAGGCAGATTCCAGGGATCGAACCCATGTCCCCTGCATTAACCACTGTGCCACCAGGGAAGCCTGCTGTCATTTAATAAGTTGAGGAAGTTCCCTTCTATTTTTATTTACCTGAGAGTTCTTATCAGGAATGAATTTTGGATTTTTTGAATGTGTTCTTTGAATTTATTGATATAGTCAGAGGATTTTCCTTTTTTTTGTCTGTGAAATGGTGACTACATTGGTTAATTTTAAATTTTTAAATCAACATTACATTTCCTGGTAAAAACTCCACTTAGTGATTATGTATTATCTGCTTTATGTAGTGTTGAATTTGATTTTCAAAAAAAAATTTTTTTCAGAATTTTTGCACCTATGTTCCTGAGGGATACTGGTCTGTAATTTTCTTTTCTTGTTGTCTTAGTCTGGCTTTGGTATCAGAGTAATGCTGACGTCATGGAATGAGTTGGCACCTAATTCCCTCTTCTCCATTTTCTGGAATAGTTTGTGTAGAATTGGTGTTATTTCTTCCTAAATGTTTGCTAGAATTAACCAGTGAAGCCCTGTGAGTATTGAGTTTCCTTTGTAGGACAGTTTTGTAAAAACTGAATGTATAATCATGTTATCTATTTCTCCTTGCATCTGCTTTGGCAGTTGTGTCTTTCAAGGGATTTGTCCATTTTATCCACTCATTGTCAAATGTTGTCAAATTTATTGATGTAAAGTTTTTGATAATTTTCTTTTATTATACTTTTAAAAATCTGTTGTGATGCCTCTTCTCTTATTCCTGTTATTGGTAATGTGTTTCTTCTCTTTTTCATCTGTCTAGAGGTTTGTAAGTTTTATTGATCTTATTTTTTTTAAAACTGCTTTTTTTCCCTCTCTCCATTGTTTTTCAATTTTGTTGCATTGATTTCTACACTGATCTTTATTACTTTTTTGTTTTGCTTTGTTTTGCTTTATTTTGCTCTTTAAAAAAAATTCTTAAATTGGAAGCTACGGTTGTTGATTTGAGATCTTTCTCACTTTCTAATATAGGATTTTAATGCTATAAACTACCTTCTAAGTAATGTTTTGTTTACATCCCAGAGATTTTGATATGTTATGTTTTCATTTTTATTCAGTTCAACATAACTTTTTGTTGTTGTTGTTGTGTTTGTTTTGTTTTGTTTTGTCCACATCATGCATGGCATGCAGGATCTTAGTTCCCTGACCAGGAATCCAACTTGTGCCCCCTGCAGTGGAAGCACGGAGTCCTAACCACTGGACTGCCAGGGAATTCCGTCAACATAAACTTCTGATTTCTTTGATTTCTTCTCTGTTCTGTGGGTTATTCTGAAGTGTCATTTAGTTTCCAAATATTTGGAGATTTTTTTCATATATCTTCTATTATTGATTTGTGGTTTAATTCCGTTGTGGTCAGAGAACATACTCTGTGTGACTTGAATCCCTTTACATTTGTTAAGACTATTTTATGGCCCAGAATATTGTCTCTTCTGGGAAATGTTTGAAAAGAGTGTACCGTTGTCAAGTGGAGTGTCCTGTAAATGTCAGTTAGATCAAGTTAGTTATGGTGTTATTCAAGTTTTCTGTGTTTTTATTCTTTTTAATTCTCATTCTGCCAATTATTAACTTATAGTTAATCTCCAACTATTACTTTGAATTTGTCTCTTTGTCCTTACTTATTCATTCCTACTTTTTCAAGTTCTGCTTTTAGGTGCTTAAACATTTGGGATTGTTATTAGCTCTAGATGAATTGGCCCCTTATCATTATGAAATGACCTCCCTTTAATCCTGATATTATTCTTTGCTATAAAATTTACTTTGCCTGATATTAATATAACCACTTAGCTTTCTTTTGATTAATGTTAAGTTATATACCTTTTTCCATCCTTTACTTTTAACCTGTGTTCTTACATTTAAAATGCATTTCTTATAGGTAACATAATTTTGTCTAGGGCTTTTTTGTATTCAGTCTGACACTCTCCTCTTTTTTGGGGGTATTTAGTCCATTTATATTTAATGTGATTATTGATATGGGTGGGTTTATCTCTGCCATCTTGCTTTTTGATATCTACCTGCCCCATCTGGTCTTTTTTGCCTTCTTTTTGGATTGAGTATTTTTTATTATTATATATCATTTTTGGCTTATTAGCTGTAATTCTTGTGTTATTGAATGTTTACTTCAGGGTTTGTAGAATGTATCTTTAACTTACTGAAATCTATCTCAAGTAATACTAAGCCATTCTTTTCTATCATATAAAAATTTCTCAACATTATGCTTGCGTTTTTCACTTCTCCGCATCTGTTGTTGCATACATTTACTTTCATGTAAGTTATAAACCCCACAAAATTGTTAATCATTTAAAAAGTCTATTATTTTATTTTATTTTTTTTAAAGAAGATGTTGGGGGTAGGAGTTTATTAATTACTTTATTTATTTTTGCTGTGTTGGGTCTTCGTTTCTGTGCGAGGGCTTTCTCTAGTTGTGAAAGGGCCACTCTTCATCGCAGTGCACGGGCCTCTCACTGTCGCGGCCTCTCTTGTTGTGGAGCACAGGCTCCAGATGCGCAGGCTCAGTAGTTGTGGCTCATGGGCCTAGTTGCTCTGCGGCACGTGGGATCTTCCCAGACCAGGGCCCGAACCCGTGTCCCCTGCATTAGCAGGCAGATTCTCAACCACTGCGCCACCAGGGAAGCCCTGAAAGTCTATTATTTTTTAAAGAGATTTAAATAATAGGAAAAAAAGGCTTTTGTATTTCCCCATATAGTTACCATTTCATTTGCTCTTTCTTCCTTTGTGTTAATCCAGATTCCTCTCTGGTATCATTTTCCTCCTACCTGGAGGACTTCTTTAACTTTTCTTTATAGTGCTTATTTGCTGGTGATAAATGCTTTTAGCTTGTGTATGTCTGAAATAAAATTTTATTTCACCTTTTCTTTTTTGTTTTTAAGATACTTTCACTAAATATAGATTTCTAGGTTGAAGATGTTGATCCATTGTCTTTTGGCTTGCATTGTTTCTGAAAAGTAATTTATTGTTCTTTCTTCATCTGTGTATAATGTGTCTTTTTTTTTTTCTGGCTGCTTTTAAGAGTATTCTGGGGCTTCCCTGGTGGCGCAGTGGTTGAGAGTCCGCCTGCCAATGCAGGGGACACGGGTTCGTGCCCCGGTCCTGGAAGATCCCACATGCCGCGGAGCGGCTGGGCCCGTGAGCCATGGCCGCTGAGCCTGCGCGTCCGGAGCCTGTGCTCCGCAACGGGGAGAGGTCACAGCAGTGAGAGGCCCGCGTACCGCAAAAAAAAAAAAAAAAAAAAAAAAAAGAGTATTCTGGTTTCAACTGATTTTAAGTTGTTCATTTATGATGTGCCTTGGTGTGATTCTCTTCATCTTTCTTGTGCTTGGGTTTGTTTGTTTTTAGCTTCTTGGAACTTTGGGTTCATAGTTTTCATCATATTTGGAAAAATTTTGCTATTACTACCTCAAAATATGTTTCTGTACTCACTTCTTTCCTTTTTTCCTCTTCTTTAGAGACTCCAATTACATGTATAGTGGGCCTCTTGAAGTTGTTCAACAATGTAGTAATGTGCTCTTCATTTTTCCCAATCTTTTATCTTTTGTTGTTTCATTTTGAGTTGTTTCTATTGCTGTATCTTCAGGTTCAGTAAACTTTTGTTCTGCATTGTCTAGTTTGCTATTAATCCCATTTGACATATTTTTAATCTCAGATATTTTAGTTTTCATCTCTGTAAACCTGATATGTTTATGTGTTTTATCAAACAGATACTAAGTTCTTACTATGTTTCAGATACTAAATTTGACAATGTATTTTTTTTTAATTTTATTTATTTACAGTCTTTTTGGTCATGCTGTAGGGCTAGTGGGATCTTATTTCCCAGACTAGGGACTGAACCTGAGCCCTCTGCAGTGAGAGCGTGGAGTCCTAACCACTTGGATGACCAGGGAGTTCCCGAGAATGTACTTTTTATTGCAATGCTTTTTCTTTCTTTCCAGCTTAAAAAAATTTTTTTTAATTTTATTGAAGTATAATTGATTTACAATGTTGTAATTTCTGCTTTATAGCAGTGATTCAGTTATACATACATATACATTCTTTTTCATATTCTTTTCCATTATGGTTTATCATGGGATATTGAATATAGTTCCCTGTGCTGTACAGTAGGACCTTGCTGTTTATCCATTCTGTATATAATAGTTTGCATCTGCTAATCCCAAACTCCCAATCTGTCCCTCTCCCACCCCCTCCTCCTTGGCAACAACAAGGCTGTTCTTTATGTCTGTGAGTCTGTTTCTGTTTCATAGGTAAGTTAATTTTTGTCATATTTTAGATTCCATATACAAGTGATATCATATGGTATTTGACATTGTATTCTTTTTTTAAATTTTATTTATTTATTTATTTGGCTCCATTGGGTCTAAGCTGTGGCACATGGGATCTTCGTAGCGGCATGTGGAATCTTTGATTGTGGTGTGTGGGCTCTTCGTTGTGGCACGCAGGCTTCTCTCTAGTTGTGGCACACGGGCCCTAGAGCACAAGGGCTCAGTAGTTGTGGTATGCAGGCTTAGTTGCTCTGCGGCATGTGGGATCTTAGTTCCCCAACCTGGAATCGAACCTGCGTCCCCTGCAGTGGAAGGCAGATTTTTAACCACTGGACCACCAGCAAGTCCCTGACAATGTATTCTTTATTGGTGACACTTTTAGTTAGAAAGGTGAGGGCAAAAGAATGATTGCAGTGGGCTCAAAAAGTATTGGAGACAATGATTATATAAATGGAGATTTTCTTTTGAGGCATTGTCTGTAAAAGGGAGCAGAGAAATGTGGGGCTGCCAAAAGGGTATGGTGATATTATCAAGGAGGTCTTTTTTATAAGGTGAGGACATTTTATCATATTTATATGCTGATGAAAATGATTTTGTAAAAAAGGAAAAACAAGTGATATATGGGAAGGAGAGAAGGTAACCTTAGGAAATCTCCACAAGAGGGATTGACATTCATGCCCAAGTAGAGAAGACTGGCCTTAGAATAGAGCACAATTAGGTCATTCTTTTCCACAGGAGGGAAAGCAGAGTGAATGGGTGTAGTTAGAGATAGGTTGGTAGATTTTCCAGTGTTAGTTTCAAGCAAACTAAAACTTTTGACTGCCTTTACTCATATTCACTCTATGTTCTGAACAATCCCTGGCAGTGTTCTAGGTGCTATACATACAGCGCTGAACCATTTAGATGGTGTCAATGTGTAGAACAGTTCCTGGCACATAATATTCAGTAAATGTTTATTGAGTGAATTTGGGTATATATACTCAGGTAATTATGTTTAGATTTTTGATATTTATGAAACAGCTCAGTTAGCTGCTTAATGATTATTGTTTTGGTTTGGTTGCTTTTACAGGGTTTTGCTCTTTTATAGCTTGTCTCATGCTCTGAATTTTCAGTGAATACAGCTTCACGTATAATATAGCTTAAAGCTTTATATGAAGCTTTAATAGGTATTTATTCTCCTTGTGCACTAACTATATGGACTAAGTCTAATGAGCAGACAGAGAAGGGACAAAGTTTTGATACTCAGGGAATTTGGAGATGGCATCCTAGAGAAGATGACAACAACCGGGATTAGAATAGGAAGTATAGGAGTGCCAGAAGCACATGGGAAGATGAGGAGCACAACAGAGAGGATTTCCTACCCATTAACAGATCTGAAAGAGCAGTTCATAGTCATGGGTGAGAAGTTGAGTTTAAGAACATATTTGGAGAGCTAGTTTATTAGTGAATCACTATCATTTGCTTAACCATTCTTTATCTGTCCCATTTAAAAACAACACAACAACAACAAAAAAATCCAGTCTGTTCCGTGTTGTTCTCCAGCTACTCCTCCACTTTAGAGTTACTCTTATTAAAGAGTGGTTCATATTTGCTGTCTATATACTTTCCTCCATTTAATCCTCAGTCCAAGCTGATCTTGCTTTCACTCTCAGTGTCTCACCAAAACCATTAAGATCACCAGGGGCCCATTTTGGCAACTCCAGTTAATGTTTTTCATTTTTTTATCTTCATTGAGCTTCTCATGAGCATTGAATGTTGTTTAACCTATTTCTTCCTTGTCTCCCACTATACACTGCTCATCCAGATTTACTTTGTTTCTTCGGTTGCTCATTTTTCTCTTCTGTCTCTCTACCATTAAAAGTAAGTTTTCTGGGCATTGTGTTGAGTACTATAAGAGAATACGAAAGAAGAAATGTGTTCTGCCAGTGTGTCAAACATTTGGTTGTGGAAATGAAATAATACAAAAGAAAGAAAAAAGAATTACATGTTAGTGTTTAATTGGATGCACAGCTAAACATGAGGAGAAGTCATTATTCTCCCAACCAAAAAGCAAAGAGAAGAACAAGCATGGTTCTCTTCTACTGTTCCATATCTTAGTGAAGCTAGAAAACCTTATAGGAGTTATGTTTGGCATTTTCCTCTTCATCACACCTCATAGACTGTCACCAAGTCCTAATGATTTTAATTCCTTTAATGCATTTCAATTTCATTCATTTTTCTCCATCTTTGTTGTTACCGCTGTGGTAAGTCAGTGGTCTCCAGAGTGGAAAACATATACCCCAGTGTTGTGTGCATTGGAGAATGGGGGATGGGGGATGAAAAGTTTATTCTTATTTTTTAGTTCTAAAAATGCCAATTTATTTGCTTTTTAATTTTGAAAGAAAAATCAAATACGTACATTTTGCTGTCTCTTGATCCGAATGGCAGATGGTCACATTTTATGTCTGGTATGTGAGGTATCCCAAGAGAAGTTTAGGTCTTTTCAATATGGAAAATTGATAGAGTTGTTTTCATTCATTTGTTCTTCCTAGCTGTGTCATATTGCAGTTTTAAGTGCGCTTGGTTAAGATGATTTACAGATTGTATTAACTGGTTTTAATTCAACTAATCTTCACTAATGCACAAATGGCTTAAAAGACATACCTGCAGTGAAACTACTGAATGAAAGTAACACTAAAATGCATTTCTGACCAAACAAGAAAATGGCAGAGTTGAGATTGTCCTTCTCCTTCATCTGCCACTACAAAGTAGAAACAAAGATGCCCATAAGCAGAAAAAAGAAACAAAAAAGTCCAGATTATCAACAGTAGTTTGAGCATGCATGTTTATCATTAACCTTGCTTTTAGTGTATATAGCAAGTGCCTTGAGATAGTAACTGATGAAACTGAAAGCATCATAATTTGTACTTAGTGATATTTTGAATTATGTGGTATTCAGTTCAGTCCTTAAACATAAATCAGGCCTAATAAAATTTTATTAAAAACTTCTTTGATGTTTCTCCCAGTGTTCTATAACCTTTGTTTAAAAACTCAGTCTTTTTACTCCAATGAAAATGACTGAAATCCAGTACAGAGAGAACACAGAGAAAACATACTAAAATGCATTCCTTTGTCAGGAAACACTATTGAAACAGGCTTAGAAAGCAAAGCTAAAGCTTCAAGAACAAATATTAGAATAAATCATGCAGTGTACAAAGTTAGCTATATATAGATTGATGAAAGTGCAGGTGCTTCTGGTAGTATCAGTTTAAGATATTGTTAGATTCTTTTTTAGTTATAAAATACTTGAAAAGCAGTTTTTTTGTGTGTGTACCACCACTCAAAGAAAGATATAACAGAAGTTAAATCCTAATGTATAAATAATTTTTCTTCCTCCTTCCTTTGTGGAGAACCTGTGTGGCACTCCCAGATACCTTTTATACTGACGCAGAAGTTCACTGATTATTTGTTTAATGACATAAGAAGTTAGCTCACTTATAAAAAAAAAAGAAAATAATTCATCAAAAGGCAGTGCTTAATCCATAATGATTCTGAAGAATATCTGGCTCTGACCTAGTCCCCCAGACCACTACAATGTTAGTATTTTAAAATAATCACATCAAAAATAAATGTAGTATCTGTACCTCTATCTTGAATTATATAAATGCATAATTCAAGCTAAGAAAAATGAATTAGACATCTCCTTCCCTTCCTTTCTCTCCCTCCCTCTTCTCTCCTTTCTCCCTCCCTCACTCCTTTCTCCCTCTCCCCTCTCACTCTTTCACACACAAGTCCCAAATACATTAGATCTTTTCATAACATATTTAAAATAATAATAATAAATTAAACCCTCTTCTTAGAATAAAAGTGATATCTTAATGAATGAAAAAGTAACTGCCTCAAGCTAGGAAAACAAGATTTTAAAAATAAAGTCATTACTATGTATTTTTTATTGTTGACAAAAACTATGATGATTGTCATATGTGCAACCTTTAAAGACTTAGAATTTTCTAACTTCAGTGGGTTTTGAACCTATTTCCTAAAAATATTAAATCACAACCTTTTAATTTATTTTCCTGAAAACCTGTTTTGTATCATTGAACATTGGAAATCTATTAGCTCAATTTCAACAGAAACCTTTGCATAATTAAGGTATAAATTGAAATTTTGGTATCATGATTTAGTAAGTATAGCACTTCCGTTTGTATAGCTGTGTCTTTGTGATGTCCAATGAAACCAAATATCAAGCCAGTTTTGGTGTCAGACCTTTGAAGCACTATATATTTTTTTTGTGTGTAAGAAAAGTGTTGTTGTCATTGATAAATATAATTTTTAAATTACTCTAGAATATTATCTGAGCCCTTTAAAATTTCAATATTTTGGTTTTACATAATATATACTAGTTAAATAACAATGCATACAATATACGTATTTGGGAGATACAAATGCAAAAATTTCTTAGCGGTGGGGGGTACATGATCAAAAAAGCGTGGAGACCAGTTTGTTTAAGCTGTTGTCATCTCCTATTTGTACCACTGCGGTTATCTCCTAACAAATATCTTTACTTCCATTCTAGATTTCTCAAAGCTGTTCTCTACTTAATAGCCAAGGTAATCATCACAATATGCAGATGTGCTTGTATAATTCTTCTGCTTAGTAAATTGCACACACACACAAATCTTTAATATGGTCTATAAAGTCTATAAACTATGTGATCTAGCCTCTCTGGTCCTGAGTCTAATTTCTTAACCCTCTTCCTTCTGTACTTTTTCCTCCCATGGGCTGCCTTTAAGTTCTTTATACTAGCTGTGCTCCTGTTCTTTCTTGCCTTTACACATGCTTTTCTCTCTACCCTAAACACTTACCTTTCCCTTCGTTTCCCAGTTTACTTCCTACATAACTGTCAAATTTCATACTGAACAGTACCTACTCAGGGAAGCCTTTGTTCATTTTCCCGATCAGGGGTGTGTGTGTGTGTGTTTGTGTTTGTGCGTGTATGTATGTATCTGTATGTGTCTGTTTTGCGTGCACACACACACACAATTGTAAGCTCTTTTATAATGCTGTGTAAGCATTTGCCCTTCATTGTACCTAACACAATTGCTATTTTACCTTGATTTGCATGAGTAGTTGCAAAGATATTCATTGACATTAAGCTCCATGAGGACAAGGCCCATGTTAGTTTTTGCTTAATTCTGTTTTTCCAGTACTTAGATAAGTGAGTGAATGTTATATCAAGGAGTTTGGATTTCATCCCTAGGAAAAACAAAGAGCCATTGGAGACTCTGTGAAGAATAGGAGTAATGATGACAAATACTAAGATTTGGGCTTTAGAAAGGTCAACTAGAGGCTATAGCTGAGTGAAGGAGAGAGAGACTAGAGCCAGGAAAATCCATTAGATGGCCATTGTAGATGAAGAAAGGTGAGGACCTAAAGTCTTCGCAGTGTAGATGGAGAGGAGAAGGTGTTGCTTGTAGTAGATGGTCTGGAGACACAGAATCCAGTCGCATTGGTAACTAGCTGACTGACTGTTGTCAGAGGTGAGGGGACGGAGTCAGAGATTACTTAAAAGCTTGGGCTATTAAACTTTTAGGCCATTTACTAGGTAAATGAGTATAAGACAATTAGCCTTTCAAGGGGGGTGGAGAATTCTTTTCGTTTTTAATAAGATTCACAGGAGTGACCTCTTGGCCACTGCTGTATTTAAAGAGTGTTTTAGAGTAGCTTTACTGAGATATAATTCACATACCATGCAAATTATCCATTCAGAGTATACAATTAAATGGTTTTGAGTATATTTATAGACATATGCAACCATTACAACAGTCAATTTTAGAACATTTTGGAAAATCCATGGTGGTCCAGTGGTTAGGACTCTGCGCTTTCACTGCCGAGGGCCTGGGTTCAATCCCTGGTCGGGGAACTAAGATCCCACAAGCCACATGGCACAGCCAAAACTAAACAAACAAACAAATAAATAATTTTTTAGAACATTATCACCTCAAAAGGAAACTCCCTACTGTTTAGCTATCAACCTTTTCCCCTCTGTTCCCCTCCCAGTGCTACCCAACCACTAATCTGTTCTCTCTATAGATTTCCCTTTTCTGGACATTTCATGTAAATGGAATCATATCATATATGGTCTTTTGCAACTGGATTCTTTCACTTGGCATAATCTTCAAGGTTCTTCCAAGTTGTAGCATGTATCAGTTCCTTCATTCTTTTTTATGGCCAAATAATATTCCATTGTATAGGTGTATATCATTTTGTTTCTGAATTCATCAGCTGATGGACATTTGGGTTGTTTTGAGCTTTTTTTTTTCTGTTTTGAGCTTTTGGCTACTATGAATAATACTTCTGTAAACCTTTGTATGCAAGTTTTTGTGTGGACATACGTTTTTGTTTCACTTGGTTATACACCTGGGGGCAGAATTGCTGGGTCATATGGTAACTCTGTGTTTAATCATATGAGGAACGGCCAGAATGTTTTCCAAAGCAGCTAGCCACACCATTTTGTATTTCCCATTAGGCTTTCAATTCCTCCACATTCTTGTCAACACTTGTGATTATCTGTCTTTTTGATTCTAGTCATCCTAGTAAGTGTGAAGTGGTTATCTCATTGTGGGTTTGATTTGTATTTCTCCCAGTGACAAATGATGTTGAACATCTTTTCATGTGCTTTCTGGCCATTTGTATATCTTTCTTGGAGAAATATATAGTTAGATCCTTTGCCCACTTTTTCATTGGTTTACTTGACTTTTATCATTGAGTTGTAAGAGCTCTTTATATATTGTAGATACCAGTCTCTTATCAGATATATGATTTGCAAATATTTTCTCCCAATTTGTATGTTGTCTTTTCACTTTTTTTCTTAGAATATTTTTGTTTTTATTGGCATTATTATTATTTTATGGTAGTGTCTTTTCACTTTCTTGATGGTGTCCTTTGAAGCACAAAAGTTCTTAATATTGATGAAATCCAATTTACCTGTTTGTTTCTTTTGTGTCTTGTGCTTTTAGTGTCATGTAAGAAGTCTTTGCCAAATCCAAGGTCATTAAGATTTGGGCACTACATTTTCTTCTAAGAGTTTTGTAGTTTTATCTCTTATCTCTTACATTTAGGTCTTTGATCCATTTCAGGTTAATTTTTTAATATTGTCTGTGGTAAGCATCTGACTTCATTCTTTTGCATATGGCTGTTCACTTGTCCCAGAACGTTTTGTTGAAAAGAGAATTCTTTCCCTGTTGGATGGTCTTCACACCCTTGTTGAAAATCAGTTGACAATTGATGTAGGTTTACAGTTTTTTTTAACACCAAAACTATATTTTAGCTTAGATACTGTTTGGATTTCTCTTTCATAGATAATTCTGTCATTAAAGGAAGATTGTGCTTATTTTTAAGTAAGCTGTTACAGATGTTAGGGATGTTTGTGTAATCTTAGTACTACATTGTGTACCACAGACTTAACCTAGAAAAATGCACAATTTGCACTTGCGAAACAGCTGTTCTGATCTTGAAAGTTGACTTTGGAAAGTCATGTTTCTTTCATGGACAGTGACATTTTGGTTTTCTTTTCTTTTCTTTTTGGCTTTCTTTTTACGGATGCTTCCTGAATGCCAGGCACTGTGCTAGTATAGGGCTTACAAAGAAGTATATAAAACGAGTATGGAAAATCTCTTCCTCAGTTTGCTAATTGTAAGATCTTGGGAGCAGGGAGAGGAAGTAAAATGACATCGGAATAACATAGTAGGAGTTGCTAGTTCATAAAAGTGGTATATTTTGAGTCTATATAGTTTGTACAGCTATTTTCACTCTAGTATATGGTTATTAGTATTACTTTTTAAAAAATAGCATTTTCTTAAGACCAAGAATTAAATTGGGATATGAGTACCATGGATGCTGCTGAATAGAAATGAATGATAAAGAAAGACTTACATAGCTTGATGCTTTTTGTATTAAGCTCTGGGAAACTCTGTTATTGACCACAAAATTGCTGAGGCTGATCAGATGGAATCATTAAATTCTTTTGGTGTTTTTTTCTTTTATGCATTCTTAGGAACTCAACGGGATCTTTCATTGAATTAGCTGGAATTGAATAGTTTAATTTGAAGCATTTTTCTCTAATGAACCTTTTTCTCTTAATGTCACTATATAATTTTATGTCCCTTTTTCTTAGGAGTCTCAGCAGTCCAATTTTGGCCCTGGAGAACAAAGTGAGTATTTCTTTTCCTCTTGGTTTTCAAATTAAGCTGTTTGTTGCACATTCATTTCTCATGGTCACATCATGTATTTCTTTAATAATTCTTTTGTGTGTCTTATCCCAGTTTTAAAAATTTTTTTGGCCACACCACATGGCATGTAGGATCTTAGCTCCCTGACCAGGGATTGAACCTGCATCCCCTGAAGTGGGAGCGTGGAGTCTTAATCACTGGACCACTAGGGAGGTCCCTTATCCCAGTATTTATGACCTGATGATCAGTAATGGGTTGAACTGAATCTTGGCTTGAAAGATGAATTAAAGATCATTGGAGATCAAAATTAACTGTTTTTACTAAGTATTTGAACTAATAGTTCAGAGTTCATGAATTCAATTTGATGGGCACCTCATAACCCCAAGAGCCATACTTCTGTCTTTCCATCTCCTTCATGAAGATACTGGGTTCTATTATGGTAAAACTCCAGGCAAGAAGGGGTCATTTTAGCTTACCATGGCTCTTCTCTTCCTGTATCTATATTTATCTGTTCTTCCTGAGTGTTTTTGGCTGGGAAGAAAGTTTGCTGTCTGCTACACAACCCCCCTCCACCTCCACTCTCTTGGCCTCTCAAAGCACTTGAGGGGAAGATAGCCTTGGGGAATTCAAGTGTGATTCAAAGAGTTGATGGCTGTGTGAACTGGTAGTGGTAAGGTCAGGAACCTTGCAAATGTCTGGGCTTCACCATATAGCTCTCTAACAAAACAAATGTTCTTTTGCCAAGAGCAATAACTTTTCAGATAGATTTACTCTGGTCATAAGCTATTTTGGGAGATTAATATGTGGAGCATTTTAATCCTTAAAGTTGTCTTTAGTGATCTTAAAGCAGGGACAAAACTAGAAGAATATCCATTTTAAGGTTAACAAACTTTTTATGTATCTGTTTCTTCGTTCTGCCTTAAAGCTGCAGTTACAGGAAAAAAAGGACCCAACATTGTTGATATACAGTAGATAGCTAGCTGTAGGCCAGAAAGTTTACATTTTCTCTTAAAATCTTTTAAGAATGTCTCATCCTTACTTCTCCCCTTCCCCCATTCTCTCTCCCCAAAGCTCCCTATTGGCAACCGGGCTCATAAGTTGCACCTACTCTTTATTACCTGTATTTTTCACTTAATTTATTTTAGAACTGTTTTTATATCAGTATAAAGTTCTAGTTCATTATTTTTAAAAACAAAATTGTGTTATATTGTTGAAAGTATTGTAATTTGTTTATCTAGTCCCCTGTAGCTGAACACTGGTTTCCAGTTTTTGCTGTTGCAAACCATACTATAATAAACTGTATGTGTGTGTCTGTGTGTCTGTGTGTGTCTGTGTGTCTGTGCATTTATGTATTCCTCTAGATATACCTGTAAGGTAAACTCCTTTCCTTATAATTGCTAGGTCAGTGGATATGTGTATTTACAGTATTGGTAAGATAATATTATCACATTGCTCTCCAGAAAGATTGTATGAGTTTATAGCCCTACCAATAACATATGAACATGCCTATTTCCACCAGTGTTTCATATTATCGCATTTTAAGGTGTTAGCAACTTGATGGATGAAGAATTTTATCCCAATTTTTTGATTTATATTTCTTTAAGGTTATATTGATAGATACTTTAAAATATAAATAGCCATACTGTAGTTGCTGATTTCTGCATTCCTTTTTGTTCCAGAAAGATATAATCCTTCTTCTAAAACTTCCAATGGACACCAGTCTAAATCGTAAGTTTATGGCTTAGTAAGTTTAATGTTTGTCTTTTTTTGCTAAAAGTCTAACTGTGGTATCGATATTTAGAACAACACTTAGAAATATGTACTTAATCTTTTAAGGCAGGGGTAGGCAAACTTTTATGTAAAGGGCCAGATAGTGAAATAGGGGCCAAATGGTTTCTGTCTCAGCTACTCAGTTCTGCAGTTGTAGCTTGAAAGCAGCCATAGACTATGGGTGTGGGTATGTTCCAATAAAACTTTCTTTACAAAATACGTGTAGATTTCGCTTGTGGACCATAGTTTGCCTACCCCTGCTCTGCGATTGCAATTACACTTTTTTCTCATCTTTCAGAAATGTGTGTGTGTTTGTGTGTGTTGATAGTTTGTTTTTAATAAAAAAAAAACACATGAAAAAATATAGGATTCTTCTTAGTAAGCCCTCCATTTGACCACTAAGTGTAGAATATTAAAGCAACATAGTTCATACTGTCTGAGTTTTCCTACTTTTATTTTGTAGGTAGACCTAGGAATATATTGGGTTGGCCAAAAAGTTCATTTGGGTTTTTCCATAACATCTTATGAAAAAAACCTGAATGAACTTTTTGGCCATCCCAATAAATCAAAATATGATAGGGTTGTATATTGGATGATGATAAATTCTGAGCTTAAAGAGTGAACTAACAGGGCTTCCCTGGTGGTGCATTGGTTGAGAGTCTGCCTGCCGATGCAGGGGATGCGGGTTCATGCCCCGGTCCAGGAAGATCCCACATGCCGTGGAGCGGCTAGGCCCGTGAGCCATGGCCACTGAGCCTGCGCGTCCAGAGCCTGTGCTCCGCAACGGGAGAGGCCACAACAGTGAGAGGCCCACATACCGCAAAAAAAAAAAAAAAAGAATGAACTAACTACTGAATTCCTGAGACCACAAGTTAACCCACTGATTAAAACAAAATTCTAAAGAAACTGACCACAGTGCTAGCTTTATACCATAACCACACTCTATACTGATAACCTCAGCCTCTTCAGCTAAACATAGTGCGAGCTGAGAATGAAAGTATATGAATGCAAGGAGTTTAGCCTCACTGCTGAAGAATTCAAATTATGTAAATTCCTATTTATCATATTTATTCATGGGCAGAAAACTGATGGGAGCTTACCATGTATGTGCATATCACTTTGGTTGTTGACAGAACAAAAGCATGAAGGACCTTGAGCGGTCTGGTAAAAGCTTTGACATATTCACATGTGTAAACAGGTTCATTGAGCTGCCATTATTAAAGCATAAGGACTGAGAGAATTCAGACTAAGTATATTTCTTTACACGAAATGAGTCATAAAGATGCACTAAGCCCTAAAACTCTTTTTCTCTGTTCCACTTAATTGGTCATCCTTAGAACACTTTTCGTAATTCTGTAATCATGTGGTTACTTTGTTTCAAGGTGATCTTTTATGTGATACTCTGAATTTGGGATCAGATTTAGAAACTCAGGTTAAGCTTTGAGGGGAGAGTGTAAGTAGTTGTTGGAGTGAAATATTTCCTTTCTGCTGATTGGAGACTGTCGTGAAATTTTAAGAAGAAAGGTAAATGGAGCTAGTGGTAATGAGAAATTAAACATTTTCTAGTTGTAGTTCTCCCTAAGCTTTTTTTTGTTTTGTTTTGGTTTGGTTTTGCGATACGCGGGCCTCTCACTGTTGTGGCCTCTCCCGTTGTGGAGCACAGGCTCCGGACGCACAGGCCCAGTGGCCACGGCACACGGGCCCAGCCGCTCCACAGCACGTGGGATCCTCCTGGACTGGGACACGAACCCGCGTCCCCTGCATCGGCAGGCGGACTCCCAACCACTGCGCCACCAGGGAAGCCCTTTTTTTGTTTGTTTGTTTTTGTTTTTGCTTTATCTCCCTAAGCTTTGTATTAATTTTTCCTTTCTTGTAAAAAGGCAAGGAGTGTTTTGTGGTTCATTACTCAGTTTTTAATTTTGATTTTATGGCCTTAAGGAAAATTTAAATCCGTAATTTTACTTTCAAAAACTAATTCCAGGGCCTCCCTGGTGGCGCAGTGGTTGAGAGTCCGCCTGCCGATGCAGGGGATACGGGTTCGTGCCCCGGTCTGGGAGGATCCCATATGCCGCGGAGCAGCTGGGCCCGTGAGCCATGGCCGCTGGGCCTGCGCGTCCGGAGCCTGTGCTCCGCAACGGGAGAGGCCACAACAGTGAGAGGCCCGCATACCGAAAAAAAAAAAAAAAAAAAAAAAAAAAAAAACTAATTCCAGAAACTATCAACTTACAGTATTTATTTGTGTTTTTTTGATCAAGGAAGATTTGGAGACTGGAGTTTATTTTTAATTTATACATTGTTATTTCTCTTGTATAACCAAGGTTCTTACCCAGAATTGTTACATCTGCAAGGATCGGTCGTCTTTCATAGCAAGGCATTTATGAACTAGAATTTTGACTGTGTGTTCTGGTTTTCACAGTCACCCAAGTGTACATATCTCTTCATGAAACATTGGGGACAGTGAAAGAGAATTGCTGATGCTTTCATTTTATCTTCCTTCCTTTTAGGAGTTATATTTCTCTAGTGGACTGTTGGGTATGCGTATGGTCATTTGTTTTAATAATGGAAGAGTTTGTGTGTATACAATTAGAGAAAAGCTAGAGATAACAGAAGTGAGTATAAGAGTTTGTGGAAGGTAGCTTTTGTTTAATTAGAAAAGAAAGATGAATATTGTACATATGGAAAAGTGAGCTTCCAAAACTGTTAAATTCCACCTTTCTTAATTTTTTACTCTAGATGTACACCAAACCAGATAGAGTAAGACTTGTTGTTTTCTTTATTTTTCAAGTAAATCTTTGGCTACCACAGTGATTATTCCTAGAATTATTGGTAGATATTTAATACTCTGGTATGCCATGATGAAGTTCCAAAAATAATAATCCTTTCTGCCTTTTCCTTTTAGTATGTTAAAAGATGACTTAAAACTAAGCAGCAGTGAAGACAGTGATGGGGAACAGGTGTGTCTACTACTATATAATTTTGCCGGTTTCATACAGTGTTTTCATTGTATTTTAAAAGAATTATAATTGAATAATACATATGATTCAGTTATTTAAAATAAGTTCCTTCCTGCTGTCTGACGCTAAATGTTACAGTTTTCCACTTTGTCTTTAAACCTCCATTTTTTTCTTATTTTAAAAAAAACTGGCTTTTTCTTAATACTTAGCATATATCAGAATATACTCGTGAAGCATGAGATTGTTTACAAGAAGAACTATTAACACAGCTTTTAATCTTACCCTGGAAATTATTCTTTAGGTAAAAACAGTATTTTTGTAAGTGTTAAGTGACCATTGATGCATACATTAGAGAAACCAGTTTTTCTATTAAGATTTCAGGTATTGTTCACATCAAGCAGATAGAGTACTATTTATTCATTCACAGATTTCCTCTCATGTTTTAATTTTAGGATTGTGATAAGACAATGCCAAGGAGTACACCTGGAAGGTAGGCATCCTTTTATTTCTTGTTTTATTTAGAGTGGAATGGTCAATCTGATAAGTGTAGTGATAGAGTAATTGACCTTATGAAGTAAATATTATCGATTGTGATGGCAGTTTTACAACTCTGTAAATTAACTAAAAATCATTGGATTGTATACTTCAAATAGGTGAATTTTATGGTGTGTAATTTATACCACAGCAAAACTTTTTTAAAGGTAAGTACTAATGGCTGAGCCGCATTTCAGATTTTTTTTTTTTTTTTTTTTTTTTTCTTTTTGCGGTATGTGGGCCTCTCACTGCTGTGGCCTCTCCCGTTGCGGAGCACAGGCTCCGGATGCGCAGGCCCAGCGGCCATGGCTCACGGGCCCAGCCGCTCCGCGGCATATGGGATCCTCCCAGACCGGGGCACGAACCCGCATCCCCTGCATCGGCAGGCGGACTCTTAACCACTTGCGCCACCAGGGAGGCCCCAGATATTTTTTAAGGAAGTATTTATTTCATTTATAATGAAGTTCTAGATTCATGATGAAGTTCTAGATTCATAGAATTATAAGAGCTTAACAAATAGTAAACATTTTAAATAAAGTTCATTGTCAGATTTGAATGCTTACCTGTTGTCCCTCTAAAAAAAAATTTTGGGGTCATTTATATGTTTTATCTCTTTTAGTAACTCTGAACCTTCACACCATAATAGTGAAGGGGCAGATAACTCCAGGGATGATTCCAGCAGCCACAGTGGATCTGAAAGCAGCTCTGGATCTGACTCAGAGAGCGAAAGTAGTTCCAGTGACAGTGAGGCAAATGAACCATCCCAGAGTGCATCTCCTGAGGTGAGAGGGGGGCAGGGGGGTGCCTTCCATAGGCCCTCTGAAGGCCCCTGGTGATGGCCAGTTAAGACTAGTTTCAAATATAAAAATGAAGAAAAGAAGATTACATATTCTGACAAAAAGAAACTGAACCGTGTATCTTGGAGGAAATTTAAATACTTCAGTGTCCTTGTTATGTGAACATATTTGGTCTAGATTAGGGACTATTTGCAGTCATATTTCAGGTCACTAAAATATTGGATTTATTTACTTTGGGTTTTATTTTTGTTTCAACCCGGTAATGTTACTTAGTTATGGTGAAAAAAGTCTTTAAATAGTATAATTTCACTGTAGGTTGATAAAATGTTGTTAAAAATCTCTATGGTACTTACATCATTTGTTTACTTTCTGGAATTAAATGTACTGTATGGTCATTTGGATTCCTGACAGGGATATTCAGTAATTAAAGGCTGTATATAACATTAAGCCTATCTTCTCATTCAAGTGATTAAAGCCATTAGTATTTTTAGCCTTTTGCTTTGGTTCATTCAGAACAATGAAAAACAAATGCCTTTGTGGCATTAGGCATTATGTTTTTCCCTCTTCCTCGAAATTTTAAAGGAAGGAGAAAGTTTCAGTACTGAAAAAGCATACTTCTTTCTCTGTTTTTCAGCCTGAACCACCACCCACAAACAAATGGCAACTTGATAATTGGCTGAATAAAGTGAACCCACATAAAGTGTCACCAGCTTCTTCTGTGGACAGTAATATCCCATCATCTCAAGGCTATAAAAAGGAAGGCCGAGAACAGGGCACAGGAAATAGCTATACTGATCCAGGTGGTCCTAAAGAAACAAGTTCTGCTACTCCTGGACGAGACTCCAAAACTGTCCAAAAGGGATCAGAGAGTGGGCGTGGGAGGCAGAAGTCTCCTGCACAGAGTGACAGCACAGCACAGAGGAGAACTGTAGGCAAAAAACAACCCAAAAAGACTGAGAAGGCAGCTGCTGAAGAGCCCCGCGGAGGCCTGAAGATAGAGAGTGAAACCCCTGTAGACATGGCTACCAGCATGCCCTCCAGCAGACACAAAGCAGCTACCAAAGGCTCAAGGAAACCCAATATAAAAAAGGAGTCCAAATCTTCCCCTCGACCTTCAGCAGAGAAAAAGAAATACAAGTCAACAAGTAAATCTTCCCAGAAATCAAGGGAAATCATAGAAACAGATACCTCATCCTCAGATTCGGATGAAAGCGAGAGCCTTCCTCCTTCCTCACAAACTCCTAAGTACCCTGAGAGTAATAGGACTCCTGTTAAGCCCTCCTCAGTGGAGGAAGAAGATAGCTTTTTTCGGCAACGAATGTTCTCTCCTATGGAAGAGAAGGAACTTCTTTCACCCCTCAGTGAGCCTGATGACAGGTATCCACTTATTGTGAAGATTGACCTGAATCTCTTGACTAGAATACCAGGAAAGCCTTACAAAGAAACAGAGACACCCAAGGGGGAAAAGAAAAATGTTCCAGAAAAGCACACAAGAGAGGCTCAGAAACAAGCCTCAGAAAAAGTTTCCAACAAAGGCAAAAGGAAACATAAGGTTTGTAAAGGGTTTTGTTGTTGTTTTTTGAACATCAGCATCTAAAATGTAATGGAAATCTCAGTAAGCCAAAAAATAGCTAGTTGAGTCAGCTATGAGGGAAAATAGAGATGAGCCTAAAGCCCCAATGAAGCTACAGACACAAGAATCTCTTGAAGACCACTCTGCCTCTGCCTATCTCCTTTAGTAAAGAATTATAGTTTCTAATCAAATAAGAAATGAGCCAGTGCTTCTGTTCATGATGTGTGCTGGCCAGTATAGAGGTGAGAGTGAAGCAGAGATTGCAAACTGGCCTTCACAACATTCTTAAAATTTTGGTTTTCATTGTCTTTAGTTGGGATTATTTACTCTTCAGGTTGTCACAGTCCCTAACACTTTTTTCTCTCTTACACCCAGACCAAGTCACACTTTTTTTTTTTTTTTTTTTTTTTTTTTTTTTTTTTTTTGTGGTACGCGGGCCTGTCACTGCTGTGGCCACTCCCGTTGAGGAGCACAGGCTCCAGACGTGCAGGCTCAGCGGCCATGGCTCACTGGCCCAGCCACTCCACGGCATGTGGGATCCTCCCGGACCGGGGCATGAACCCACGTCCCCTGCATCGGCAGGCGGACTCTCAACCACTGCGCCACCAGGGAAGCCCTAGAAGTTGAAGATTTTTTAAAATTTGAATTTCTAGAAAACTGAAGCTTACTACTTTCAGTGCTATAGCTAATGCGCTTCCATTGTTTTAGTAAAGGGATACTTTATTCAACTAGTAAGCTGTTTAGAGCTGCTAGACTCTAGAGCCCGCAGCCTCAGATTGCTGGACTTGGTTATGGGATTTAATTAATAGAATTACATGAAATAAGAGCTTGTATATGATAGGTTCTGCTCTTTAAAAAACTAAGGTGTTTCTTATGGAATAAAAAAAATGGTCCTTTTGTCTTTAAAAGATATTACATGTTCTTTGTAAAATTTTCAAACATTTAAAATATAATATAGAAAGTGAGTCTTTTTTACTCTTTTGTTTAAAATTTTACAATATATATAACTTACAATAAAAAATCCTCTTCCTCTAAAAAGTGGCCCATATCTCCTTCCCTCCCCCACATCTCACTGGCATATATTCCTCACAGGTTTTTTTTTTTGTTTTTTTTTGGCGGTATGCGGGCCTTTCACTGTTGTGGCCTCTCCCGTTGCGGAGCACAGGCTCCGGATGCACAGGCTCAGCAGCCATGGCTCACGGGTCCAGCCGCTCCGCAGCATGTGGGATCTTCCCTGACCGGGGCATGAACCCGTGTCCCCTGCATTGGCAGGTGGACTCTTCAACCACTGTGCCACCAGGGAAGCCCCCTCACAGGTTTTTTATATCAATACCTATGAGTCAAATTTTGATTTTATAAAATGTATGTATATCACCAGGAAACTGGGTGATGATCCCGCATCTTGCGGGATCTTAGTTCCCTGACCAGGGATCAAACCTGGCCCCCGCAGTAAAAGTGCCAAGTCCTAATCACTAGACCGCCAGGGAATTCCCAGTGATGATTTTTGAGATTTGCTGCTTTGGTAAAATTAAGTGTCAGGGGCAGTTCCTGAGGATACAGCAGATAGTACTGAGAAGAGACCCAGCCAAGGATAATGAAGAATGTGGATTCCTTTTTCTCATGTTTTCACATGTCCAACTTTAATCATTTGTGTATGGGAACAAATTCTTTTGTTATGGCAGAAAGTTTGCAATATTCGTGCCCTGATATTTAAGTCAATAGGAAATCTTAAATTCATCAAGCAAGTAGCTTGGGGATTATAGACACGCCCATAGCTTTTGTTTCAGCAAAAAAAATTTTTTTTTTTTTTTTTGGCGGTATGCGGGCCTCTCACTGTTGCAGCCTCTCCCGTTGCAGAGCACAGGCTCCGGACACGCAGACCCAGCGGCCCTGGCTCACGGGCCCAGCCGCTCTGCGGCATATGGGATCTTCCCGGACCGGGGCACGAACCCGTGTCCCCTGCATCAGCAGGTGGACTCTCAACCACTGCACCACCAGGGAAGCCCCAGCAAAAAAGTTTTTCAAAAATCTTTAGGCTTGTCTATAAGCAAAAAGATGGACAGTAACAAGTATTGGTGAAGATATGGAGAACTGTAGTGCTGGTGGGAATGTAAAATGATGTAGCCACTTTGGAACATAGTTTAGCAGTTCCTCACAAAGTAAATATGTAGTATTACCTTATGACCCAGCAATTGCACTCATAGGTGTATACCCAAGAACAGTGAAAACATGTCCATACAAAAACCTGTACTTGAAAAGTAGAAACAACTCAGTTGATGAATGGATAAATAAAATGTGGTATATCCATACCACCATATATTCAGCCATAAAAAGAAATAAAGTATTGACAAATCTTACAACATAGATGAACCTTAAAAATATGCTAAGTGAAGGGAGCCAGACACAAAGGCCACACATATTGTATGATTACACTTTATGAAATGTGTAGAATAGGCAAATCCATAAAGACAAAATGTGTAAATTAGTGATTGCCGGATCTGAGGGTGGAGGGAATGGGGAGTGACTGCCAGTGGAGAACAGGGTGCTTTTTGAGATAATGAAAATATTCTAAAATTGATTGTGGTGATGGTTGTACAACTTTGTGGATATGCTAAAAGCCATTGAATTGTGTACTTTTAAAGGGAATTTTATGGTATGTGAATTATATCCGAATTATAATCTCATCCCCAGCCCTCCCCAAATCATTAGGCTGAAAAGGTGCCACTAAAAGACTGTTGCAGCATTTCAGCTCTTCTTATCTAAAATAGGAGGCTCTTTCTCAGACTTAAAACCTAATTTATTGAACATCGTTTAAATGAATTCTTTTACTTCACATTTATCTTCTTTCTGAAGTTTATCAGAGATAAACTGTTTGAGGGTAACTAGTACTGGAAACTGAAATTTGATGAATAGAAATCAAACCTAGCTGCTTTTTTTCTTTTTTTCATGCAGAATGAAGATGATAACAGAGCCAATGAGAGCAAGAAACCCAAAACGGAAGACAAGAATTCGGCAGGCCACAAACCATCCAGCAACAAAGAGTACGTTTGCAAAACATGTTACATGTGTGTCAATCTGTTATTTGCTATTGGGTACTTTCTAACATGCTCTTAGAATGTTCCTTTTAGTGAGTATATGCCATACACATCTATACACAGTCATATACCAAGTAGTGGGAGGTTTTGCTTTTAGCTAATTGGGATGAAAAGCAATTAAGATTCGGTCACATCTTCCTCTCTCCTTTTTTTAGTGGAATAGGAGGTATTTATAGGATAAGAATTAAAGTAAAGCTTTACCACTTTCAGGCTCTGTGACAAGCTTAGGTATAACTTGCAGGAGACTTACGAGCATTAATATCATCATTCACCATTCATCTTTTTGTTAATTTATTCAACCACTATTTATTGAATGCTTGTGTGGCAGGCCAAGGTTTAGGCACTGGGTATACAACCATGATGGGGGGAAACACCAGACAAGATGTCTGCCCTCATGAAATTTACAGTTTTATTTTGTTTTGCAGAAATCATGTGTTCTAGTAATCAAATAGGGAAAAACAAATTTGTCTTGAAAGCAGGCAAAGTCAAGTGGAAAAAATCCATCACTCCTGTGTGACCGTGTGGAGAAATGAGGGCATTTGTTTGGTTTGGCAGGTCATCTAAACAGAGTGCTGCTAAAGAAAAAGATTTGTTGCCTTCTCCTGCTGGGCCTGTTCCTTCAAAAGATCCAAAAACAGAGCATGGCTCTCGGAAGAGGACTATTAGTCAGTCTTCTTCCTTAAAGTCAAGTAATAACAGCAACAAGGAAAACAGCAGCAGCAGCAAAAACAGTTCCTCCACATCAAAGCAGAAGAGGACTGAAGGGAAGACTTCCAGTAGCTCTAAGGAGGTCAAGGTAAGGCATTGGGGGCTCGAGCCTTTTGAAGAAAAATCTCCTTGCCATGTGACTTCTCCAAGGTGACACTGTGCTTTGAAAATTTTGTAAACGTCTTTATTTTATAGACCTGTGCATTTTTACTCTCAAAATGTCATAATCTTGTTAATAAACTTGTGCAGTGATCTGAGACCATGAAAGGAATGAAGTCATCTGGCCATATGCATATTAGTTAGCATAGAAACCCATAATTGGAAAAGTTGGTTATGGAAAAACAGTTGATTATGATCAAATTTGTAAATAGCTCCAGTTGTTCTGATTGGGTTCTTATCTATGGTTTTAAATGGACTTTGGATTTTTTAGAATTAGATTTTACAAGCAAGTTATACTATTTATAAAGTGATAAAGCAACCATTTGGTTTCATGAAGAAAAAATTTCTTTAGCTGAGCTACCACTGGAATTATTTCTAGAGCATGATCATAATGTAGGGGAATACTGTTAGTGTTTGTGGGTATGTAATTAGATCAAAGAAGCTTTTTCAAGGCTATACTTGAGGCTCTCACCCTGAATTTGTTTACCAGGTTATTTGTATTGCTTTCTAAAGTGTTCTGATCAGGAGCAAACTACCTGACAAAATTAAGAAAATACCTAGATTTTTAAGTATATAATTTACTGAATTATTTGTGACTTAAATAAACAGAGACTAAGGGGGTTGAAAAAAATTGACTGTTAAAGGCAGTTGTGCTTATTAAATGTGGTAATTAAATTTTTCAAATTTTGAGGTAATTTAAATGGTGAACATCTCTGTTAAGATATACAGAAGACTTTTTCTCCTGCTGGACCCCCTTCCATAGTAGTTTAGAGAGTTAGTCCTAGTGCCCTCGAGGAACCTGTCCTCTTGGCCTTTTTCACTGTCCCAGTTCTCTGTCTACCTCCTGACTGGCTCTTTCTCCATTTCCCATCCTGGAACTGTAGGATTTCAGGCCTGTGTGCTTCTTTCTTTAAATCTCTTCTCCCTCTCTCTGTCTCTGTCTCTGTCTCTCTCTGTCTCTCTCTGTCTTTCTGTCTCTCTCTCTCTCTCACTTTAAATGCACTCATTAAGTGAGCTCACCTGCTCATTTGGCTTCTGTTAGCTCATAGGTAACACTCTCTGTGTCTCTTCCTTATTGGTTAGGTTCTTGAAAGCAGGGATTTGTATCTTACTTGTTTTGTGTTTTATCCAGTGTTTAACTTTCTGGATAATGAGGAAACATTTGGATCAAATGTAGTTATTTGGTTCTTTGCTGTTATCAACAAAATATAAAATGTATTGGCCCTGACCCCTTTGATTTCAAGATCTTATGGCACTTAACAGTTGTTAAAATTGTTAATGTTAGTCTTGGCAGTTTCCAGTTTAGGCAATTATATATGAGTTTATT
This sequence comes from Mesoplodon densirostris, assembly GCF_025265405.1. Classification (NCBI taxonomy): domain Eukaryota; kingdom Metazoa; phylum Chordata; class Mammalia; order Artiodactyla; family Ziphiidae; genus Mesoplodon; species Mesoplodon densirostris. The sequence goes on along the minus strand of NC_082663.1, from coordinate 112,868,146 downwards.
AAAGAAAATTCTATAATTAACTTAGAAAATATGCTCTTTCTCATATCAACTAAAGAAAAATTAGATAACGTGAAAAACCAAAATTACATATAATTTTAATTTTTTTTTTTTTTTTTTTTCTTTTTGCGGTATGCGGGCCTCTCACTGTCGTGGCCTCTCCCGTTGCGGAGCACAGGCTCCGGATGCGCAGGCCCAGCGGCCATGGCTCACGGGCCCAGCCGCTCCGCGGCATATGGGATCCTCCCAGATCGGGGCACGAACCCGTATCCCCTGCATCGGCAGGCGGACTCTCAACCACTGCGCCACCAGGGAGGCCCTTAATTTTGTTTTTCTAGATATTTGATGATATCAAATTTTTGAAATATGCTGGCATAAATTTTGTTAATTATAGTCTCTTATGTTTTTAATATCTATAATATTGCTACTTATGATCCTCTTTTATTTTTAGTATTAGTTTTCTGAGCCATCTTTCTCTTTTCCTTGATCAGTCTCATGAGAGGCTTATCACTTTTACTTGTCTTTTCAAAAAAGCAACCTTTCTTTGTCTTTATTCGCTGTAGTTTATTTTTGTTTTTCTGTTTCATTAACTTACATGCTTTATAATTTCCTTTTAATTTCTTTTTGTTTTGCTGTTCTGTTTAATAACTTTTAAAGATGGATACCTAGCTCAAGTTTTTTAAAATTAATTTTCAGTCCTTTTTCTCTAATATTCTAATATAAGCAGTTAGACTATATATTTTCCTCTAAATACTACTTTACCTGCATCTTCAAGATTTGGTATACAGTATTTTTATAACTCAGTTTAAAATGTTTTTTAATTTCCTTTCTGATTTCATCTTTGATCCAAGAGTTTTTAAACGTGTGTTACTCACTTTCCAAATGTAGAGATTTTCTTGTTGTCTTTTGGTTAATACTTCTACCTTAGTTGCAGTGGGGCTGGAAAGTGATCTGCGTGTAGCAGTCTTTTGATATTTGTTAAGAGTTGCTTTATAAAAGAGCATAGTATACAGTAGATTTTTGTAATGTTCTATATTTGTTTGAAAAGACTGTGTCTTCCACATGAATTGGGGACAGGGAGCTATATAATTCAATTAGGTTAATCATGTTTTCACACCTTCTATACGCTGACTGATATTTTGTCAGTTTGTCCTATTGTTCACTGAGAGAAGTTCTTCCAGTTTTTTTTTAATTGAGATATAGTTGATATATAACATTATATTAGTTTCAGGTGTACAACATAGTGATTATGTATATGTATACATTGCAAAACAATCACCGCAGTAAGTCTAGTTAGCATCTCTTACCACACATAGTAATTTCTTTTTTTATTTTCAGAAACTTCAGTTTTCCATCAATAAACTTAGGCATTTGTAGATCTGTTTATAAAACACAGAGGGAAAGCTGTCCAAGTAATGTTAGATTGCAACAGTATTTAGGAAGCCATTTCATAAACATGCAGACTGCCTAAACAGCTTAGCATTTTCTCAAATCTCAGGGCTTTTATTTTCATTCTTGAAGGAAGCTGTAATGGGTGGAACTGAAGGACTCTTTTACAAGAAAAGAAAAAAAAATGGTTACATGTTTTTTTAAAAATAGATTTTAAGCAGAAGTAATAAAATATATATTATTGTGTCATAGGGCTGGATGGGGAAGCAGTTGGGAGGACAGGGTCATAGCCATTGCATAGAGGTCTGTGTTGATAGGAGACAGGATGGACATGTTGATAGGAGGCAGAATAAAATTTAAGAAAGTGTCCAGGCTCCTTTTTTGGCTGCGCTGGGTCTTCGTTGCAACACTCGGGGTCAGTATTTGCAGTATGTGGGATCTTAGTTCCCTGACCAGGTATTAAACCCGGGCCCCCTGCATTGGGAGGATGGAGTCTTAGCCACTGGACCACCAGGGGAGTCCCTGTCCAGGCTTTTGAAATCTGAGAGCTCTGGTTGAAATCTGAGAAACTGGAAGCCGAGTTTCCAGGAATACTGCTTAAAAGCTGTTTGAACTTGGACAAGTTACTCAGCCTCCTTGAGACTACTTTTTATTCTATCCTAATAGCAGTACCTATTTCATAGGGTTGTTGAAGGATTAATCATTGTGCTAAGTACTTGGTTAACTGAATGCCTAGTAAGTAGTAGGCACATAGTAGATGTTAGATATTATTGTTGTTTTCATCGACCATTTATTACCAGTAAATTTTGTCTTAAGTAGTACTGCTATATTGATAATAGGTTTGTGTCTTCCTTATGTTTTTACAAGTGCCAGGGTCAGTGCCTGGCACATAGTAGACCCCTGATATTATAAATAATATTTTTGGTTATGTAAAATGGGCTCATTCCATAAAAAGGACATTTACCTTCTGAAATTGTAATATTTTATAACAAGGAAATTAATTACCAAAGGCAATGGAATTTTCTTTGCTTTTTAACCACTGACTCAAATACTTTTAATTTTAATCCCACAATTTTCAACAAAATTACATATATTTTTTTGGTCAGGAAAAGGCTCCAAATAGCTCTTCTAACTGTCCTCCATCTACACCAACTCCTGATGCTTCTAAGCCCCGGAGAACGAAGCTTGCCTTTGACGACAGGTAAGATAAATATGATTCTTTATGCATAAAAGAAATCATTCCAGTCAGCATATAAAAAACTCATTTTAATTTCTGTCAGTGACCAGAAGAATTGATTGTGTTGTGATCACAGAATATTCAGATTTTAATTTGAAAGGCACCTACTAGTCCAAGTATTGCTCCTTTAACTTATTAACTCCATGATTCTCATGGGGAATGTGAATAATGTACCTTCCAGTAGAATCTTACTGCTGCTGACTTTACTGTTTAAAATAAGGGCTTTCTTTAATAAGTAAGAGCAATGTTGCTTTTTTTCCCTCCATTTTGATAAAAGGTTATTTTTCCTACCCACATTTTATTTACTCTCAATCTTTCAAACAACTTGGGTAAGTTAGCAGTTAATACTAGGGAGTTTGATTTCTGTTTTCCTAGTAGAAAATTTGCCAAGTTGGCCAAAATGATTTATGCTCTTAACCCAATTTAAATGTTCATCAGAAAAAACTGAATTGAATGTTTAGTAATAGTTCATTTTCTTTACTTGAGGACACGAAAACTGAGGAATATTAGAGACTAAAGTGAACTAGTATCATGAAAATATTTACCGTTTTACTTATAATAAAAATTTACATTGCAGAAATTATTCAGCAGACCATTATTTACAAGAAGCAAAAAAGCTAAAACACAATGCAGATGCATTGGTATGTAAATATTCTCCTCACATTTATATATTTAATCAGATTAACTTAAATCTTCATTTGTTCTCATAGTACATCAGTGTGGCTCTCATTTACCTTTATTCTCCTTTCTTCAGTCTGATAGGTTTGAGAAAGCTGTATACTATCTTGATGCTGTGGTATCTTTCATTGAATGTGGGAATGCATTAGAGAAAAATGCTCAGGAATCTAAATCCCCATTCCTTATGTATTCAGAGACAGTGGAGCTCATCAAGTAAGTGGGAAGACTTGCCACATCACTGGCAATAATATTTCTCTGGTCCTTCTAGGAAAAGACTAATATAGTTATATACAGTAAAGCTAAAGAGGATCCTTAGTCCTTTATTGTCCTTGGATAAGGAAAACTAGACACTTCAGTGCATCAGTCTCCAACCTTTTTGGCACCAAGGACTGGTTTCGTGGAAGACAATTTTTCCACGGACTGGCGGTGGGAGATGGTTTGGGGACGATTCAAGCGCATTACATTATTGTGCACTTTATTTCTATTATTATTACATTGTAATATTTAATGATATAATTATGGAACTCATCATAATGCAGAATCAGTGGGAGCCCTGAGCTTGTTTTCCTGCAACTAGATGGTCCCATCTGGCGGTGATGGGAGACAGTGACACCCAAAGTGTGTTGCTTATGTCCCGTCTACTCTGTAAGATGCAGCTTAATTGTCACTTGCCACTCACTGGTAGGGTTTTGATATGAGTCTGCAAGCAACTGATTTATTATGGTCTCTGTGCAGTCAAACCTCTCTGCTAATGATAATCTGTATTTGCAGCCACTCCCCAGTGCTAGCATCACCGCCTCAGCTCCACCTCAGATCATCAGGCATTAGATTCTCATAAGGAGCACACAACCTAGATCCCGCATATGCATAGTTCACAGTAGGGTTCATGCTCCTATGAGAATCTAATGCCGATGCTGATCTGACAGGAGGAGGAGCTCAGGAGGTAATGCGAATTATGGGGAGCAGCTGTAAATACAGTTGAAGCTTCGCTCGCTCGCCCACTGCTCACCTCCTGCTGTGCTGCCCAGTTCCTAACAGGCCACAGATCAGTACCGGTCTGTGGCCCAGGGGTTGAGGACCTCTGCTTTAGTGGGTATTTTTGCCTTTATTTAGGTTTGATTCTAATGTTTAGAGGACTAAGGAGGTCATAAGACAGATGAAGTATTATATTTTGTGTCATTTGTTTCTTATATTTTCTCACAGATACACCATGAAGCTAAAGAATTACTTGGCACCAGATGCTACAGCTGCAGATAAAAGACTCACAGTACTTTGGTAAGTGTCGTGTGTTTTAGCCTCTGCTAGATGACAAAGCAGTTTCATAATGAATTGTGCTATGTTCTTCTGAAAGTTATCCTTGAATCTTCCTTCCATAACTCAGTCATAAATCTGTTCTTGATGGGTAAAGTAGAAAATAACTCAGAATTCCTTCAGAAATATTTTAGTTGCTGTGAGTCTCTGATCCATTGCCCTCTTGGGAAAAGCCATGGTAGAGGGGGACTGATGTTAGAACTTTCTGTTGTCTTAAGTGGTCACTTTTTCAGGCTCTGGGTTTTTGTTTTTGTTTTTTTAAACTATAGTTTATTTTTATTACTCTCAGACTTCTGTTGTGTATTGAAGTAAAGGTGGACACTATAAAAAATCCAGGCTCTTCTTTTGGTAGCCTCTCTCTCCGTTTACATATTCATATATCTTACATTAGGGAGCAAACATCTAGCTTGCTCAGGATAAAGAATATGCTTTGTTTGCTTGTTCCCAGAGAGATAGTTTATTTGTTGTGGGTATATACTTTACCTGGCACATGTTTAACAACTGGGAGTGCAACCTTGGGAAAAACTGACTGGTCCTATTTGTCATGGAGTCTAGTGTCTAGTGTGAAAAAACAGAAATTAATCAAATAACCACACAAGTATATGAATTAAGTAATTTGAAGCAAAAGTTTATGTAACTATAACGGTAAAATGTAGGGATACTTAATCCTTAGGTAGAGAAAACATGTACACAGCTGGATAGTGGAAAGAAACTGGAAACTTTCTGTCAAGGAACTAAAAGACAGGGAGAAGTAAGTGAAAGTAACTGGAGAGGTAGGCAGTGATGATCATGCAGGGCCTTTGAGCCATGTTGGGTTTATATATGTTACATCAGAATTGTAATATTCAGAGCCAGGAGTCAAGATGGCGGCATGGGAAGACGCAGAGTTAGCGTCTCCCCACAACTAGGGCGCCTGCCGGACGCTGGCGGGAGACTTTGACGCCCAAGGAGACGGGAGGAACCCCCAAGCGACCGGGTAGGACGTGGGGGGACTGAGGGGAGAGGAGAAGTGGAGGCGGGACAGTACCACACCGCTGAGGGGTGGCTGGGATGGGGGAGGGGTTCCCACGCCTGGAGGGACCCTCGGGGGCTCGGATCAGTGGGGAGTGCACCTAGCGTTTCCCCTGCCCTGTTGGCCTGGGAAGCCTGCCCAGCTCTCAGGCCAGATCCTATGCCCTAAGAGGCCTGCTCCGGGCTGTGTTGGTCCTGGGGGCATAGGAGGGAGGGTGGGGGAGAACAGGAGAGGCAGTTGGGGGGACCCTCCAGGACCAGAGGAGCAGGAGAGGTGCAGAGGGCTTTGCCCTGCCCACTCAGCGTAGGAAACCTGCTGGGCTCCCAGGCTGGGTCCCCGACCCTCCAAAGCCCCCTCCCGGGCCCTGTGGGTCCTGGGAGCATAGGAGGGAGGCAGGGGAGAACAGGAGAGGCAAGTGGGAGGGATCCTCCAGGACCTGAGGAGCAGGAGAGGTGAGGAGGGCATTTGCCCCGCCCACTCGGGGCAAACCAGAGGCACGCCTGGACCCCTTCTGTTTTGTTGAGCCTAGGTCCGACCCCCGCCCACACACACTTTTCCAGCCCTGTGGGTCCTAAACATAGGCCCTGCCCACAGCCTAAAAACCCCACCCCTGCCTAAGCCCCACCCACACAGCCAAGGCCTTTTCTCTTTTTCTTTTCCCCCTTTTTTACTATTGTGGTGCTGTTTTACTTTCCGATTGTTGTTTCATCTGTATTTTTTTTTTTCTTCGCGGTACGTGGGCCTCTCACTGTTGTGGCCTCTCCCGTTGTGGAGCACAGGCTCCGGACGCGCAGGCTCAGCGGCCATGGCTCACGGGCCTAGCCGCTCCGCGGCATGTGGGATCTTCCCGGACCGGGGCACGAACCCGTGTCCCCTGCATCAGCAGGCGGATTCTCAACCACTGCACCACCAGGGAAGCCCTCATCTGTATTTTTATTTTTATATTCTTTCTAACATATCTGTTAGTTTCCTGGTCTAATTTTATTTTTCACTCTTTGTTATTGCTCTGCTCTCTTTTTCTTTTCTTTTTTTTTTTTTTTTTGCCACCCTGCATGGCTTGCGGGATCTTGGTTCATGAGCTGGGGATTTGGCCAAAGCTCCTACTGTGGGAGCTCTGAGTCCAAACCACTGGACTAACAGAGAACCTCAGACCCCAGGGAATATTCATCAGAGGGAGGTCTCCCAAAGGTCCTCATCTCGGCACCAAGACCCAGCTCTACCCAACAGCCTACAAACTCCAGTGCTGGAAGCCTCAGGCCAAACAACCAGTAGACAGGAAAACAGTCCCAACCATCAAAAGAAAAAAAAAAGAGACAGCAAAAAAAATATGTCATAGATGAAGGAGCAAGGTAAAAACCTACAAAACCAAATAAATGAAGAGGAAATAGGAAATCTACCTGAAAAAGAATTCAGAGTAATGATAGTAAAGATGATCCAGAATCTCGGAAATAGAATGGAGGCACAGATTGAGAAAATACAAGAAATGTTTAACAAAGATCTAGAAGACCTAAAGAACAAACAAACAGAGATGAACAACACAATAACTGAAATGAAAAATACCGATTCAGTAACAATAATTGAGGCAGAAGAACAAATAAGTGAGCTGGAAGACAGAATGGTGAAAGTAACTGCCAAGGAGCAGAATAAAGAAAAAAGAATGAAAAGAATTGAAGACAATCTCAGAGACCTCTGGGACAACACTAAATGCACCAACATTTGAATTATAGGGATCCCAGAAGCAGAAGAGAAAAAGAAAGGATCTGAGAAAATATTTGAAGAGATTATAGTGGAAAACTTCCCTAACATGGGAAAGGAAATAGTCACCCAAGTCCAGGGAGCGCAGAGAGTCCCATACAGGATAAAAACCCTAGGAGAAAAACACCAAGACATGTATTAATCAAACTAACAAAAATTAAATTCAAAGAAAAAATATTAGAAGCAGCAAGGGAAAAGCAAAAAATAACATACAAAGGAATCCCCATAAGGTTATCAGCTGAGTTTTCAGCAGAAACTTTGCAGGGGAGAAGGGAGTGGCAGGATATACTTAAGTGATGAAAGAGAATAACTTACAACCAAGATTACTCTACCCACCAAGGGTCTCATTCAGATTCAACAGAGAAATCAAAAGCTTTTCAGACAAGCAAAAGCTAAGAGAATTCAGCACCACCAAACCAGCTTTACAACAAATGCTAAAGGAACTTCTCTAAGTGGAAAACACAGAGAAGAAAAAAACCCACAAAAACAAACCCAAAACAATTAAGAAAATGGTAATAGGAACATACATATCAATAATAACCTTGAATGTAAATGGATTAAATGCCCCAACCAAAAGACACAGACTGGCTGAATGGATACAAAAACAAGACCCATATGTATGCTGTCTACAAGAGACCCACTTCAGACCTAGGGACACATACAGGCAAAGTGAAGGGATGGAAAAAGATAATCCATGCAGATGGAAATCAAAAGAAAGCTGGAGTAGCAATACTCATATCAGATAAAATAGACTTTAAAATAAAGATTGTTACAAGAGATAAGGAAGGACACTACATGAAGATCAAGGGATCAATCCAGGAAGAAGATATAACAATTATAAATGTTTATGTACCCAACATAGGAGCACCTCAATACATAAGGCAAATGCTAACAACTATGAAAGGGGAAATCAACAGGAACACAATAATTGTAGGGGACTTTAACACCTCACTTACACCAATGGACAGCTCATCCAAACAGAAGATAAATAAGGAAACACAAGCTTTAAATGACACAATAGCCCAGATAGGTTTAGTTGATGTTTATAGAACATTCCACCCTAAAGTGGCAGAATACACTTTCTTCTCAAGTGGATACGGTACATTCTCCAGGATAGATCACATCTTGGGTCACAAATCAAGCCTTGGAAAATTTAAGAAAATTGAAATCATATCAAGCATTTTTCTGACCACAAACGCTATGAGATTGGAAATCAGTTACAGGAAAAAAACTGTAAAAAACACTAATAGCTGGAGGGTAAACAGTGTGCTACTCAGTAACCAAGAGATCACTGAAGAAATCAAATAAGAAATAAAACAATACATGGGAACAAATAACAATGAAAACGTGACAACCCAAAACCTATGGGACTCAGCAAAAGCAGTTCTAAGAGGGAAGTTTATAGCAATTCTGTCTCACCTCAAGTAACAAGAAGAATTTCAAACAAACAATCTAACTCTATATCTAAAGCAACTGGAGAAAGAACAACAAAGAAAACCCCAAGTCAGTAGAAGGAAAGAAATCAAGATCAGAGCAGAAATAAATGAAATAGAAACAAAGAAAACAGTAGCAAAGATCAATAAAACTAAAAGTTGGGGACTTCCCTGGTGGCGCAGTGATTGAGAATCTGCCTGCCAATGCAGGAGACATGGGTTCGATCCCTGGTCCAGGAAGATCCCACGTGCCGCGGAGCAGCTAAGCCCTGTGAGCCACTGAGCCTATGCTCTAGAGCCTGTGAGCTACAACTACAGAGCCCGCGCACCTAGAGCCCGTGGTCCGCAACAGGAGAAGCCACCATGATGAGAAGCCTACACACCACAACAAAGAGTAGCCCCCGCTCGCCACAACTAAAGAAAGCCTGTACACAGCAACAAAGACCCAATGAAGCCCATAAATAAACAAACAAACAAGTAGAAACTAAAAGTTGGTTCTTTGAGAAGATAAACAAAATTGATAAACCCTTAGCCAGACTCATCAAGAAAAAAAGGGAGAGGATGCAAATCAATAAAATTAGAAATGAGAAAGAAGTCACAACTGACACTGCAGAAATACAAAGGATTATAAGAGACTACTGAAAACAATATGCCAATAAAATGGACAACCACAAAGAAATGGACAAATTCTTGGAAAGGTACAATTTTCCAAGACTGAACTAGGAAGAATTAGAAAATATAAACAGACCTATCACAAGTAATGAAATTGAAACTGTAATTAAAAATCTTCCAACAAACAGAAGTCCAGGACCAGATGGCTTCACAGGTGAATTCTATCATACATTTAGAGAAGAGCTAACATCGATCCTTCTCAAACTCTTATAAAAAATTGCAGAGGGAGAAACACTCCCAAATTCGTTCTGTGAAGCCACCATCACCCTGATAACAAAACCAGAAAAAGATATCACAAGAAAAGAAAATTATAGACCAATATCACTGATGAACATAGATACAAAACCCTGAACAAAATACTAGCAAACAGAATCCAACAACATATTAAAAGGATCATACACCATGATCAAGTGGGATGTATCCCAGGAATGCAAGGATTCTTCAATATACTCAATCAATGTGATATACCATATTAACAAACTGAAGAATAAAAACCATATGATCATCTCAATAGATGCAGAAAAAGCTTTCAACAAAATTCAACACCCATTTATGATAAAAACTCCCCTGAAAGTGGGCATAGAGGGAACCTACCTCAACATAATAAAGGCTGTATACGACAAACGCACAGCAAACATCATACTCAATGGTGAAAAACTGAAAGCATTTCCACTAAGATCAGAAAGAAGACAAGGATGTCCACTCTCGCTACTCTTATTCAACATAGTTTTGGAAGTCCTAGCCACAGCAACCAGAGAAGAAAAATAAAAGGAATACAAATTGGAAAAGAAGTAGAACTGTCTCTGTTTGCAGATACTATACATGATACTATACATAGAAAATCCTAAAGATGCCATGCCACCAGAAAACTACTAGAACTAATCAATGAATTTGGTAAGGTTGCAGGATACAAAATTAATGCACAGAAATCTCTGGCATTCGTATATACCAACAACGAAAACTCAGAGAAATTAAGGAAACACTCCCATTTACCATTGCAACAAAAAGAATAAAATAACTAGGAATAAACCTGGCTAAGGAGGCAAAAGATTTGTACTCCGAAAACTGTAAAACACTGATGTAAGAAATCAAAGATGACATAAACAGATGCAGGAATATACCATGTTCTTGGATTGGAAGAATCAATATTGTGAAAATGATTATACTACCCAAAGCAATCTACAGATTCTGTGCAATCCCTATCAAACTACCAATGGCATTCTTCACAGAATTAAAACAAAAAATCTTACAATTCGTATGGAAACACAAAAGACCCTGAATAGCCAAAGCAATCTTGAGAAAGAAAAACAGAGTTGGAGGAATCGGGCTCCCCGACTTTAAACTATACCATAAAGCTACAGTAATCAAGACAGTATGATACTGGCACAAAAACAGAAGTATAGATTAATGGTACAGGATAGAAAGCCCAGAGATAAACCCACGTGCATATGGTCACCTAATTTACAACAAAGGAGGCAAGAACATATAATGGAGAAAAGACAGCCTCTTGAATAAGTGGTGCTGGGAAAACTGGACAGCTACATGTAAAAGGATGAAACTAGAACACTCCCTAACACCATACACAAAAATAAACTCCAGATGGATTAAAGACCAAAATGTAAGACCAGACACTATAAAACTCTTATAGGAAAACATAGGAAAAAACACTCTTTGACATAAACCACAGCAAGATCTTTTTTGACCCACCTCATATAGTAATGAAAATAAAAACAAAAATAAACAAATGGGACCTAATTAAACTTAAAAGCTTTTGCACAGCAAAGGAAACCATAAACAAGACAAAAAGACAACCCTCAGAATGGGAGAAAATGTTTGCAAATGAAACAACGGACAAAGGATTAATCTTCAAAATGTAGAAACAACCCAATTAAAAAATGGGCGGAAGACCTAAACAGACATTTTACCAAAGAAGATGGATGGCCAAGAGGCACATAAGAAGATGCTCAACATCACTAATTATTAGAGAAATGCAAAACAAAACTACAATGATGTATCACCTCTCACGAGTCAGAATGGCCATTGTCAAAAAATCTAGAAGCAGTAAATGCTGGAGAGGGTGTGGTGAAGAGGGAACCCTCCTGCACTGGTGGTGGGAATGTAAATTGATACAGCCACTATAGAGAACAGTATGGAGGTTCCTTTAAAAACTAAAAATAGTACTATCATATGACCCAGCAATCCGACCACTAGGCATGTACCCTGAGGAAAGCATAATTCAAAAAGAGACATGTATCCCAATGTTCATTGCAGCACTATTTACAATAGCCAGGACATGGAAGGAACCTAAATGTCCATCGACAGATGAATGGATAAAAAAGATGTGGCACATATATACAATGGAATATTACTCCACCATAAAAATAAATGAAATTGAGTTATTTGTAGTGAGGTGGATGGACCTAGAGTCTGTCATACAGAGTGAAGTAAGAAAGAGAAAAACAAATACTGTATGCTAATGCATATATATGGAATCTAAAAAAAAAATGGTACTGATGAGCCTAGTGGCAGGGCAGGAATAAAGAGACAGACATAGAGAATGGACTTGAGGACATGGGGCGGGGGAGAGGGGAAGCTGAGGCAAAGTGAGAGTAACATTGGCATATATACACTACCGAATAAAATATTTAGCTAGTGGGAAACAGCAGCATAGCACAGGGAGATCAGCTCGATGCTTTGCGATGACCTAGAGGGGTGGGATAGGGAGGGTAGGAGGGAGGCTCAAGAGGGAGGGGATATGGAGAATATATGTATGCATATGGCTGATTCACTTTTTGTACGACAGAAGCTAACAGCATTATGAAGCAATTATACTCCAATAAAGATGTATAGAATTGTGATATTCATAGTTGAGTTCCTAGATTTACTATTTTACATTATTTATATTGTAATTTGATGTAGAGATTCTGCCCCAAAGTGATTTTTTTTTTTTTTTGCCATGCCACGTGGCCTGCGTGATCTTAGTTTCCTGACCAGGGATTGAACCCAGACCGTGGCTGTGAAAGCACTGAGTCCTAACCACTGGGCTGCCAGGGTATTTCCCCGCAGGGATTTTTTTTAGTCCATATGTTATAATAACATGTTGGTGTCCTGTGGGTAAGGTTTTGATTTTTGAATGTCAACAAACAGGAGGCTAGTCCTAGGTTTCTTCCCCTTCCTTCCTCTCCCTAGGGTATGTACCATAAGAAGATCACATCTTTTGGCTTTGCCTAAGAGTTAGTGTTGTTGTTCTTATGCCATGGTCTGCTCACATGAGCCAATCATGTAGTCTGGCACTATGCAAAGGTTGTCTATACAGATGTGGCCAGAGTCTGTTGTCCTGGTAAATAAGCTGCTCTTTTCCATTGGCTAGCCTGCGATGCCAGTCTTTGCTGTACCTGAGGCTATTCAAACTGAAGAAAGAAACTGCTCTGAAGTATTCAAAGACACTAACAGAGCACCTGAAGGTAAGTGTGCAAAAGAGGAGTATCTGTTTCCCAGGGGACAAAATTTATAAAGTCTCCTATCTCCACCCCAGAAGTGCCCTCATGTTTTCCCTACCAGAGCAGGGGAGAAGCTACTATTTGGCAACTTTCAAATAGTTTGATGTTTAAACTGCACACGTATCTGATTGTAGAACCTGTGTAGCCATATTCAGTAGCTCTTAATAATATTTTAGTAGATGTAGCCTATTTTTATCACAAAACCTAATTTATACTTTTTAAATGGTCTTTTGTTTTCACTACCATCCTTCCTTAAACTATTCTCTTAGTTTCCTAAAATACCTTCATATGTTTTTTCATGATAGCACTACATAAGTCTTCCTAAAATTCTGCCCTGATTATGACTTGGAACCCTTTCGTAGCTTATCATTCCCTGCAGGGTCAAGTTAAGTCAAAGATTCTTACCCCGACCTGCAAGGCCCTCAAGATTTCTCTCTCTCTCTCTCTCTCTCTGTCATTCTCTCGTTCCTTTTCTAAACCTTTGCTGTAGATAAACTATATGGGTCATATACATTCTCTTTTCTGCAGCCTTTGTACATAGTATGACTTACCCTCTCTTTGCCTTCTCCCCTGTTCTTTATCCATCTGAATGTTACTCATTCTTTGTCTCTCCCTTTCAGTCTTCCAGAACACCCCAGCTCCCATCTAAATAACTTCCTTCTGTTGCACATTTACACACACACACACACATTTTGGTTTCTTAAGTTTGTAAACTTTCTTAAGATCAGTACTGGCCCAATGCTTTTGAATATATTTAATACTTCATAAGTAGTGTTTTTTTGGGTTTTGTTTTTGTTTTTTATTAAGTACATTCTCTTTTCTCCACAGAATTCTTATAATAATTCTCAAGCACCATCACCAGGCTTGGGAAGGTGGGTAAATTTTATTCTATAAAATATTATATGACAAGTTTATTTATTTTTATGTAAAAGTGGAATGGGTTTGGCCACTTTCCAAAAATGGAAAGATGACAACTTTAAAAAAAAATTAAGGCCATGTCTAATAATGTATTTTTTAAAGTATTTTTTCTTTTTTTTTTTTTAAGTTGAAAATATCATGAACATGATCTTAGAAAGATTAAAAAGGGGACAGTTCACCTGCAGAAGTCTAAGTTTTTTACAGTACCTCAACCCTTCTCACAGTTTGATTTCTATGGCTAGCCTGGTTTTTATCACCTTGAGCTTATCTTTACTCATGTTTTGACACGAATTTAATAACAGTGACATGATTACGGTTTCTCCTCCATTCCCACATCACTCCCAGCCCACCCACCCACAAAAAGGAGGAAAAACACCATGAAATCTTTTTTTTCTAAGTTTATTTGTTCAATTATTTTGTTTATGCTAATCGACAGTCTGTCTTTTGCCTTTATGTATTTTCTTAACCACATTTAAAGTGCAAAATGTGCAGATAAAAATATTCTTAACAAATAGCTTTTCTCCCCTCAACTACTGTTTGATTTTCCTTTTTTTATGGTCTTGGGCCTTTTCAGAAATTTTAGTACTGCTGAAATGAACCTGCCAGATTTCAACATGTGTTTTCTAGGAAATGCTTAATTGACAGGAAGCTTGAGATGATTGCAGTTGATTGAGAAAGCTGTTCTTCTTTGTCATCTCTGAATAAGTTGGTTAAGCTAGGAAAGTACCAGAAATTATGGAGTTCAAAATAAGATGTTTCCATCTACTACCACATTTTTTTGTGTGTTAATTGTTAATCCACCCAGCTTTCTATGAAACAGTTGGAAAGTACCTAATTATTTGCCCGAATAGGTGGAAAGTGTGTTGAGGAAAGAGTCTAGATAAAATGATAATTTGCAGTGGTCTTCAGTGAGCTAAGTATTTATTTAAAAGAAATTGTACTTCTCTCGAAACTCTTCTAGTTTAAAAGAATCTTTAAATTTTAAAAGTCTTCAGGTAGGAAGAGCCAGTAGTACATCGATTTCCTCACATTCACCATATTCATATGAATAAACTTCCTATTTCTCTGTGTGTAGCAAAGCTGCTGGGATGCCTTCCCCTGTTTCTCCAAAGCTGTCACCAGGCAATTCGGGAAATTATTCTTCTGGGGCCAGTAGTGCTTCAGCAAGTGGTTCTTCAGTGACCATTCCACAGAGGATCCATCACATGGCAGCCAGCTATGTTCAGGTTACATCCAACTTCCTCTATGCCACCGAAATTTGGGACCAAGCTGAACAGCTTTCCAAAGAGCAGAAAGGTAGGGAGGTCTCTGGAGAGAATCTGAATGATGGAATTGTTAAAAAGAGCTTTTATGATATAGTTAAGTAAGTCTCTGGTATGCATTTAGTTTATTATCTAGTCTAGAGTTAGTGACAATCAGTTTGCTGATTGCCATTGCTTATCAATCGTGAATATACTGAATTCAGTCAAAAAATACCTTGCACTATAGTGGTGACACAAACTAAAACAAAAAATAGTTTTTGGTCTAAGACAAATACGCCTTTGTTCAGGCAAATTTAATTACAGCTTATACTGTAAAAGTAATAAAATGTAGATTCTACTCTGGGATGGTTAACAGTAAATTTGGCTATGGGCATAGGATTACATCCAGACATCTTGTACATATGAGATGTTGAATATATAAGAAAGCATGTTCATATTGGATTTTTAGGTATATTGGAAGAAACTTATATGATAAAAGAGACTACAAAATGAATAGACTTACAGCATTCTTTAATATTAGGTCATTTGAGGCCTTGCACCCTGTTTGTTATCTCTAAAACTAAGAACACTGAGAATTAGGAAGTATTAAAGATCTTTGGAAAAGTACAAGATAAACACCATCTTATTTTAGTAGATATTTTTAGTAAATATGTGTGTGTAGCGTCTATTCAGGCAGTTCCTTTGTAGAGAAACACTTGAAGTAGCCAATCAATCAAGTGTCCTTTTGTCACAGAGTATATTTAAATACTTATAGCATGAACAGGTGATCAGATGAAAATGAAAAACTCCTATCCCTAAAGAGGGATAATGGTGGGAGAAAGGTAGAAGGGGAACCACAACATGCAATAAAAAGTTGTGTTTTTGAAAACCTAATTTGTTTCTAAAATTTTAAATATTGTCAGTGCTACTCAGGAAAGGCTACAAAGCTGAAATTCTTCTTAAGTCATTCCTACTTTACATTCTTCTCCCTGATGCCAGTTTTCTAGCATCATTCTTCCTTTCCTTTCCCTCCCTCCCTCCATCCCTTCCCCCCTCACTTTCTTGCTTCTCTCCCCGGCTCCTTGCTTACACACTTACTTGCCTGCCTGCCTGCCTGCCTACCTACCTACCTACCTACCTATTGTATGGCAGTTTGCAAACACTGACTAAAGGAAAGAGAATGGTATAATGAACCCCATGTCCCTTTTACTCAAGTTCAGCTTCAACAACATATTTTGCTAATCTTGTTTTATCTCCCACCCCCGACTGCCCCCCACCGCCCCCCGTCCTACCTTTCTTTACCCTGTGTATTTTAAAGCATGTATCAGATACGACATTTCACCTGAACATACTTTGGTATGCATCCTTAGGTGATAAGGAGTTTTCAAACACATGACCGCCATGCCTTTATCACAACCACCGAAATTAACAATAACTCCTTTATGTCATCTAAGACATAGTCTCCCATCAGATTTCCCTATTTTCTCAAATATGCCTTTTTTTTTTTAAACAGTTGGGTTTGTTTCAAACAGGATCCAAACATTCATTCATCAGTCTCTTAAGTATCTCCCTCTCCTCCACTTTTTTTTGGGGGGTGGGGGTGCAGGCATGCCATTGATGTCAAGGAGAAGCTGCAGCATAGCATGTGTCATAGTCTAGATGTGGCTGATTACTTCTTCATGGTACATTTAGCTTGCTCTTCTGTCCCCCTCATTTCGTTCATGCTGATAGTTATATCTTGAGACTTGATTAGATTCAAGTTCATTATTTTAGATAAGATCTTTTCATAGGTGTTATTCCATATTTCCTATTACATCATATTATGAGGCATGTAATGGTTATCCCTTTTTTAGTGTCAGTAAGATTTGACCATTGATTCATTCAGATGGTGTCGGCCTGGCTCAGTTTGATGTTAAGATTCCCTGTTAAACTTTAACTTAGGCTTTTAGCATCCATTGATGGTCATCACCTACATGTGCTATTCCATTAGGAAACAGAAAATTCATCAGGAATTTATTAGCTGGAATTCTATAAAGAAGATTCTTTTCTCCTCAACTGTTTGATTACTTCTTATCTTGTTTAAGTATACTGAGGTCTTTGTCATCACTGCACATGTAAAAACTCTCCTTACTGAGTCCTACCTCCGTCTTCTTCCAAAATTGCATTGGGATCAAATGTCAGGATGTTATCATTCCTTCCTCCTCTCTGTACCCTGCCTTACATGCACATCAGTCTGTATTTGTTCACTTAGGAAGAATCCTTTCATTTCTGTCTCTTACATTTTTAAACTACTGTCTAAAACATGAGATTTAATGTATCAAAGTTGCATGACATATGATTATAGCAGAAAGGTTGTCCAACCTCACAGTGGCTCTTATCGGGAAAAATGCAGATAACATCCTCCTTTTTTGTACCACTTGCTTCTTATAGAAAAACAGTACACAGAGAATGTTTTGAGTAATAGTACATTGTAGAATTAGGTCTCCATTTTAATAATGTTTGCTGCATACTAGCAATTTCCATCAGTGACATTTTGTCTATATGTATAACTCTTAATTCCTGACCATATAGTCTTTTAAAAATGTTTCGTGACTTAGGGAAAAAATATAACTTGAGAGACTATGGGATGATTTGTTTTAAAACACGAAGAGTTATTTTAGTGCAGGAGGGAGTGCTTTTTACCTTATATGAATAGTATTTTACAGTCTAGACTAAAAACTTTATAAAGCACTGATTCAAAAGAGTGTGCATCATTTAATAAGTGTTTTTGGTTTTCTAGAATTCTTTGCTGAACTGGATAAAGTAATGGGTCCTCTCATCTTTAACGCAAGCATCATGACAGACCTAGTTCGTTATACCCGGCAGGGACTGCACTGGCTTCGCCAGGATGCCAAGTTGATATCCTGAACTGAACACATTCTTGTTGCCTCTGATTTTCTCCACAACACTGTGTCACATCACGAAGGAAAACTGCCATAACATACCACCTAGTCGACACTAAGAATGAGGAATGGTTTTCTCCTCCCTGGTTCATGTGTTGTTTTTCATAACCCAAAGCCATCATGTAGTTTGACCCCTTCAATATTCCCAATATGAAAAATTATTTAAATGCTTTTAAATCTGCAGCACGTTGATAAGCTGGTTACAATGATCTGTAATAAGATTGAAATTTCGGTTGCAATTCATAACTAACCAGTTGAAATTCTATTTATTTTAATTTTTTTAAGTGCCCAGATTGGGGCTAGTTTAAAACTTAGTTATTTCTGCCTATAAATTTACTCTGTTGAATATTTTGTGTAAATTTAATGTAGGCATTTTTATTTATATACTTTGGGAGCTTTGTTACCTAAAAATAATGTCTTTTTGTGGTAACTCTTCTAAGAGTAAGAGTCGGTTCATCTAGAATGTGGACATGTTCTTTCTACACCTACTACCTGATATTACTTCAGATCTTAAGTACAATTTTATTATTGCAGAATTTATACTTAGTATTAAGGATATTCTTCTACACATGAAAAATCACTTAAATATGAGAAGATGGCGTTCTACGTGGATGTAAAATGAAATGTTTCTGATTTGGTATGCATTATTTCAAGAACTGTGAACATGTGTTAATAACACTATAGCAATCACAAGGTGACTATAACTTGCATTTAATGCATTACAAAAGAGGGCAGGCAAACTTTCTAGGAGAAGCATAGCATGTGAAGGGTTTCATAAAAGGACAATCTTGAACCTTATGGATTTTATTAAAACCATGTTTTTTGTTTTTTGGGGTTTTTTGTTACTAATAATTTGACACTTAACTGAAACAGAATAAGTTACTGTTGAACAAAGGATGATCTAACTCCTGAACGTTGCTGCCTATATCTCTTGCATTGATGATGTTTGTAGGGTAAAATCTCTCTTCAGAATTCTAATTTAAAACTTTTTTCCCACACTAGGTTGTGATGCTCTGATAGGAGCATTCAGTGACTGGTGTAGGAATGGGCTGGAGCTTTGGTGTGTGTGCTTTTGCTATACAACTTAGAGCTCTAATGCCTGATGTAGAGATGATCAGTTTCTCCTTTTAAACCTGTCTTGTGTTTACTACCTTTGTATTATGAAGGCCCTCATCAATGATGTATGTTTCTGATGGGATCAGAAAATTCACACTAGAAAAGTACCTAACTTGGTTCAGTATGAATTCTCTTGGGAAGGGAAGGGAAACAGGGGTAGAGCTTGAGAAGCCAGCTCTGTAAGAGTTGTATATCAAAGTACCTTTCCCTATAAGGTGCATATAGGAGTCAAAAGTGAGAAATATACCTTCTATCTTTTGTTTTTAGTGCCCCTATCATATCTGGTGTGCCTTAAATCTTACCTTTAAATGAAGAGTCTATGGGTTGTTTACAGATGAAGTTTTACACTAGTTGCAGATCACCCATATGGTTGGTATTCTGTAGTAACAATGTTAAATTCTCTTTCCTTTTCAATCGTCCTTTAAGGTCACATAAAGATCAATTCTTTCAGAAAAGCTAATGCTTTGGTACATGACTTAGTCTAACCTATTGGGTAATGCTGCTTCAAAAAATAGTTTGTCCTTCTCCCAATTTCAAAAATGAATCCATCCAATCAGAAAAAAGGATTGCCCTGCTATTTATAGATGATTGCTAAGGCTTGAAATGGGAAAGAAGGGATAGAAAATCTCCAAGCCCAGTGGTATAATGACTCCTCTGTGTCTGAGTCTACACTTACTTATGAAGCTAGTGAACTTTCATTGTCCTGTGGCCTCATATAGAGCTTCTTAATGGTTTTGTACCTCAAGTTGTTTTTGCATATCACTGAAGATTCAGATCTCCAAATTATGCAGAATTTAACAATTTTCCCTTGGAGAAATTGCCTCTGATACCTTGCTAACTTAATCTTAGTGTGTTTTAGGAACAGTTTTCCTTAAGAGGACAGCTTCTCAGTGATCGTTATTCAGTAAGAAACTTGCCACAGTTAATCAAGTAGATGTTTGTCCTGTTCTTTTCTGATTTCTCTGACTCTGATTCCTTAATTTTCCGTGATATCTTAGAAATGGAAAAAGTATCCTCTGAGCTTTTAGACTTCCAGCAACAGCAGCCAGTGGGGCACTTCTGAGTTCCAGTGTGTTCTAGTCTCTTGTGGGTCCTGAGAGGTAGCAGGAGCATTTCCCAGATCACAGTGATAATTTGTTAAAGCAGAATTTCCTGCATGTTTTTTGGTGCTGTGCTAAAGTACTCTCTCTCTAAAACTGTGTTAATTCTTGGAAAATGAATTTTTACAAGCTTTTCATTGTTGAGGGTTTTTCCCACCAGGTGGTAATGGGCAATGGATCAAAATCCTTTTCTAAATAATTGAATTTTCAGTGTAATAGTCTCTGGAAACACCACTCCCTCTCCTCTGTGTCCATCTCCTCAGAAGTTCTGTCTGTCTTCATCTGTTCCAGCACATACTTTGCACTCCTTCACAGGCGACCATTCCTTCTTCCTCAGTAGGTGTCTTCAGTGTTCTCTATTTACAACTGATTTTGAAAAATAGGTAAAAACTTACTTAGTCTGAGACTTGTATTTAATATAGTTAATTATAAAAATAGCAGCTATTTAAAAAATTACTGTGTTGACTGCTCTAAGACCACACTTGTATGCCAGGAGACAGTAGCCTACCCCACTGGACTCTTGCCAGGCAACCAACGAACATATTATGGTGGATGAAGTTGTCACGTGGTATAGTCTTGCCCGGCCTAGGCTGGGCTGTGGGGAGCACTCCCCTCCAGGTGATTCAAGCTTCCTGAGTTCAGCCCAGGTCCAGTCTGGCTGGGGAGCATTCAGCCCATTTCTTGCCTCAGTGCCACCTTTTTCTGGGCAAGTAGTTAAGAACTGACTTTATAAGCAACGAGTACTCCAGATAAATTTACAGCTGTAGTTGCTGAAGAGTAGAGAAGGTTGAGCATCACTAGTTTAACTCTCCAGCGTAAAAGCTGTCTAGAGTAACGTGTGCACGTGCCCACACATGCCTGTGCTCTGTGGGGCTCTCACGCTGGTGGATCCACAGGCATCTGGGTTGCACTTTGAGCGACACACTTATGGCTTTATTAGGTTTGCTGCTGTTGTTTTTTAATTGTTTGTTTCTTTTCATTAAAGAAAGTTTTAATCAGCTAGATCAGACAGCATCATTTTTATATTTAATGACAGTAACTTCGAGAAATTACCTTATTGAATAAGCTTGCATTGTGAAGCAAGAGCTTACAAAACACACCTGTTCTAAGTGAAATTTCTGGCTCTGGAGGCCAGCAGCACTCTGCGGAGTTTCAGCACAGCCCATGATCGCTCCAGTCAGTGATGCCTAGCTGTGTAGGGGAGAGGTACGCTGTGCACTCTTCTAAGTGTGAGGGTATGCGACTTTGGATTTTAAAATTATGTACACATACACACTTTATATATATGTATGTATGTATGTATGAAAACATGAAGTTAGTTTGTCAAAAATGTGTGTTTAGTATTTTAGCTTAGTGCAACTATTTCCACATTATTTATTAAATTGATCTAAGACACTTTCTTGTTGACACCTTGAATATTAATGTTCAAGGGTGCAATGTATATTCCTTTTAGATTGTTAAAGCTTAATTACTATGATTTGTAGTAAATTAACTTTTAAAATATATTTGAGTCCTTCCGTAGTATAATAGGGCTCTTACAGGGTGGGAAGGATTTTAATTTTCCAGTTGCTAATTGAACAAAAGGGCCTCATAATGTATTTTGAATTATAGAAGTTTGCCTCTGGGTCCCACGAACATCTACTGGGAATGATGCTTTAGGCAGATTGTGATGATTTTTTATTTTTCCTAAATGGGAAGCAAAACATTTCAAATCCATATAGATTCCTATAACTCATATTCCCTAATTACGTGGAACACAGATTTCATTTCAATTTAATGTATCTACCTATGTGTTGGAGAGGCAGACTTTTTTCCAATAATAAATAATATTGCACATCTAAGGTTGCTATTCAGTAAAATAAATAGAAGAGATAAGTATTGAATGACTTAGAACATGTAGTGACAAGAGGCCAAATTGTTCATGTTTGTGAGCATATCTTTCACATATTCACTAATAGAGAAATTCATTTTAGACCCCTAGACCCTGTAACTAAGCCGACAAGTGATAGGAAGTAAGTTATTAACAGTTGGTAAAGCAGATACAGATTCTATTTACTTGAACCATATGGTTAATTAAAAAGAACTTACAGTCTCCAGAAAAGCGAATGGAAAGAATATCTCAGTCTCTTCTGTTTGATAGAATTTGGTCACAGAATAAGGCATTAGAGTTAAGTCTAAACCAAGTCTTATAATCTTTAAGCAACCTAAAATAGCAACCTAAGTAATCATCATATAATGAAGTTGACTTTCAGGAATGTCAGCTTGGACCTCTCCTTGCCACCATTGCTCAGCTAAGCATAAATTCCCATTTTTAAAAAGAAACAGCTAAAAAGCTCTCTAAATGAGCATGGGGAAAAAAGCTCTCACCCAGAAATTCTAGTAATATTCAGTTTTGACCTCTTACTGCTTCCACATAGGAAGCAGCTTTTATCCATTGGAATTTTCTACCTGCTGTGTTCCTCTCTGGAAAATATCTATTTGGAAATGCTGCCTTTCAAATCAATGCCATGATTATCCATACTGTTGAGTTTGTTGTTGCTGTTCAAGAAGTGTCCCCATTTTACAACTTTATGCACACACCTGGCAAATCATTGACATGAGCATTCAGCAGTACTGGGGTCGGGGCGGGGCGGGACGGGGCTCACCAACAGAGCTGGCCCAGGTGGTAGAGCCTGAAAAGGCATCACCCCTGAGGACCAGATGTAGGGTTGGTAAGCACAGTTATGAAAATTTCTATCTAGCCTCCGTTTTGAATGGTTTTAAGAAATTTTGTATATGGAGGATGGAAATACTTATATATTTATTGAAAATCCTTTTATTTGAAATTAAAATTATTTGGTGAGTAATGGTTTGATATTTGGGGAGGGTTTTGGAGGGGAGGTAATGCCGCTGATAAAAGCCTTGTTGATTCTGCAGAAAGGTACTGTTAGTGTCTGATAGAATGCCTTTGTTTTGTACATGATCCAGATCTTTGTTTTACATTTCTTTTATCCAAAATATTTAGGCATCTGACATTTTCAACCAAAATTCCAATTATATACTGTGATTTTTATTTGTTGTAATACATTAAAATTTCAGAGGTACTTTGGGGCTCAAAAGCTAGGATTTCTAAGTCAGTATGTGCATTTCACATAACAAAGCTGTTAATGGTGAGCAAAGTATTATATACTAACTAGATTTTTCCACATCTGTATAGTATATTATATGTATTTTGTGGTATTGAGATTATAGAAAGTTTAGAGTGTCAAACATGCGTTTAATGTGTATTTTTAAACAAATTTATGGCAATTAAAATATTTGGAGACAAGGGTATCACATTTCAATTTGTAAAGATCTTTTTAACTCTACTGTGTCATTAAGATGCTTTGTATAATGCCAAACCATAGCTGGAGAAACGAAGTTTAATAAATATCAAATAGATTTTCTGTATTAAAGTTTATAAACACTGCTCTCTACACTTCTTCAACTCCTACTTTGCCCTTTTCGTGTAATTTCTGTTTTGTATTTTAGGGTCCAGTGCTACTCTTCTTTAAAAGTCTGGTCCCGGGCCTCCCTGGTGGCGCAGTGGTTAAGAGTCCGCCTGCCGATGCAGGGGATACGGGTTCGTGCCCCGGTCTGGGAGGATCCCATATGCCGCGGAGCGGCTGGGCCCGTGAGCCATGGCCGCTGGGCCTGCGCGTCCGGAGCCTGTGCTCCGCAACGGGAGAGGCCACAACAGTGAGAGGCCCACATACCGCAAAAAGAAAAAAAAAAAAAAAAAAAAGTCTGGTCCCATCAGTCCAGGTCTTAATTTCTGATTATAGAAATTCTGAACTGGCTGGCCATGGGTCCTTCTGCATAGATCAGAATTCACCCTGCTCCAACAGAAATCTCATACACATCCTTTTTGTTATTCTTGGTGGCTTTTATTGTTTCATTTTCTTCCAGTTCTCTGTTCATAGACAAACTAGGGCACATCGTCAGGTACGGAGTGCCATTATCGCCTGTCTTTTGACATCTCACTGAAATGTTCTTTACATGGAGCGAAGGGTTAGGATCCAGGGCCATAGTTTATGAACTTGCCGAGGTTAATCACTAGCTATTAGTAAACTTTTGCCTTTAGCCTGCCATTGTGTTCTTTATTTCTTCAAGAAATGTTAACTCTCACTGCACTTTCCAGATTGAGAAGTTAACACATTATTAGGCAATGCTGGGTTTTCTATAATATACAAAATAAATCCTTCTTCCCCTCAAAAGCATGAATTCCATGCTGCCAGAATTTCAGTTTGAGACATTTAATAGTATAAATAGAAAAATAAACTCTTAAGTTGACAAGTTTAGTTATGCTTATCTGCATATCAACATTGTAAGAAGAAACGGAGACCAATTTAAAGCATACACCTGTCTTTAAACATTTAAAAACATAACATTGCTTCACTTAAGTGCCTCCAACCAAATACAGTTAATCAATATTCCATAGAACGGAGCATTGTTGTAGGTAAGTGCTGTCCTCTTTTCCCCTGGTGTATATACATCATTCCTGGGCCACACTTAGGGAACAGCGTCTTTTTCTAAGGGAAAAGAAAAGGTGATTTTTAAGACAGAGGTCTGGCAGTGCCCAGAGCCACCTCTACTGCATTTCCTTCCTCTGCTTGATATCCAATCTCAGGGTAGAGCGAAGAAAGGAAAGGAACTACTCTTTCATGGTACCTGTGTGGAGCCATTCTTGGCTTTTAACTCTTGAGGGATTCTCCCCCGTGGAGCTCCCACCTCAACCCAGGCACTCTTCCACCCCAATTTTATTTTTAGGTCTGTGTATGTGCTGATTGCTCCTTTGCGCAGCTTCCCAGGCCTCTTGGGCCCAGGTTTGTGGAGTACCTGCATAGCCTTGTGATACATTCAGAATCATCCCAACAGGAGGCTCCAATGGGCCTGAGGGAAACCCCTCTCCAAAATGGGGTCATTCTCCTCAGCCTTCTCTTTGCTGAACTCATTTCTGGTATTGGGGAGCCATATACCTGTAGGACAAAGACAGATTCACCTCAGGTATGGAAGAGTTGAAGCCTTGCTGTACAACTTGGAATAATGATCCCCCCCGCAGATGCTGTAGACTCAGAGCAGAGGGTCCATTCCTCAGGACTGAGTCTGGCGCTCAAGGTCTGCTTACAGTTCTTCCACCACCACTACCATCCCCACCCACCCATGTATGTATCCTTCTCTTCTTACCTGGCGTAACAGCAGCAGGCAGACCAGGAGTACTGCAAAGGGTTTGAGGTGCCACATCTCAATAGATGGGATATTGGATCCTGAAGGCCGGGGACAGTTCCCACTTCCTTTTATAGGTAGCTCTGCCTCTTGTATGGTTGCCAAGTGAGATGGGGGCAAAGTTTATGTTTGCAGTCAGGGTCAATTTAATAAGTTAATGTCTACCAGAGAGGAATGTGCTCAAGGCCTGCCTTTCATGCATGTAGTATTTACTGATCCCTCATCTGGACTTTGAGTGATCGTGTTGCTGGCATGGACCTTTTCACCCATTTTGCCAAAAGTCAGCACTACCTCCTCCCCTTTGAAAAGCCACGTGAAGCCATTGAGGGAGACCAGACACCTGGCCACGTTTTGATTCCAAAATAGCTTAGTGAGATCACTTCAGTCAAAACAGAATAATAATGAGGTCTTCAGAAATAGTGTTGACCCCTTTCAGCCTTGTCTAGGAAAGAAGCACTGGCCTATTTTGTTACAGGCAATTGGATAAGGCCCTTATCTCCCTTCTGTGGGAGGATACTTCAGCAAGCATGGTCTACAAGTGTCCCAGATCCCCATTTGTATAGATGGACTATCACCCTAATTATTTGTTCCACATCATCTCTGTAAAGAATGGAAACCCAGCTTCAGAAAGTTCAAAGTCTGGCCTACCTGCCATCTCCCAGGGGAAGGGCAATCAGGACTTACTGGTGGTGTTTCAATCATGGGTGAATTGAATGAAGAAGTATAGGTTGACTTTGTTTCCTTTTTTAAAATGTGAATGAGGAGATAGCAGGGGCCCCTAAATCAGTGAGAGAGCTTGATGGTGGTGATAAACATTGTCAACCTTGAATTACTAGCTTTCTTGCCAGTAGCTGACTGGGCCTTTTACAGAGCACATCCTTCCAGCAGCCTCAGGGAAGCAGGCATAGGGCTGAGATCTCTCCAAAGCCCAAGGCATTGTCACCTTAAGTAGGAAGCAACACAAGTTTCTAGACCAAGAAAAAGCATGTACCTAAACCATGAGTAGTTATGGGTACTCCTTAAATGACATAGACATTTTAATAAATGTGTAGGGAAAGGTGTGAATTCTGAGTAAGGAGATAAATAGGACTTCAGATTTTCCTATAACCTGGAAGGAAAAGCCAAGAAGACAAATGCAACAAGATTTTTTTTCTGCCTTGTGTCTCCCTGAACACCTGGCTGTTACCTCTTCCCAAAGCCCTTCTCATCTTCACAGGTTGGATATGTGGTGAGGGCCTGCCTGTTCCCCAAGGAAAAGTGGAGGAGATGTGGCACAGCTGAAGGTGGAACAGGATAGTCACGAATCCTCTTGCCAAGGGAGAAGAGGGTGGTATGGTGGGCCTCAGAGCTGGGATTGGGCGGGGTGTGACTCCACAGATCTGTCTGCCTGGTTCCAGTCCTCTCAGGACCAGGCAAGGCCTGGAGGGAGATACCACTGCTTGCACTTAAGGAACATTGAGAAGCAGAACTATGCCAAACTCACCTAAGCAGTCCTGCAATTTTGAGACTAGTTAGCTGTTCCTTCCCTTTACTCCTGAGCTTTGATACAGAATGACCCCAAGTAGGGGCTTAACTAGAACTTTTGTGGGGTGGGGAAGAGGCTGTGTGGTGACCTAGTGAACACTGGGTAAGAACACAAATCTGATTAAGTAAGTGAAAGACTGAACAGCATGATATCCTAGAGCCAGTTGGGTCTGTGGACTGAGTGCCAGCCTCCCGTTAACGAGCATAGACTGATGTGCCAAATGGGATTTGGAAAGTGCTGATTCCAAAGACGGATACTTTCTCCTAATCCTCCATTTCTTTTGTATTAACTTATAAAGCCAATATGACAGCCAAGGATAAGGGCCTGAGGCTGTGGGCCCCCTCTGTGCACGGGAAGAAGGACGATTCATCGTCATGGGTGTGACAACACTGCAGAAGACTTTGTAGCTCAAGCCTCTCTCTTTTTTTTTTTTTTTTGGCCTCACCGCAAGGCATGCAGGATCTTAGTTCCTCGACCAGGGATGGAACTCGCGCCCCCTGCGGTGGAAGCGGTGGAAGCGCAGATTCTCAACGACTGGACCGCCCGGGAAGTCCCTTAAGCCTCTATCTATTTTTTTTTGTGTGCGGTACGCGGGCCTCTCACTGCTGTGGCCTCTCCCGTTGCGGAGCACAGGCTCCGGACGCGCAGGCTCAGCGGCCATAGCTCACGGGCCCAGCCGCTCCGCGGCATGTGGGATCTTCCGGGACCGGGGCACGAACTCGTGTCCCCTGCATTGGCAGGCGGACTCTCAACCACTGCGCCACCAGGGAAGCCCTAAGCCTCTATCTTGTATGCCATCCCTCCTCCCAAAAGAAAAGATGCATTAGTTACTGCCTGTGGAAGGAATCACTGTGAGGGAGAGTATTTCATGTGTCTACAAACTCTGTAGTTGTTTTATTTAAATATGGAGCAAAATCAAACTTTTAAAAACAAAGCAGCATCCAAACAGCATTAAACTGAAGTGACAGAAGTTGTCCACAGCCATCCCACATCCCTTGAGTAGCTGTGGCCTATTCCTGACATTAAAAAATAAAAATTGTAAAAGTCTAGGGGCTCTCTACAGGTATTTTGCTGAATGAATCAACCCAAAGTACATGTTCCTTCCTCCAGTAGAAAGGTCTAGGCGGCCATAAGGAGAAATGCTTGGCTGGGAGGCAGGAGCCAGGGGCCCAGGTAGGGTAGCTGACCAGATGCCAGCCCTGCCCCTCTTTGGGCTTTAGTTTCTTGTTCTGTCAATGAGATGGGAGCATATCTCTGAGGCCCCTCAGGCACTGACATTTGGGGGTTCAAATGATTAATTTAGAAGAAGAAAGTGAGACTGAAGCATGTTTGATAGCTTACAGCTTGGAAACTCTGAATACAACTCTGAGGGATTTTCTGTTTCTGAGGTTAAGTGCCTAGGGTGAAATGGGAGACAGAGTGTGTAGCTACATGAGCAGCTATTTGAAACACATTCCAGGTAGAGGGGAGATCATGAAGGGCTTGACAGTAATTGGAAACTTTTTTGCTGCCCCTGAGCAGGAGATGCCTAATGAAAAATGAAAGCCTCTGAAATGGAAAGACTATTCCAGGTAAAACTTCAACAAAGGGTCAAAGTGTATTTGCTCAATTGCTGGCTAGAACTGGCATGGACTTCTGGGCCTGCATCTCTGGGACTGTGTTGGCCGACGGAAGAGTCCCCTTTGCCGCATTCTGCAGAGATAAAAGCCCTTGTGGGAGCAGGTGCACTGCTGGGGAAGAGAAGGGCTAAATGAACACGTGATTGTGACCCAGCAGCAGGTGAAGGAGCCACACCCTGGCTGGAGGCTCCAGGTGGGTGGGTTATAGGCACAGAGGCCCACAACAGTGATCCCTCTTAAGAGACTTCACCCATTTTTCTTTATGGATTTCTACAGATAGAATAAACCATAATATGATCCCAGATCCCATACATATCATGTACAGGAACACTGAGCTATAACTCACATTCCACACCATCCACCAGCCCCACACCACCCCCCGCAGGACCCTGCTACACAGAGCTCTGGGTCTCCAAGCGTAGAGAGGGAAGCCCCTTGGTAAGGGACAGGCTTAAAGCAGCCTTTAGCAATTTTATCCAAAAGCAGAAGCTTAGCACGTGCGGCTTATAGAACAGTCTTCTCAGTAGAGCACTACTCCTGGGATAAAAGGTTTCAGACCAAGAGGCTCAGTGCCTGGTCTGGGCTAAGAAAGGGTAAGTTTGATTTCGGGCTGTTATCGCCAAAGGACTCAAAAGAACCAGAATAAAAGTCTAAGGGTAAAATGAAGCCAAGATATGGGACAAGGAAGGGTGGCCATAGTCTCTAGGAAGCTTGGGGCTAAAACTGGAGGGAAAAAAAAACAGAGATCAATGGCCTGTCAAGGCAGTGATCGATCCTCCCCTGGGCGGTGAACCTGTTCAAACTATGCCAGGTTAAGGATGCATTTATACCTTCTTCAGGTCCACAGCTTTCACCAGATTCTCAAAGAAGTCTATAACCCATATATGTTGCAGATCAGGCAGGAAGCCCTGGGAATAAACTTGGACAAAAAGCCAAACGGGAAAATTAGACTATGTGTGGTGAGACAAGAGTTTTCATCACACTGCTGTCCTTTGTTAAGCCTGTACCACCCTGCCAGACTCTTACATACCACTCATTTCACTGTTACCTCAGACCTATGGCTTTGTCTTAATACATCTATTTTATGGATGCGAAGCTCACAGCTAAGGAATGCGGGTTTCTTGCCTCTATCACACATTGAGAAAGCAACAGTTAAAGGATATGGGCCCAAGTCTGTCGGTCTCAGCTGTACCTCCTTCTGCTGCCTCACAATCAGTGCCATCTTACTGACTTTTGTTTCGTTTTGAGGTAGTTTTGGTTCCTGAAAGGCAGGAACAATCATTAGAAGAAGGAAAGACACAGCCTGGGCCAGATGCTGGCTGCCCTGTGAAAGCTGCTGCTCTGGACCAGCAGGAAATCTCCTTAGAAGAGAGGAAGTTTCTAGAAATGGAGCAGGGGAACCAGAAGCATAAAACTGCCAACACCTACCCGCACCATGTCCTGGTGAAGGGAAAAGGGTCTTTTCCACTAGAAAGATAATTCAGAGGCTCTAAGGGGTAAACATTTTCTATAAAGGGTCAGAGAGTAAATATTTTAGGCTTTATGGGTGGGCCATACACGGCTAAAAAGCACTGTTAGCAACCTGGTACAAACACAGCCAGCTTGCTGACCCCAGCTCTAGAGGCAAAGGGGTCACCTCACCCTTTCCTTTCATAGCTGACTTCCTATCATGTGGTACAGCACAGCCTTAAGAGCACAAACTTTAGTGCTCTAGCTGTATAATTTGAGGCAAATTACTTAACCTCTCTGTGCCTGTGTCCTCATCTGCAAAATGAGTATAATAGTGATACTTCGAAGGTAGTTTTGAAGGAAAAAACCCTGAAAAATCCAAGGTAGTTGTGAGGTTTAAAAGAACTTATTTGTGTAAAGGGCTAAGAAGAGTACCTGACACACTGTAATTACTAGATTTTACTGTCAGTATGGAAATAGTGGGCAGGGAGCCAACATTACCCCCAGTCGATGCCATCCACAACTGTTCAGCTACAGGAGTAGCTGC
Organism: Mesoplodon densirostris; assembly: GCF_025265405.1. Lineage (NCBI taxonomy): Eukaryota > Metazoa > Chordata > Mammalia > Artiodactyla > Ziphiidae > Mesoplodon > Mesoplodon densirostris. The sequence goes on along the minus strand of NC_082663.1, from coordinate 112,837,461 downwards.
AGCTACATTCTTGTAGGTTATAGAACAAGGAGCGAGCTACAATCCTTCAGCAAACTCAAGACTAGCCAAAACGGTTCAGGACTCATGCTGGGGAGGGGAATTCATGAACTTGAAAAGTAGCAATCACATCCAAGGACTCTGCTCACACAAAACGCAAAATCACAACAGTGCAGCCTGTAATAAGTTTATTGTGTCTTCAAGACACTACAATGTAGACTCGTCTCCCAGAGAAGGGTCTTTCAGAGACAAGGAACTATTATCCAGATGAGTTGCTCATTTGTCATTTTCATAGGCAGTTGGATTCTTCCTCTTGGATTTCTCAAACTCCTGTGTTCCCCATGTGTAGACAAGATAAAACACTACGAATGCTATAAAAATAATAAATGAAAATAAGCAGTGAGCACTTACAAGACACATGGATCTCAGTCGTTTTCTGACTCACAACATATTCTGCCTTCCTGTCTCTAGTTTTTAAGAAACGACTCTTAAACGAGACGATCAAGAAAGGTTACATTACAAACCCATTTTTACAGGTGTGTAAAAGAAAGGGGTTTACCCAGGAAAATCTGTGACCAACTCTTCCCTATCGCTCCCCTGTTGCACATTTTAAAATATTTTAATGAGCTAACAGATCAAATTTACATAAACGTCATCATTTAACCATTTTGAAACGTACACTTCTGTGGGTTTTAGCAAAGTCACAATGTTGTGCAACTATCATCACTATCTGCTGCACCTTTAACACAAAACAGTTCATCGCTAAGAAGTGGGTAAAGATGATCTCAGAGGGAGACGCTGGAGTCACACAAGTGACCTTGGGCCAGTCATTTAAGTTCTCTGTGACTCACCTCCCTCATCTATAAGATGGGGACGATATGACCAGTTCAACGTCATTCAGGACTATTCAATGAGAAAACGTGTGTATGGCGAGCTGTAGAGTGCTCAGTGAGGGACCCGCAGTGCCCACTGTGGATGGGAGTCCAGCCCCCCGCCCGGCCAGAGCACTCACGTGGCGCGACGCGAAGGATGCGCGCCCGAGTGCGGCGCAGCATGTTGGGGATGCCCTTGCTGAAGTAGTGCGGGAAGGCGCGCTGTTCGAAGGGCGACAAGCTGTAGGTGATCACATGCCGCATCCGCATCAGATGCCCAAACTCGCGGCCCATGGTCGCGGCGGCGCCTGCAGGACGGAGGGTGGAAAGGCGCTGGGCTCAGGCACCGGACATGCCGCCCCCAACCCGAGGCTCTCCCCAGCGCACCTCATCCCTCCCAGCCTAGACGGCGCCCCAACTCCCCCCCAGGGCCACCGAGACCGCACTACCGGACCCCACACCCGCGCCGAGGTCACCTCGCCCTCCTCAGAGCGAAATCCACCAGCCTCCGTCCGCCACTTCCGGTAGGATCGGACGCCGCTCTAGGAGGCAATGAGGTCACTTCCGGGAGGACCAGTTCCCGGCTGTCTCCGGAGGAAGGCGCCATCCTCCCCGGGTGGGAGAGAAGCGCCCCGGCCGAGTGACGTGAGGTGGGCGGTGCCTGCTTGGGGGTGGGGCCAAGCGCGACTGAGTGGGCGCTGGGGCCCGGCGGCGCCCTCTCGACCCTCTCAAGCTTCTCCTCGGTTCCCGCCTTTCCCGGGAGCCGCACGGACTAAGAATTGAAGAGCCAGGGGCCCGCCGAACTCGAGGGCCTCGCTGGCCGCGCGCTTAGGGTCGGGTGTTCTCCCGCGGTGGAGAGCGCCCCTGAGGCCGCCGCCCGCAGCCGACGCGAGGTTTTGTAGGGTCTTGTCCAGTAGCTGGAACAGGAATCGGTTATGTTCAAGCTCTCAGCGACCCCAGGGACACGGATCTGGGACTTCTCTTGGCACCCACCGGGTTAGAATCCACTGGCAGGGTGTAGACTTTCCCAAGAGAGAATAAAAATGTTTCCTCAAATTTAGCCACAGGAGTCCTCAAGTAATAGTCCAGCAACTGCTGAACAGCTGTTAGTGGTGGTAGGAGGGAAGAAAGAGGCGACCTCCACAGCAGCCGGCTTCTCTCGGACAGGGTTCTGCCGCGGGCGGGATGTCACGTTGCCCACAGTTCACTCCACTTCCCAGGAGGGAGGCGATTCCATTTTCGGAAAAGTGCTGTCTCCTTAAGGATGCCGCTGTCCTGTGCAGCTGACTGACTTTTCCACTTGATGCAGCATGTCTGTAAATGTTCATGGAATTGCTGGCCATGTGTAATCTAGGACTAAGTTCTCATTCAACAGTTTGGCTGTGTTTTATAACCCTGCTTACCAGCCACAGGCCAGGGAGGCTTGGCCGGCAATGACTTAAAATTTACAAATAGGGACTTCCCTGGTGGCGCAGTGGCTAAGAATCCACCTGCCCATGCAGGGGACACGGGTTCGAGCCCTGGTCCAGGAAGATCCCACATGCCGTGGAGCAACTAAGCCCATGCGCCACAACTACTGAGCCTGAGCTCTAGAGCCAGCGAGCCACAACTACTGACCCCACGTGCCACAACTACTGAAGCCGGCACGCCTAGAGCTCGTGCTCCGCAACAAGAGAAGCCACCGCAATGAGAAGCCAGTGCACCACAAGGAAAAGCAGCCCCTGCTCGTAGCAACTAGAGAAAGCTCGCGTGCAGTGATGAAGACCCAGTGCAGCCCAAAACAAACAATAAATAAATTTATTTTAAAAATATTTACGAATATACCTCGGTTTTATCAGCCTGGGTACTGCATAGACTGGTCTGTATCTTATACCATGAGTATATTCAGCTCTTCATTGTGCACCCATCTCATTTTTTCTAAAACATAATCTCTAACCTGATTTTAGCTCAGAGGCAGGAACATAAATACTTATAACAGTTAAGAACAAAAATATCCTAGCAAATTCTACCACCATTTGAGTGATTAATAAAACTTTCATTTATTTTCTAGCACCTGAAAACATCTCTAAACCTTTCAACTAAAGTATGTATAGATGAATGTGCAGACCAAAGTAAAGGCATCAAGATAATTATATTTAAAAATGAGTCAGGATTAAAGGCGATGTCCTCCTTTTTAAAAGCATATTGCAGTATTCCAAGTACATATCCTTACTCAGTTACCTGAGAGAACTAGGCAACTTAATAGTTCTGTGCTCTCTGGAATTTCATTGCCAATTGTGACTTTCTCTCACCCTCCAAATCAACATGCAGTAAATTATTCTAAGCACCTGGAAGTGGGAGAGGTGATGAGAATAGAGAGGGAGAGTAAACCGAATACCATAAGTTGCATACCAACAGATCTGTGTATCATCATGAATAATTAGTTAGCCTTTCCATGTCCCTTGGAAGTTTCAGCAAGCACCTAAGGAACACTTTAAGAATACTAATCTCTCTCAGAAAATGGGTGGTTTTGTTTTAAGATCATTCCTCAATTCCTCTTAGCCCTTCAGCTACATAAATAGTCCATTAACTTAAGCGCTTTTAAATAAATGCCAGGGAAAGGGAAAAGGAAAGCTACATAACCAAGTAAATCTGTATCTAATTAGGAGAAATTGAATAAATAGAGTGTTATCAGCTGTTTGACATACAGCTGATAAAATTACCTTCAGCTAGGCATCCTTGATGTCTGATTACAGAAGTGAACCTAGCCCACGCACACACCTAAAATTTATTTAAGAGACCAACAGAGGCTCTTCCTGGCTTTTAGGAAGAAGACTGGTATGGGGAAACGTGTTTCTTGCTAATTCTTCCAAGCCATGGCACTTCCCAGCAAATTCTTCCTTTGTTTTTGCTGCTTTGCCTGGCTCTGTTTTCCTCTTAGCCTTGGTTCTCAGGCTTCTAGGGGAGAAGCTCAGACTGCAGCTAGTGCTCCATTGGAAACTGAGGCTGAGCCTCGGTCCTCTCTGCAGCCTCTAGATGGGAGACACAGACCTGGCCTCCTTTCCCCTCTCTTTAAGGTTCTGTACGATGGGCAAACGGAGGCCCCCAGGCTGCAGCCAGATGACAGAGCTTTGCACTACATGAAGAGGCTCTATAAAGCATGTGCTACCAAGGAGGGGATCCCGAAGTCCAACAGAAGTCACCTCTACAACACTGTTCGGCTCTTCACCCCCTGTGCCCAGCACAAGCAGGCTCCTGGGGACCAGGTGACAGGTGTGTAGGAGCAGACTGGTTAATGGGTGGAGGGAAGAAGATAGACCTTTTGCATTTCAGTTACAGAAAGGATCTGGCCCTTGCTCCTTGACTCACATTTTACTTTGCACGATACCCAATATCAAATTCCAGGCAAATCTGGTACTTGATCTGATTGTTTCTTCCTAATGCCCTCATGGGTTAAGCTGGGCTAATATGATAGAAGAGACTTAATGGCCCGAAAGGCGGGGAAAGTGCTGCTGGAGGTTAGCGTCTTGTCCAAGGTCACAAAATCAAGACTGGAAAAGAGGTATTTTGACTTCCAAGTTGCATAGTCTTCTCATTCTACCAATTCTGGCCTGGATATGTGCCTAAAGAATCTCTTTCAGCTGTTGGTGTATTTTATGAAACAGGATATTTCCCCATGTTTGTTGCTTTCTGTGAGAGGAAAGCTTAAGTACCTATGTGGAACAGTAGATCCTTATAAGAACAAAGTATTAGTCAACAATCTTGTGTGTGTGAGAGAAGGGAGCAGCACTATTAAAAAACAGAATCTATATTCACTAGCTCATAACTTACAGAAAACCCTTCTAACTCAGCAGGTCCTTTGTGGCTATTTAAAACCTTTCCTCCTTCCTTGATGTCCTGTTTTGTTATAGTGGGTTTAGAGCCTCCATTTGTTATCGGTCTCAGGTGTTCCAAATTAACTTGGGCAATTATATTTTCTTTATTGATTCTGTCCATAAGGACTTGAATGTTTTCTTAACAAGCCTGGCAAGTGTCTTTATTATATTTTTCCCCTTAGAGACTCTTCAAGAGAAAAATACTGCTCTCTTTCTTAGCTTCCTCTATGTTTGAAGCAAATTATTAAGATTCTGAAACTTCAGAATGTAATGATTCCCCGTTTTAATTCACCAGAGCTGTTCTGAATTGCTGGTGATTAAGTATCCAGCTGTAAGTGCTGGGACTTAGTTATGGTACTGGTTACCTGCTTTTTTTTTTTTTTTATAACCCCCACCCCACCCCAACTTTTTTTTTGAGACTTGAGAAAGTGGGAAAAGAAGGGTGGAAGCACATTCTGAGGTGCTAATTCCTTGATCTGACTTTGCGTTGCTTTCGATTTGTATTGAGCATTACTGGTGGCTTGTTTTTCTCCCCAGGTACCCTTCCATCATCAGTGGACCTGCTGTTTAACCTGGATCGTGTTACTGCTGTTGAACATTTACTCAAGTCAGTCTTGCTATACACTTTCAACAACTCTGTTTCTTTTCCCTCTCCTGTTAAATGTGTGTGCAACCTGGTGATAAAAGAGCCAGAGTTTTCTAGCAAGACTCTCCCAAGAGTTCCATACTCATTTACCTTTCACTCACAGTTTGAACTTAGAAAGAAATACAGATGGATTGAGATTGATGTGACGGCTCTCCTTCAGCCCCTAGTGGCCTCCAACAAGAGGAGTATTCACATGTCTGTAAACGTTACGTGTGTGAAAGACCAGCTGCAGCATCCTTCAGCGCAGGACAGTCCACTTAACATGACTCTTCTGGTAGCCCCCTCACTGCTTTTATATCTGAATGACACAAGTGCTCAGGCTTATCACAGGTGGTATTCCCTCCACTATAAAAAGAGGCCTTCACAGGGTCCTGACCAGAAGAGAGAGCTGTCTGCCTATCCCATGGGAGAAGAGGCTGCTGAGGGTGTAAGATCGTCCCGTCACCGGAGAGATCAGGAAACTGTCGGCTCTGAATTGAAGAAGCCTCTGGTTCCAGCTTCATTCAATCCGAGTGAATACTTCAAACAGTTTCTTTTTCCCCAAAATGAGTGTGAGCTCCATGACTTTAGACTCAGCTTTAGTCAGCTGAAGTGGGACAACTGGATTGTGGCTCCACACAAATACAACCCTCGATACTGTAAAGGGGACTGTCCCAGGGCGGTCGGACATCGATATGGCTCTCCGGTTCACACCATGGTGCAGAACATCATCCATGAGAAGCTCGATTCCTCAGTGCCGAGACCATCCTGTGTACCTGCCAAGTACAGCCCTTTGAGTGTTTTGGCAATTGAGCCTGATGGCTCAATCGCTTATAAGGAATATGAAGATATGATAGCCACTAAGTGCACCTGTCGTTAACATAGGCTCCTCTCAAGTAAAACCGTGAGTCTCCCGGCCAAAGTAAATGCCGTGCGCCTGTCTGTGCCTTTGGGAGAAAGTTTCATGTATCAAATCTCTAAATGTAATGCAGTGTGTTGTGTAAGGAGGAGCCTGTGTAGATTAGCACATTCTGTGGCATCTATCACTGTAAAGGGATAACAGCTGCCTTTCTCATTTCCAAATGTAAATGAAATGTACTTCTTTTGGAAAGCTTTAAAATTTTTTCCCCTGAGTGATTATTTTTTTTCTTTTGTAGGAGTCTTGTTTTTGATGTAAGAAAAAAGGCTTAATTAGCATAAATCTTGGATGGAACTGCAGCTCTAAATAGACAATTCAGATTGCTATAGTCTTATTTAATGGAACAATAAATTCCTGTGAGTGGCATAAATTTTCTGTGTATGTGGTTTTAATTAAAGATTTGCTTTTAAATGGTCATTTGAGAGGGAGAGGAAATGTGTCTAAAAGATAGTCTCAGCTCCACTTACTATCCCTTTTTCAGAGTGAGAGAGACTAACTTCTCTATATCCTGACGAAGTGAGAGTCATTAGACTAGAGAGTATGCAATATAACCCATTTCTGTTGTATTAGTGATTGGTACTAACTCTGCTCCTTTGATGGCTTGTATAAATTGGTTGACTCATGTCAAACAATAACATCTGTCCCATTTATTTAAAGGAAATAGCCTTGCAAATTTTCCCAAGAAAATGCAGAGTTCAAGGTTTTTAAAACGTATTTTCTCCTTTATATATTTTAAAACTCTGACCCGTTGCAAGGAGGTCAAGAAGCGATTTTTCTTGGCTGGTTGGTTTGTTTTTGCTGCTTTCCCTCAGCTCCTATCACTCCACCCCGACAAGTTTTTTTTTTCCAGGTGGATATAGCACTGTTAGCACTAAATTAAGCTGGCAGTGACTAGGTTATATTACCGAGTGGACCTTGTTTGGATATGAGGGCTTTTATGTGGGTTTTCAGTAAACCTACCTTGAGAAAGCCCTGGAGGCACAGAGTCCTGGCCGATGCAGTGATTTTTTTTGTTTCAGAGTTTGTAAAACCCTCATCTACAAACCAAAAGTAACTCCAAGATGCAAGTACTTCTCATTCTTGTAAATGATTTTTGCTTGGTGCTTAGTGTCTAAAGAAGTCAGCTGGGATTTTGATAGGGATTGTGTTGAATCTATAGATTAGTTTGGGGTGTACTGCCATCTTAATGTTGTCTTCCAATCCACAGGTGTGAGAAGTTTTTCCATTTATTTAGATCTTTCATTTCTTTAGAGAATATTTTGTAGTTTTTGAGTATGTTTTGCACTTTACATTATTAAATTTATTTCTAAGTATTCTCTTTTGATGCTGTTGGCAATGAAATTGTTTTCTTAGCTTTATTTTTGAATTGTTTCCTGGTGCTCTTTTGCATACACCTTACAAACCTGCACACACTGTCCTAAATGCTCTATTTATCTGCTCATGATTTTTTTTCCCTCCAGAAAAATGTTTTTTCCAAAAAACGGGACTGAAAAGTTTTAGGTGGCCTAGTTTCCAAATAACTGCCATCTTGTTGTATAACTTGAAGGAGTCATTACTCTTGGGTAAATGAATCTGCAAGTATAAGAGATAAATGGTGTTTCAGGGTTTTGTATCATTCTGTCATTCTTAGGAGTAAAAAAATATTTGGAATGGCCAGGGCACGAGTGATGGTGACAAGGTACAACTGAGCTTATTTAAAGGTAAATCTCCCTTAAATATGGCTGTTTTCAAATGGACCACATGAAATCTACATCAACTTTAAGGATTCCTCATAGTTCCCCAAATGCCCTAAACTGACTTTTTTTTCCCTTAAACAGGGGAATTTGTTTTGCTTTACTGTTGTTTTGGGGTGGTTTTTTTTCCATGGCCTAGTTCTGTGGCTGAGTATGGAATATGGTCTGCAATCAGAGGCTTTGAAAAGAAGAAAATGGTGGGGTAGTTTTGGTGGAAGTTAAGTATTAGGGTCAATACCAAAATTAGGAGTAGTTAAATATTATAGTTCATCCGTATAGGTAAGTTCTAAAATTGACTGACTTAAAACACTTTTGCACAGTGTTTTGATGCTATAGCTGAGTAATGATAGCTTGAAAACCGTAAGCTTTACTTCCCCCATCCCTTTAGGCTTTATTTGTAAATCTAGTCTCTTTCATTCAGAGGACAGCGTTAATATGCAGGGCTTCTATATCTGCTGAATTTAAACTTCAAAGATTCTCTTCTACACAATCGAGGAGGATACACTAGTCTCCCAACTGCCTCCTCCGTATGAAACCTGTGTTTCTTCAGTTACTCTTATAAAAGCTGCCAATTTAGAAAATAAATGAGAAAGGACCATAGTGATTTAGATCTGGAAATTCAAGGATGAGGCTTCATCTGCCTTAAATAGGTGCATTCAGCTTTGGTATTTAGTCCAGATGAGATACGAGGTCACCTAACTTGATGAGTGCCTTAGTGTACCAAGGAACAATGGGCCATGTCAGGAGCTGGGTTCTCCTTCAACTCTGAGTTTCCTGCTCTTTATCGGTTTAAATCAACTCCTGTGTTACGCTGAATACTTTGTTTTACTAATCAGCTTCAGAAGCAGCAGCTGCTCGAGTTGGTTTAGAACTCAATTTAGACAGCCTGTGGGAAAAATTAAGTTGCTCTTTCACGAGGTAAAGGAGGAAGTATTCCTGACTATATAAGTGATAAAAGAAAAATGCTCAGACAGAAGAACTTGGTTTATATTAAAATTAAGTAGTTGATTTCAATTTGCAACTTTGGAGAGATTGTAACTTATAAAATGATAATTGAAATGAAATTAAAACACTTAAAATACTCTTTAGAATATTTAGAGGATGGTAAGTCCCCAAAACATTCCATAAGTATAGAGATTGGCTGAATGGATTATGATAGAGTAGAAAAGTATGCTGTTTTATACATTAACTGTTCTCTACATAGATGGAATAATAAACACAACCTGGAGATTTAGACACTTCATCCTTTACCAGAATTGACAAGCCAAGTAGGTTCTCTTCATGTGCTTAATTACTTCCTGATGGGGATGTCCTTCCCAAACCCCATTTATACTAGTCAATTTTTGGAAAGTGGCTTGATTTGTCAGTAAGACTAGGACTATTTCAATATCCATTTAAAGAACAGGATTTTATAGATGGCCTGACAGTAATTTCTTCGTTCTACCTTACTACGTAATACAACTTGTATGGAAGAATTAAGTAACTAGATAAATGTGGATAAGAGTCAGCTGTACATTTTGGACATCTTATTAAGAATAAGTGCTTTGTGAACAGTTCAGAGTCATTTACAGACCTGTCTGTGGCGCTGGTGTCTTTCCACATTGAAGTGCTGTGACAGGCAGTGTTGGGAGTTCATAGCCTGTGCCTGGATGTCATTTTGGCATTCTCAGAAATAATTAGCTCATTGAATAAATATTTATTGAACACTGACTATGGGCAGGTGCTGTGTGTGCTTAAGAACAGAGTCTGATGTCCTCAGCTCAGGGAAAAATATATCACCTACCAGAAATGGAGACTTCCTTTACTACCCTAAGTTCCATCAGTGAGCGTTCAGCACCACAGAACATTCTGTGGAGGAATACATTTTGGGGTGGTACTACATAAGCAGGCTGAATGAATACTAAATTATCTTACCTTTAGAATTTTTTTTTTTTTAACGGTACGCGGGCCTCTCACTTTTGTGGCCTCTCCCATTGCAGAACACAGGCTCCAGAGGCGCAGGCCCCGCGGCCATGGCTCACAGGCCCAGCCGCTCCATGGCATGTGGGATCCTCCCGGACCGGGGCACGAACCCGTGTCCCCTGCATCGGCAGGCGGACTCTCAACCACTGCGCCACTAGGGAAGCCCTATAATTTTTTTTTTTTTTTGCAGTACGCGGGCCTCTCACTGTTGTGGCCTCTCCAGCTGCGGAGCACATGCTCCGGACGCGCAGGCTCAGCGGCCATGGCTCACGGGCCCAGCCGCTCCACGGCATGTGGGATCTTCCCAGACCGGGGCACGAACCCGTGTCCCCTGCATCAGCAGGCGGACTCTCAACCATTGCGCCACCAGGGAAGCTCCTAGAATTTTTTAATTAAACTATTTAAAGATAATTATAGATTCACATGTTATTGTAAGAAATAATAGAGAGATCACATGTATCCTTTATCCAGTTCCCTCAATAACATCTTACAAAACTATAGCATACTGTCACAACTAGGATTTGACATTGATACACTAGGTTAGAATTTTTCACACGTTGAAACCTACTTGGGTCAAGGGAAATGTTGACCCTAACATCAATAAAGTTTTGATATCTCTGGGTGGAAATAATGGTTCAATATTTTTTTGCCTTACACCATTTCATCTCTACCTTTGAAATTTGAGGTTTTTTTAATTGAAGTATAGTTGATGTACAGTATTATGTAAGTTACAGGTGTACAATATAGGTTACAGTTTTTAAGTTATACTCCATTTCCAGTTACTATAAAATATTGGCTATATTCTGTGTTGTACAGTACATCCTTGTAGCTTATTTTATACATAATTGTTTGTACCTCTTAATCCCCTACCCCTATCTTGCCCCTCCCCACTTCCCTCTCCCCACTGGTAACCACTAGTTTATTCTCTATAACTGTGAGTCTGTTTCTTTTTTTTTTTTATTCACTAGTTTGTTGCATTTTTTGATTCCACATGTGGATGATATACAGTATTTGTCTTTGACTTATTTCACTTAGCATAATACCCTCCAAGTTCATCCATGTTATGGCAAATGGCAAAATTTCATTCTTTTTTATGACTGAGCAGTATTCCATTGTGTGTGTATATATATATGCGTATGTATATATATATATATATATATATATATATATATGCCACATTTTCTTTATCCACTCATCTGTTGATGCGCGCTTACTTTACTTTCTTGGCAATTGTAAATAATGCTGCTATGAACACTGGGGTGCATTTGTCTTTTCAAATTAGTGTTTTTGTTTCTTGTGGATATATACCCAGGAGCAGAATCATTGGGTCATATGGTAATTCTATGTTTAGTTTTTTTTAAAACCTCCATACTGTTTTCCGCAGTGGCTGCACCAGTTTGCATTCCCACCAACAGTGTATGAGGGTTCTCTTTTCTCCACATCCTCAACATTTATTATTTGTGTTCTTTTTGATGATAGCCATTCTGACAGGTGTGAGGTGATACCTCATTGTGGTTTTAATTTGCATTTCCCTGATGATTAGCGATGTTGAGCATCTTTTCATGTACCAGTTGGCCATCTGCATGTCCTCTTTTGAAAAATGTCTAGTCAAGTCTTCTGCCCATTTTTTAATTGAGTTTGTTTCTTTGAGTTGTATGAGCTGTTTATATGTTTTGGATATTAACCCCTTATTGGCCATATCATTTGCAATTATTTTTTCCCATTCTATAGGTTGTCTTTTTATTTTCTCAATGATTTCCTTTGCTCTGCAGAAGCTTTTAAGTTTAATTAGGTCCCATTTGTTTATTTTTGCTTTTATTTCCTTTGCTTTAGGAGACAGATCCAAAAAGATATTGCAAAGATTTATGGCAAAGAGTCTTCTGCCTATGTTTGCCTCTCGGAATTTTATGGTATCTGGTCTTACATTTAGGTCTTTAATCCATTTTGAGTTTATTTTTGTATATGGTGTTAGAGAATGTTCTAATTTCATTCTTTTACATGTAGCTGTCCAGTTTTCCCAGCACCGCTTTTTGAGGAGACTGTTTTTTCTCCATTGTATATGCTTGCCTCCTTTGTCATAGGTTAATTGACTACACATGTGTGGGTTCATTTATGAACTCTCTGTTCTGTTCCAAAGCTTTGATTACTCTAGCTTTGTAGTATAGTTTGAAGTCAAGAAGTGTGATTGCTCCAGCTCTGTTCTTCTTTATCAAGGTTTTATTGGCTATTCATGGTCTTTTGTGTTTCCACACAAATTTTAAAGTTATTTGTTCTAGTTCTGTGAAAAATGCCATTGGTAGTTTAATAGGGATTGCAGTAAATCTGTAGATTGCCTTGGGTAGTATGGTCATCTTAACAATATTAATTCTTCCAATCCAAGGACATGATACATATTTCCATCTGTTTATGTTGTCTTCAATTTCTTTCATCTGTGTCTTACGGTTTTCTGAGTGCAGGTGTTTTACCTCCTTAGGTAAGTTTATTCCTAGGTATTTTACTTTTTTTGATGCAATGGTAAATGGGATTGTTCCCTTAATTTCCTTTTCTGATCTTTCATTGCTAGTGTATAGGAATGCAAGGGATTTCTGTGCATTAATTTTGTGTCCTGCAACTTTACTGAATTCTTGGATGAGCTCTAGTAGTTTTCTGGTGGCATCTTTAGGATTTTATGTGTATTGTATGTTTACTTTCCATGTATAGTATGTATATTTTCTATGTATGTTATCTGCAAACAGTGACAGTTTTACTTCTTCCATCCCAATTTGGATTCCTTTTATTTCTTTTTCTTCTCTGATTGCTGTGGCTAGGACTTCCAAAACTATGTTCAATAAGAGTGGCAAGATTGGACATCCTTTTCTTGTTCCTGATCTTAGTGGAAATGCTTTCAGCTTTTCACTGTTGAGAATGATGGTAGCTTTGGGTTTGTCATATATGGCCTTTATTATATTTTGAGGTATGTTTCTCTATACCTACTTTCTAGAGAGTTTTTTTTTATCATAAATGGATATTGAGTTTTGTCAAAAGCTTTTCCTGCATTTAATGAGATGATCATATGGGTTTTTTTTAACAGCTTTATTGAGGTATAATTGCTTTACATTGTTGTGTTAGTTTCTGCTGTATAACAAAGTGAATCAGCTATATGCATACAGATATCCCCATATCCCCTCCCTCTTGCATCTCCCTCCCATCCTCCCTATCCCACCCTTCTAGGTAGTCACAAAGCACCAAGCTGATTTCCCTGTGCTATGCAGCTGCTTCCTACTAGCTATCTATTTTACATTTGGTAGCGTATATATGTCAATGCCACTCTCTCACTTCATCTCAGCTTACCCTTCCCACTCCCTGTGTCCTCAAGTCCCTCATCTACATCTGCATCTTTATTCCTGTCTGGCTCCTAGGTTCTTCAGAACCATTTTTTTTTAAGATTCCATATATATGTGTTAACATGTGGTATTTGTTTCTCTCTTTCTGACTTACTTCACTCTGTATGACGGATTCTAGGTCCATCCACCTCACTACAAATAACTCAATTTCGTTTGTTTTTATGGCTGAGTAATATTCCATTGTATATATGTGCCACATCTTTATCCATTCATCTGTAGATGGACTTAGGTTCCTTCCATATCCTGGCTATTGTAAATAGAGCTGCAATGAACATTGTGGTACATGACTCTTTTTGAATTATAGTTTTCTCAGGGTACATGCCCAGTAGTAGGATTGCTGGGTCATATGGTAGTTCAATTTTATTTTTTTTAAGGAACCTCCATACTGTTCTCCATAGTGGCTGTATCAATTTACATTTCCACCAACAGTGCAAGAGGGTTCCCTGTTCTCCACACTCTCTCCAGCATTTTTTGTTTGTAGATTTTTTGATGATGGCCATTCTGACTGGTGTGAGGTGATACCTCATTGTAGTTTTGATTTTTAGATCTGTAGATCCCACTTGATCATGATGTATGATCCTTTTAACATATAGTTGGATTTGGTTTGCTAATAGTTTGTTGAAGATTTTTGTATCTATATTCATTAGAAACTTGGAGACTTTTAAACTACAATTTTATTCAATATTTATTGGGCATATACTACATGTAAGGGACTCTTCTAGATGCTGATATGAGAGTGGTAAACAATATAGTCGTGGCACTTGATCTCATGGAGCATCTATTACAGTGGGGAAGAGACAGACGAAAACAATTAACACAAGTAGCCATATAAAGGAACTTCAAGGCAGAGCAAATGGATGTGAGAAGAAACTTGTGTTCAAAGAACAGGAAGAACTGCGTGTGATTGCAAGTGGGAAAGGAGAAAGAATGGGTGGAAGGGCAAGTGGAGTGGGAGGAGATGAGGCTGAAGAAGCAGACAGACCAGATGATACAAGACCTTGTTGGCCAGCACAAGGGGATTGGATTTTTATGCTAGGTTCAATAGGAAGCTCTTAAGAGTGTTTAATTGGGGGCCTGAAATGGTTAGATTCATTTCTTTAAATATCATCTGTGTTCTATGTAGTGTTCTTTGGCAGAGATGAGTCTGAAGCAGAGAGAACTTCTGAGTTTTAGGGGGCTATTGTCATAGTCCAGGGGAGAGATTATGCTGCCTTGGAGTATGGCAGTGGAGATGGGGATGCAGAGACGTGAAGAAACTTGGAATTTATTTTTGTGGCTTCTCCGTTTGTTACTTAGCCTATTTCTCTAAGGTTGTAGGATGGCAACCTTCTACTAAGAGAAGACACTTAGGTTCTTAGGCTTCATATTCCCATCCACATGAGCTGCCTCTTAATTATAGTTTTTCTTTGTTCCATTTGTTCTTGCATTATTTCTTGAGTTTTGTTTTGTTTCTGTTTGTTTCAGTCTTTTTCTTTTTCTTTTTCTTTTTTTTTGCTGGATGCAGGCCTCTCACTGTTGTGGCCTCTCCTGTTGCGGAGCACAGGCTCCGGATGCGCAGGCTCAGCGGACATGGCTCACGGGCCCAGCCGCTCCGCGGCATGTGGGATCTTCCCAGACCGGGGCACGAACCTGTGTCCCCTGCATCGGCAGGCGGACTCTCAACCACTGCGCCACCAGGGAATCCCTGTTTCAGTCTTTGCCTTTCATGTTGGAGGCTTTTCTCAAATGTTTTTTGTTGTCCATTTATAAGTGTAAGGCTTTAGAAAGCTGTTGGAAGCTCTGTATGAGAGGGTAGGATGTGTTAATTAATGGCTCTTTAGTTTGAGGCTCCTCTGTTTCTTTAAGTTTTTCCACAAAAGAATTATCCAGTCTTCTTGTGGGAGGAAGATGGGGCAAAGATGTACACTTAGCTGCTGGTGTTCTTAGAGCCCAGCAGTACAAAGGGCTATAAGATTTTACCTAATCCCTTTTTATCCCAATATTGCATCTCTTCCCCCAACCTCCACCATGCCTCTTTGCTTCAACTCTTCTGTATGGAGCATCTTTGATTCAACTCTTCCACAAAGTCAACCCCTAGTCTCCTGCTGGGTGGCGGGTGATCCCCTAGCTGCTTGGGGTGGGGGAGTACACACTGGGTCCAACTGTTCCATCTACAGACTCAGTCAATACCCACTTAGTTGTAGCTGGCACGGCTGCCTTCCATAGCACATGGCATCTTCATTTCCTGAGCTTCCCAGCATTCTCTGCTGTGACTCACCTAGCTTCTCATTGACATCCCCACCCCCTGCAGGTTTAGGTTTCTTTTTTAATTAGCTCTGCTCACTCTTCCAGACAGTTTTCATTCCAAAACTTTGTTCACACACCTGCTGTGCTGTCCTTACCTGTTCTTTGCCCTATGGGTATATTTGATAATCACTTCTAATGTTAGTGGGAGGGACTAGAGACCAGTGTATGTGCTCAGCTCCCCAAATGAAAAATGGGTACATCTTTAAGCAGCATGTAAAGTCCTTGTTCAAACCTCTGCTCAGAGCAAGTGGGTAAGAAAAAGTCTATTGCAAACTGTAATCCCTTTGTGACCTGAAAAGAACTTTCCACATGTCTCTATTTGATGGCTTCCATAAACTTCACCATCTAATCCTGGTCTAGTCAGTTTTGGTTAAGGGAAGTGGAAGTATGTCTAAAACAGGAGAACATCCAATATTTGGGATGCATACCATATTTAACATAAAAAAGTACTTCATTAGATACTATTGACTAGCAGGACTAGTATTAACTACCTGCCAATAAATAATCTGAAGTTTTGTCTAAATGTAGGAAAACTGAGTTCAACTGTACCTGTAGAAAAGGGAAAAACAAGCTTAAGAGTTTATTAAAGTCGAAATAAAGGTGAATGTGCCTAGCTTCCATTGCATCATTTGCTAGGAAAATTTGTACTTCAAACCTTGCAAATCATTGCATGATTGGAGAAGAAAGTAATCAGGATCATAAGTTTTCATTGTGTTCATACCTTTGACCATTACCAGTTTGTGAAATATTTGTAAAGGGCTAAGGCAGGGTTGTGGAGATTAAGAAATCTCGGGGATTTTCTGAGTTGATGTCACACATTGAGCACTTCCTGGAATTCATGGCTTCATCTTATCCAGCTCCTTCTCCATCAAAACTATAGGCAGGTGAGGTAAAAAGAATCCCCAAGAGAGCAGTACTTGGTTTATTACTACTCATCAGATCATATTCCAGAGAGTACAGTAGGCACGCCCCAGGGAACAGAGCATGAGTTCTGGAACCACCCTGGCTGTAACTTCAGGCAAGTGAGTTAACCTCTGTGAACCCAGTTTCCTCATCTGTAAAATGGGGAAAAACGAGTACCTATTTCATAGGGTTGTCGTGTGGATTAACTAAATTAATACATCTAAAGAGCTTAGAACAATGTCATGCAAATAGACTCTCACTAAGTGCTGCTTTTATTAATACCACCATAACTAAGATGCTCCGAAGCTGTGCTGTCCAATACAGTAGTCACTTGCTACGTGTGGCTATTGAGCATTTAAAATGTGGCTTATCAAAACTGAGGTGAGCTGTGAAGGTAAAATACACACCAGATCTCAAAGACTTAGTATGAAAAAATGTAAAACACCTAATTTTGTTATATTAGTTACATGTTGAATATATTTGGATATATTAAATATGTATATATATTTAATATATATTAACATTTATTTCACCTGTTTCTCTTTTACTTTTTTTTTTTTTTTTTTGCGGTATGCGGGCCTCTCACTGTTGTGGCCTCCCCCGTTGCGGAGCACAGGCTCCGGACGCGCAGGCCCAGCGGCCATGGCCCACGGGCCCAGCCGCTCCGCGGCATATGGGATCCTCCCAGACCGGGGCACGAACCCGCATCCCCTGCATCGGCAGGCGGACTCTCAACCACTTGCGCCACCAGGGAGGCCCTCTTTTACTTTTTAATGTGGCTATTAGATAACTTAAGACTACATTTGTGGCTCATTCTATGTCTCTTGGACCGCACAACAGCCTCTTCCTCATGTGATTTCACTCTAAACTCCACCCTGATATTGCCCCCACCCCAAGGTAGAGTTCTTGACACTCATAAAGTACACACATTATTCAGTCAACCCTCAGTATGGATGGCGTTCTGCACCTGGATTCAACCCACCTCGGGACGAGCAAACTGTGGATAGGGAGGGCTGACTGTACTACACTGCTTTATATAAGGGACTTGAACATCATGGAGTTTGGTATCCGCAGGGGGTCCTGGAACCAATCCCCTCGATACCAAGGGACGACTATATATTTATCACTTAATCTGATACAGTTACTCCTCCTAGCTGTCTTTCGAATAATGATACTTGAATGTACTTCTTTCCCACTATGGAACTGCCCAATCCTGGTAGAATCACTGTTGGTAAAAGATGAGTCACAGCTCCCACTGATGAGAACAGTGACAACAACTTGAGGAGAGAGGCACAGATTGAAATGTACAGAAGCTTGCATTAATTTTTTGTAGCTACCTTTGGAGTATAGTTCTCAGGGTCTGTCTGATTATCTGCCCCATCCAAGTCAGAACTGATAAATGATAAACTCTGTCCACCAGAAAGACTCTGGACCTAGTTCTGCTGATGTTCTCTTTCTTTGAAGAAACCACATGTGTGAAGCTGAGAACTACCATGTAGATACACATATGGTGTCAGGATTGGAATATGCCTTCACTTAATAGGTCCTGACAATAATTTAGGTATTCTGATTATATTTTCAAGTCAGATCAAAATTTGTTAACAGGTAGCACTAGGCTATATACTTTTAAAAAATATATTTATTTATTTATTTAGGTTGCCCCGGGTCTTAGTTGCAGCATGCAGGATCTTTAGCTTCGACATGTGGACTTCTTAGCTGCAGCACGCAAACTCTTAGTTGAGGTATGTGGGGTCTAGTTCCCCGACCAGGGATTGAACCTGGGCCCCCTGCATTGGGAGCATGGAGTCTTACCCACTGGACCACCAGGGAAGTCCCTAGGCTATATACTTTTGATCAGACTCCTTTTGTATTGCTGCTAAAGACTCTTTAAAAAAAAAACTAGTAGACTTTAATTCATCCTCAATAGTAATTTAAGTCATGTGACATCCATGCATGTGAATATTGAGACTTGTGGCCCACAGATAAACCTGAGATCTCCTGGCATGCAAGATGGTTTTAGGTCTGTGAGCAGATGGTGCTCTGAGCTAGTGGGTAAATTAGTGCAAGAATACATGAGCTTTCTTTCTGCATTTAGGGACACACACTTAAAATGTCAGAGAGGTTACAGCCCTTAGTAAAGACCACTTCTTGCTTATATATGAAGATCTTGAGCAAGAATAGGCCAATGTCAGCAACAACTGTTAACTCTATGCATACATTGTGCAGCCGTACTACATACACATACAGAGAGAAAAATTCACATACCCTAAAATTCATCACTTCAAAGCGTACACTTTAGTGATTTTTAGTATACTCACAAGGTGGCGCAACTATCACCAATATCTATAATAATTCCAGAATATTTTCATGGTCCCCAAACAGAACTTCATACCAATTAATACACACTCCCCACACCCACTCCTCTAGCAGCCACCAATCTGTTTTCTGTCTCTATGGATTTGCCTCTTCTAGACATTTTGTGGTTTTTTGTTTTTTTAATCTGGTTGCCCCAGGTCTTAGTTGTGGCACGTGAGATCTTTAGTTGCTGCATGTGAACTCTTAGTTGTGGCACGTGAGATCTTTAGTTGCTGCATGTGAACTCTTAGTTGTGGCACGTGAGATCTTTAGTTGCTGCATGTGAACTCTTAGTTGTAGCATGTGGGATCTAGTTCCCTGACCAGGGATAGAACCCAGGCCCCCTGCATTGGGAGCACGGAGTCTTAGCCACTGAACCACCAGGGAAATCCCAATATATGGTCTTTTTGTCTGGTTTCTTCCCCTTAGCATAATGTTTTCAAGGTCCATGCTTGTTGTAGCATGTATCAGTACTTAATTTCTTTTTATGGCTAAAGAATATGCCGTAGTATGGATATGCAACATTTTGTTTATCCATTCATCTGTTGATGGCCATTTGGGTTGTTACCACTTTCTGGCTATTATGAATAATGCAGCTATAAACATTCATGTACACGTTTTTTGCATGAAACATGTTTTCAATTCTCTTGGTTATATACCTAAGAGTGGACTTGATGGCTCATATGGTAACTATGTTTAATTGTTTGATGAACTGACAAAATGTTTCCAAAGCAGCTGCACCATTTTACATTCCCAGCAGCAGCGCATGAAGATTCCAATTTCTCTACATCCTTGCCAACACTTAATGTCTGTCTTTTTGATTATAGCCATTCTAGTGGATGTGAAGTGGTGCCTCGTGGTTTTGATTTGTATTTGATGTTGAGTATATTTTCATGTGCTTATTGGTCATTTGTATATCTTCTTGGGGGAGATGTCTTTTCAAACCCTTTACCCATTAAAAAAACTGGATTGCCTTTTTATTGTTGAATTGTAAGCTGTTTAGCATGCTAAGGTGAATCTAGTTTAGATAAAGCCCTCACTGCTCCAGGAAGACCAGAGGGTGGCAGTTTGGCTTCATTTTTTTTTTTTTTTTGGTGGTACGCGGGCCTCTCACTGTTGTGGCCTCTCCCGTTGCGGAGCACAGGCTCTGGACGCGCAGGCTCAGCGGCCATGGCTCACGGGCCCAGCCACTCCGCGGCATGTGGGATCTTCCCGGACCGGGGCACGAACCCGTGTCCCCTGCATCGGCAGGTGGACTCTCAACCACTGCACCACCAGGGAAGCCCTGGCTTCATTTTTAATTCTTTTCAGGCACTACTACATTTCCCAAAAGAACCTCTGTTCACAGACTGTGAACTAGGACTTATTGCCATCACTAGTAAAGATTATTAATCTACTTCTAAGAACCAGTGCAAAGGATTTGAAAACCCAAATGAACTCTTAGAAATCCTTGCTTCCATCCATGGCAGCAGCTCCCAGACCTCTGTTTGCTGTGCTCAAGTGAGTGACTGAAGCAGTCTACTCTGAAAAGAAAGTAGCCCCTTCTAATATGGTAAGTGACATCGTTTAGTTAAAACCGCCAACAGGAGAAAGTGAAACAAGAATTGTAGGTAAACTTTAAAGCGTGCACACACACTCTAATCACTGAGTCCTGGGGACCAAGGCTATCCTTAGGATGTTGCTACCAGCTGTGAATTCACAGAAAAGAGGAGTGACTCAGATGTTCACGTGGGGTCAGGTCTCCCACTTGCATTCATTCAACAATCACTGATAGTAGTTCTGAGCCTGGTACTGCCAGGCATGGTAATTTCCTTCAAGAGTTCACAATCTGTTTTATGGGGCAGACACACAAGTAAATGAGTATATATTCTACAATATAATGTTAGGTGCAGGAGGGAACAATGAACTCTGCCTATAGGGATAACAAGGATGTTTCACCGAGGAGGCAGCACTTGGTTCAAGGGTTGTATAACTCAGCGTCACGATGGGTCCTTCCCACAGGCGTTTGCTAGTAGGAAAGGGAAGAAAAGAAGAAGCTTCAGCATACGCCTAACCCTCTATTGGGGGGTGGCTATGGGATGGGAGCCTATGCTTCAGGGTCTCCAGCCAGGCCCACCTTGGCCTGACATCAGCTTAGTC
The DNA here is from genome assembly GCF_025265405.1 of Mesoplodon densirostris. Taxonomy (NCBI): domain Eukaryota; kingdom Metazoa; phylum Chordata; class Mammalia; order Artiodactyla; family Ziphiidae; genus Mesoplodon; species Mesoplodon densirostris. The sequence continues at coordinate 112,816,433 of NC_082663.1, read as the reverse complement.
TTTTGGTTCATGCTGGTGTTTAAAAAAAAAAAAAAAAAAAAACAGGTAGAATCCAGGTCAACTCTCTTTAGTGTAGGAATAGGAAAAAGCAACCAACCGATCTCCAAATTTTCTTGTCTTTGATTTTATGTTTATCAAGGGAAATCTTGTTTTCATTTTCATAGCAAATGTATGACTTTGAAGCAGGAACTTGCCTGCCTTGTATTTCTCCTGTGCTGCTTTATCCTGTTTCCTGAGTTGCTAGGTTTGAGCTTGTGTAAGCCTTGTTAGAGGATCTCCAGACACATCAAAGGGCAGGGACTGCATCCCCTTAGCCCCAGAGCAGCTATGGGAGATCTCTCTTGCCCTCTTGCCTAGCGGTTGCTTCTTCCAAGGAAAGAGTACCTCTGAACACCCAAGTCTGCCCAGATTTTCCTCCAGTCTAACATTGGCATCCCAGTATTAAAAGGTGTCTTGGCTCTATATCAGAAACTTCTTAGGTTCAGGCAGCAGCAACCAGCTCTTGCAACTCAAAAAAGGGATGCACTGGAAGGAGGTCTGGTGGCCCACAGAACTAACTAAAAGGCAGGAGGACCAGCCTATGGTCCTCCTCCTCCTCCTCCAAAGGAGGCTGTATAGCAAGATCAGGAGACAGGTTAGGACCACCACCATACACACCCCCAACTACTGATGGTTTCTCACCTGTCCCTACATCACTATGTCACTCACATGAGAGTCCCAGCCCCTGGCAGGAGCATCACATTGGTCAAGCCAGGTCTGAAGGCTTGCACTGTGGCAAGCTGGCTTTCAAGTGGGAGGAGGGGCTCTGTCTCCCCAAGACCTACACAACGTGGGTTCCCCCAGGAAGGAAGAGTTCAGATGCCCACCACGGCCCTGTCTGGGGGAGCAGTAAGCAAAGCTTAGGAGAGGACCAACACTCATTGGAGACCTCTGGTGTATAAACCAATCCTTAGAGATAAAATTGAGGCTGGAATTTAGTCAAGATTGTCTTCCCTACAAGAGAAGCTGAAGTGAGGAATTATAACTAACACCACTTATTGATGGTCTCCTGTAAGCCCACTGCTGAGTATATCTGATGAAATCTCATTTAATCTTTACCTGCCAAACATATAGTAGTATCCATTTTACAGATGAGGAAATGAAGGTTCAGGAAGGTTGGGATATCTCCAGGGTCATACTGGCATTCATACTCAGGTCTGCCAGGCTGTGGACTCATGCTTGCTTTCTCACTGCTGGTTTTCTTATACCTGGGATACAGTGAACTGGAGAACAGCTCCCTGTCCTCCTTTCTTAAGCTTCTCTCAATGCTTCCCTTGAAGCACAAAAAGCTGCCAACTAGATTGTGTGTGTGTGTGTATGTGTGTGTGTGTTGTCACATTCACTCCTGGCAGGGTCCCAAAAACTCATGAACCATGATGGATGACAGACATATGCACCCTCAGGTTTTAGAACAAAGTCTCTTCCATGTGAGTAACTGACCAGACACATCAGTTAAAATCAGCAAGATTTTCTCAGTGAATGTTAAGAACATGCATTATCTGCTTCCATAGCCAATGACCAAAATCCATCCCACGTACATGTGGCATGCTGTGACCCAATCCTGCACTAACGCTTCCGTGTGCAGCCCGAGGCCCAGAGCTCTAGAGTTAGAGTGGCCTCCCGTTGCAAATGCTGATCAGATGACTCCTTGGTGAGCAGAGACCTGGTGGATTTAGCTCAAACAGAAGGCAGTTTTAGGAGAGGGGCCTTTGGAGACCATCTCATCCCTTTGTTAGTGCCTGAACACAGAAGGGGCAGTTTGGCCATTCCCAGGCTTGAGCCAGCTGTTGCCCTCCCTGGGGATGCCACTGGGGGTCTTGTTCATAGTCTTGAGTTTATTTCTATTCTTGGGGACCAAAATGAAGCATAAGAGACATTTTCCATCTGGGTCCTGGGAGGCCAGCAAAGCAAAGTGGAAAAGCTCACTTGGTTACCACTTACGTGTCTTGAGTCCACTGGAGTAGGTAGAAGAGGAGAGAGGCCTGCATCCAGCTATCTCCTTGAATGTCTCTTGGCCAGGGATGTGTCGGTAACATCTGAATGAGGGAAGACCAGGAGAATGGAATGGTCCCAGGCCTGGAGCTTGGGGCCAGGCTAGAGAAGAAAAGCTGAATTCTTATGGCCAAATCAAACAGAGGCTGAGGAGTCACCCAGTGTCTGTAGGGAAAAGGTGATATATGTGTACTCAGTAGGAATGTGACAGCCCAGCATTCCTTCCCGGGAACTGCTGATCTCAAAGGGAACTTCGGTTCAATCCCTGGGACATCCAGTCCCTACCCAGGCTCGCCCAGAGGCCTTCCTGCCAGATGCCCCCATAGAAGAGGGGGTGCTCCATTCTCCCTGTACTTTTTCTTGTGGCTGCCTTCCTATTTATAGGAACAAGTGTGGTGAATTCAGTGCATAATTAAAAAGCAAACAAACTTGCTCTAAGGGAACACTTATCATTTAAGTAGACACTTGTGTAAAAACAATGCTTCGTGCTTTATTGGATTTCCAAAAATAGACAACATGATTTGTTGAATGATTTCTGGCCTTTAGTGTATTTTAACCTATACATGACAGTCTCTGAATTATCAAGACAGCTATGTAGTTACTGTCTACAAGAAAGAAACATCTTTTGCCTCAACCACAGGTTATAAATTCACTGCTACCCCAAACAAAGTCAAAAGATACAAACTTGGGAAAATATTTGCCACATATTAAAAAAAAAAGTTAATTGCCTTAATATATAAAGAGATCTTACAAGTCAATAAAAAAGACCAATAATTTGATAGAAAAATGGGCAAAGAAAGTTAACAGATTACAGAAGTTAATACAAATGGCTTTAAATGTACAAAATGATATGCAATTTTATATATAAAAAAGAAATGTAAATTAAAACATATTATTTTCACCTTTCATATTTCAGAGGTCAAAAGTCTGATAATGTACTGTGTTAGTGAGGATGTAGGAAAATGGGCACTCTCATATATATTAATGGGATACAAATTGGTACACACTCATTGTAAGAAATTTGAGATTAACCAAATTTGAAAATTTACGTACCCTCTTACAGTTATCTATTACTGTTTAACAAACAACCCCAAAACTTAGTGGCTTTCCCATTTACAATTATTTTACTTGTGAAATTGAGGAAGGGCTAGGTTGGGTGGTGGTTCTCTGACCCATATAATGTCAGCTGAACTCTCCCAGGCCTGGGAAAGTACTGAGATACTGAGGGGCACAGGCATGTCTTTTTATGTAGTAGAAAAACATGATTAATACGTGCACGTGTCCATCTTCTCCATGGCCCCTGCTCCCCAACTACTGCCACCACTAAAGGAGACTCCAACTTCGCAGCAGTTTCGTCCCCTTCCTCCCCTCTAAAATTCTTTGGGCTTTTGCAATAATGAAATGCCCTCCAGTCAAAGACCCTGAGGAACACACCTATAGTTGAAAAAAAATGGAGTGTATTACTTGTTACAGTGAGGGGAACACACAGGATGGGGAACCATGGAGCATTTTGGTAAGAGGGCATTAGAGAGGACTTACAGGATTTGGGCTTGTATTAGTGATTTTGGAGAGAATTAAAGAAGCAGGACTTTTCTCAGTGTTTGATGCTGTCGGGAAGCAAGAGTAATTCTATGATTAGGTACCTTAAATCTTATCTAGAAAAAGGAATAACTAAAGCAAAGTTAAAGCTGCAATTGGCAAGGAAACAGCACTCGCATATTATCCAGGATAGAAAGACATTTGGTCATTTTGGGGATTTGGACAACGTTCATGGTTTGTCTGTGTTTGGATATGATTACAGAATGGTCTTGTTTTTGTCTTGACCCATCATGGTTACAGATGGCCTTGTCCGATGTTGATGTCCTGTGAAATAGTTTATGTGCAACAGGAGAACTCCAAGGCCTTGGCTGTGAATGTCAGATCAACTTCTACAACACCAAGGTCTAACTGATAGTCCCAGGCCAACATCCAGATGTCAGGGACTGCTTTCTCTTTCTCAGACGAGAAGAAGAGGCAAGCAGAGAAGTGGGTGGGCGGGATTTCAGTTTTGGAGGAGTTAGGCAGAGAGTTTCTGCAGCGTGTGCAAAAGAAATAAGGGGGCGGGAGGAGGAGCGGGTTAACAAGAATTGCTGTGGACACTGTGTCCACTTCATGGTTGTCAAGAAATATACTTTTTAGGGACTTCCCTGGTGGCGCAGTGGGTGAGAGTCTGCCTGCCGATGCAGGGGACACGGGTTCATGCCCCGGTCCAGGAAAATCCCGCATGCCGCGGAGCGGCTAGGCCTGTGAGCCATGGCCGCTGAGCCTGCGCGTCCGGAGCCTGTGCTCTGAAACAGGAGAGGCCACAACACTGAGAGGCCCGCGTACCGCCAAAAAAAAAAAAAAAAAAAAAAAACTTTAAAAAAATATAAATTAAAATCTTGAACAATTTTGAATTGGCTTTTGGTTGCTGGATTGTATTCCCTCTATTGTAATACTGCTCTGAGACCAACCATGCGGATCAGGATCTTAAAAGGGCAGGTATTCAAAGCCAAGAAGTTCTGAGCCATTGTCTTAAGAGTCCAGAGCTCCAGCTCAAGCTGAAGCTGATGCCTGGGTCAGGATGGTGTTTGAAGAAGAACCAGAGCCAGGAGGGTGCCAATCAGAAGCCAGGCTCAGGTGCCTGTGGCCTCCATCCCCTAGAAGACCCAAGCATTCAGAGCTCCCCAGGCTCTTAGTGCCCCCAGAAAGTGGCAGCCTTGACCTCCGGTCTGGGTTTCTGGGTCCTGGTTTTTACCATAACAAACCTTGTCAGCCGAGGATGCAAATATAGGGGGATATGGTCCCTGCCCCCAGGCATGCTGATTCTGTGGGAGAGTGAGGGCAGCCACAGCAATAGCTGGGGCTCAAGACAGACGAGCACTGAAGGCCCAGCAAAAGGCCCCCAGCCCCTTCCAGGGAGGGAGCATTTCTTGGCAGAGCCAGTATCCACAGGATAAATGTTTGGAAAGCAGGGGCAAGGAAGGCTGAGGACAGAGCAGTGAGGAATGCACAGTGGCAGATGAATTCAGAGCATTCTTTGGAGCCTGGAGATCCCCAAAGGTGAAAATCTCAAGAGCCAGACTCTATGGCTGGCGTAAATCCCATCGAGGCCACAGGGGATACGCATAGTCCAGCACCTAAAGGACCCACTGAGGGTAGCAGGAGTGAACACAGACGTCAGCAGAGCCTCCCCTCTCCTTCCCTTCCTCTCCCTCCCCTTTCAGGTGGCTGGCCAGAAGGGCCCAGACTATGTGGGCTAGTGGGAGAAATGAAAAGAAAACGGGCAAACATGGGAGAAGAAGAGCCCACACTGGGAATCAAAGAGCTGGAAGAGTTCTGGAAATGGAGTATCTGGAGGGACAGTTGGTCAAGGGATGATGCATTAGCATCCGAACTGTACTGTACTCAGAGGGACAAGGACAGTGGCGGGTCTGCTTACTTGGCCAAACTTTCTGAAAGGAATGGGGTGCTCATGTGGGCACCCGGCCTGGGCTTTCCCACAGAAGGGGTGGCCTGGACCCTCGGTGCTCGGGCCCGCGCGCTACCGGCGGTAAGAACGCGCTGGGCGGAGGCGGGCGGGCGAGCGCCTTGGTGGCCCTTCCCCTACTTTCCAGCTTCTTCAGCTGGAGCAAGAGGTCTGTGCCCGGCGGGGGAACGAGCGTCCAACCCCTGGACCCAGGTCTAGGCCCGCAAGCGGACACTACGAAGGGGCGGGCGGCTCCCGGGGCAGCGCCGCCGTTCCGCGCTCCCGCCCCCGGGAGCCGGACGTGGCGCCTCCCCCGCGGCAGCGGGAGCCTGGAGGTGGGGTCGGGAGCCCGAGGCCGGGACTCTGATGTCACCGCGCGGCCGCGGGCGCCCGGGAGCGCGTCTCGGGTTGGAGCTCAGGTACTCGGTGAGGCCGGGGGGGCCGGACGGCCGGGAGTGGGCGGCGGAATCGCCCTTCCCGGGGGCGGCAGGGCGAGCCCCGCCGCTAGGAGCGGGTGGGGTGGCTGGGGCGCCGCGGAGCAGCCCGCGCCTCGTTGGGTCTGGAAGGGTTGGGCTCCGCGCGGAGTCTGGTCTGCGCGAGTCAAGGCCCTGCGCGCTTGGCCCCTTCGCAGAGGGGTGGGGGGCGCAGAGCCGGCAACAGCGGGAGCTGCTGGGGAGCGCGCCCGGGGGACCCGAGCACGCAGTGGGGTCTCACCCTGCAACCTCCGGCTCCCGCCTTTCGACCGCGCAGCCACTGGGGAATCCTGGCCTCTCCGGTCCACGATCGCGCGGTCCCCTCCTCGCGTTCTGAGCCCTCCTTCCCCGACGGTGAACCCAACCAACAGGAAAGGCCGAGAAATGCGCCGGCCAGGGGCCATCCGCTCTCCCAGCGTCCCCGAGGCCTCGCTCTCCAGCCGCACCGCGTGACTTTGTCGCCCCCTGTGGCCGCCAGGCCTGCGCCTCTTTCCTCCCTGGAGCGCCTCGACTCAGCTTGAAGCCCCAGGTATGTGGTACGATCTCCACCGCGGCTTCCTCTCCCCAAGTGCCGCCAGCATCCCGGGTTTCCTGACCGTGGCACAGAGCTAGAGTCTACGGAGACTCTACGTGTGCGCGGGAGCGAGCTGAGAGCAGACGCTTCGCGACGTGAGCTGTGGTGCTGACAGGCCGGGAGAATGGGGTGCCGGAGGGAACTGGGAGAGCCACAGAACTTACCAAAATGCCTGCCCTTCTAGACCTGGTCTGGAGTGGTGGAATTCAAGACACGGCCCAGGACCTAGAAACTCAGTCCGGCAGGGAGACTGCCATGCAGGCAGCGCGGCAGTCTCCCTGCCAGACCATCCAGGTGGGGTGGCCTGGACAACCTCTCCATAAGAGAGGTCAGACGTGAGGTGGCCTTTGGGAAAGATATGATTTAATTCCTGATCATTGTTGATAATTTGAGGTTGTCTGCCTTTCTGGTCACCTTACCTGGATCTGCTTCCGTTGCCTTTGTGTGATTTTACCCACTGGAAGCTGTCTTCGTGGATTTCCCCACGAACCTCTAATTAAAAACCTGGGCCTGCTTTCTTGCCTGGTCCAACCTCTCTCCTGAGGTCCAGACACACATCTCAACTTACCGCCTGCTTGCCAGACTTGCCACAAACACTGCAAAGCCCACAGGCCCCAGACTGAGCACTGGATCCCTTGGCTAGTCCCCGTCTCAGCTTCCTCATTCCTGGGACCGGCACCTCCACCTCCCCAGCCCCTAGCTCTGAACACGGAACCTTTTCCTCTCTTGCTCTTTGATTCAGGTGATAAGTTTATTGCAAATGACCCCAATCTGGTGGTTTTCTAGCAGGGATTCCACTCTGCTCCCCCTGCTCTGACGGGGCTTGGCAAAAGGTTCTTTGAGTTCTAGCTTCTGGACTTACATTCAATGCAGGCACTGGCTCTGCAGCCCAGCCCACAGCTGACAGTAATGCTGATGCTAGGGCTCCTGGGGTGTGGCTACCCCCAGCCACAAGGACTGGCTGAACTGCAAGAGGCTCCCTGCAGCCAGACAAGTGTGAAAACTCTTTGCTCTTTGGGCTGAGGCCCCAAAACACACTAAAGGATCTGGACCCTCCTGGCATAACAGGTTCTACAAAGGGCACAGTGTGAGCATCCTGCATGGGTATCAGGTGCTTGGGTTACAACTGCAAAAGCATCCTCGAGACAAGTTAAGGTCAATAAGAAAATGTACACACATTTTAGTTATCCATTTGAGCTGTTTTTATTTGGTGAACTCAGAATCCTTTATCAGTCAGTAACTCACAAATAAGATAGAATTGTCAAGGCCTTTTTTGAGGAAACATCTTTGTATTAGAACAGTTACCCATGCCTATAGATGCAGCGAAAGTCAAGAATGGGTGGCATGAGCCAGGGTAAACAGTGCTCCCAAGCTGGGTTCAGAAGGATAGGAAGAGAGAGAGCTATTGTCTGGGTGGCTGGGGGGGGGGTGGTTACCAGGAGGAGGTGACTGTCCTCCCAGGGGCTGCTACTCAGAGTAGCTTCTTGTCTTTCTGAAGTTCAGGGAGTATAAACTACTTTGCAAAAATGGTCCCCAAGCCTGAGTGAAGACCAACCTGCAGGGCTGGCCTTAGTGGGCACAAAGATGCCTCCAGGTGGGTGATGTCAAGATGTTCTGGTACCAGGTCAGCTGAGATCCCCTCCTGGGAATGTTGGAGGTACCGCTTCGCCCTTTTAGGAAACATCATATCCTCCCACCGCTAACCTCCCTACCTGCCCTATCCAGCAATCTGTAGCATCTGGGGTCTCAGGGAATGGGGTAGAGGGTGATCCTGAGCTCCAAAAAGTGTCTAGAGGCTCACATAAGTCTGTTTTTCAGTTTCCACCCAACTGTGGGCCACCCTCCTCTGCAGTCCCAACCAAGCAGCTCAGGAAAGGCAAGCCCGCCCCCCACCCCACCCCCAAAGTCCCTATAGCCCATAGGGAGCCCTCAGTTCCCAAGACTGAAAGCTGCTTTCACCCCTGACCCAGGCACACCCACCTAGCTCCTCCCCTTGCTCCCCCTCCTGCCACTGGGGAAGTATTGATTTCTGGCCATTCCTGTTCCAAGCTGTGCTTGCCTGCGCTTTTGGTTCCTAATAACCTGAGTAACCTGGTCAGTGTCCATGGGTGGCAGCTGCCTCACCCATTCTGTCCCCTTTCTCAAAAAGACTAATAGGGAGAGAAAAGTGGGTGGAAGCAAAGAAGCCCTCAACCTTCTCCACCAAAGCCACCCCCATCTACTCCCTGAAAGGCTGCTCCTTTCCTTGTCATTCAACAAATACTTAACATCCACTACGTGCCTGGCACCGAGGGTACAGAGATGAGTAAGTGCAGGGCCTGTCCTCAGGAAGCTCAGGGGTGGGAATGGGGAGAGGGAATCAAAGCAAGCCAACAATCACAATGCAGGGCGATGAGTGCGGTGATGCAGGAAGCTCAGGACACTGTAGGGATCCCAAAGGGTCAGAAGACCTCTAAGCTGAGCCCTGTAGGAGGAGCAAGAGTGGCAGGACAAAGAGGGGGTGAGCCTGTGATTCTTAGACAAAAGGCAGAGAGTCTCCCAAGCAGGGGCCATATTATCCTGGAATCTGCCAGTATTTTGAAGGGATGGGGGCGATTGTTTCCCATAGTGGAGGCTGGGCTTTGTTGGAGGTTCAGGCCCCTGGCGGCTGGGGGTGAACTGGCTTTCAGCAGGGTTTGCTTCTAGGAAATTGATTCTGGCTGCAGTAAGCTTGGAGGCAGGCCCAGATTCCAGGCAGGGCTCTCTGCCTCTTACCAGCTGTGTGCTTCTGGGCAAATCATTCCCCCTTCAGAACTTCAGTATCCTCATCTGTAAAATGCAGACAGCAGTTGTGCGGTTCAAGACAAATATTTATTCAAAGCACCTGGAACATAACTGGCCTAGAGGGAGGGAGGAAGGCTGTGAAGCTGCCCCTGCCACCTGACCTGGGTCTTTCCCCCTCCTTTCTTGTCTCCCCTGTGATCTCAGACCGTTCTTGACCATTGTTTATCAGGGAAAGATCACATGGAGAAGCTAACAAAGCAGCCAGGAAGCAGCCAGGGTGGGACAGGGTTGGGGAGGGCAGGAGCATGGGTACATTCTCAGAGCTCCAGGAGGTGCCAGGGTAGAAGCCGGGGCTGCGGGCCAGAAGAGCCCCAGCGGGGGATGCGCTAGTCGCCAGTTCCTTCCCCTGAGCTAAGGCCCTCAATCTCCAGAGTTGTTCCCCTGGTCCTACTGCCCTTGCCATTCCAGACTAGGGAGGGGGGGGGGTGCCAGCGCTAATAAGGGTCGTGAGACTAGGGAGGGGATGTGTAAGCATGTCCGTGTTGGAGGTGCCAGAAGGTTGTCCTAACCCTAACCCGGAGCGCCTCACCCACCACCCCGTCTATGCTTTTCCAGGCCCCACAGAGCTGGCCAGCCTCCGCCCGCGTCCGCGCAGCCATGGAGGCTCTGGGTCCTGGAGGCGACTGCGCCTCGCCGGCCTCGTCCACTCGCAGCCTGGACCTGCGGCGGCTGTCCGCGCGCGCCGACTCAGCCTACAGCTCTTTCTCCGCCGCCTCCGGCGGTCCTGAGCCGCGCACACCGTCGCCGGGGACCCACCAACTTCCCTACCTGGACTGGGACTACGTGCGCGTGGTGTGGGGCGGCCCGGCCCCCACCGCCGGGCTTCGTGCCTCCCCGCAGCCCCGGCCCGCGGCCGCCGCACGCAGTGGGCTTCGTCCCCCCGAGATCCGGGGGACCCCGGGGCCGCTCAGCCGCCAGACCACCCCGCTGCTGTACGCGCTGGCGGCCGAGGCGGAGGCCGCGGCGCGGGCAGCCGAGCCGCCCAGTCCGCCTGCGTCAAGGGCCGCCTACCGCCAGCGGCTGCAGGGCGCGCAGCGGCGAGTGCTCCGGGAGACGTCCTTCCAGCGCAAGGAGCTCCGCATGAGCCTGCCCGCCCGCCTGCGGCCCGCGGCCCCCGCGCGGCCCTCCGCCGCGCACCCTCGCTCTGCCTTGCTCAGCCACCCCGGCGGGGAAGCGGAGCCGGCGCGCCCCGGGGCTCCCGCGCCGGGAACCGCCGGCAGGGGACGCCTCGCCAACCAGCAGCGGAAGTGGTGCTTCTCAGAGCCGGGAAAGCTGGATCGCGTGGGTCGGGGCGGTGGGTTGGCGGGGGAATGCTCGGGGGAGGCCTGCTCCAGCTCTGGCCTCGCCAGGCCGGAGCCCCGGGAATGGCAGCAGCGGACGCTGGCAGAGTTCGAAGGTCACCAGATCAGATGGCTGCCTGCGACCCAGCCCCGAAGCATAGAGGACCCGAAACCCCGGTCCTTGAGGCTCAGCAATGCCTATAGGCCTGCCGGTCGGAGTCGGAGCGCTTCGGGGGAAGTCTTGTCCCCCTGGGGAAGTCCAGGAGGGGTCATGCCCATTGCCCAGGTATGGAAGATAGGGGCTGCAAGCTTGGCTTGGGGGCATCCAGAAGATTGAAAACTTGAGCAACATTTCATCCAACTGCTTGCCTTTCCAGGCTGTTCCCCAAGGAGCAGAAACCCCCAGACCATTGTTTCAGACCAAACTTTCCAGGTGAGAGACATGGACCACTCTGGGGACTGAAAGCTGGGGGAAGGCAGCTTTCATAGCTCTTGCTCAAGAAAGAAGAGGGCCTCCCACTCACCCTCAGTTGGAGCCTTCTGTCTTTTGCAAACCACATCCCCTAATCCCACCCCCAACACCCTACTGTCTGTCTGGTGCAGAACCAGAATCTTCCTGCCTGGTCCCTGTGGTCAGTGTAGGGTCCCTGCTTCCAGGTTCCTGACTCAGAAGGAAGTTGCAGTGGTGTGTTCTGCAGAGGGCCCCCAGAGCAGTCCCTCTGACTGGGAGCAGAGGGCCTCAGAGAACTGCATTGTGTCTGCCCGGCTCCCATCCCTTCCTGATGATGAAGTTTTCCTGGAAGAAGCCCCGCTGGTCAGAATGAGATCACCTGCAGACTCCCATGCTCCTCTGGGGCTCCCAAACAGGTGAATTCCCTCAGGCTTTCAAGCAGAGTGAGATACCCCCTTCCTACACACATCTACAAAATGCTGGAGGGGCAGGGAACCCTCTCCTGGCTGGTGGCTGGGAGCCAGGGGGGTGAGGTGGGGGAGGTGGATGGCCGTTGGAGGCCACCATTTATCTTTGGCCAGAGCTTCTTCTGATTTAGTGTCTCTTCCACTTCCAGTGTCCATGCCTCTGACCAGCAATATGGAGCTGGCTTGGGTCAGAGGGCTGACCAGGCTATAATCCCCTCAGAGCAGCCCCTCCATGAGCACCCAGAGACTGCAAGGGCGGATGATTGTTGGCAGGGGGTAAACGGTTCTGTGAGTGTCTCCAGGCCTACATGCTGTAGTCCCCCTGGGACTGCAAATGGTGACATTGCAACCTTTGACCCCACTGGACTGCTGATCACTGATCCCCCCACAGCTGCAGAGACTGACCCCCTCAAACCTCTCCCAAGTGATGCCCTGAGACCTCCAGGCAATGATACCCTGGGGCCTTCTGACCACACTGCCCTGGCTTGGGGCACTGGCCAGACTGGTTCAAGGTCAACATGGCCCAGTCCACGCCTCGAGGAGCTGGTTCAGGAGCTGGCCAGATTGGATCCCTCTCTGAGTGACACTCTCACCTCCTATCCCAGCCCAGAGCCATCCCTGGGCCTGCTGGATGGGCTGATTCCTTTAGCCGAGGTCTGGGCTGCAATGAGGCCAGTCTGTGGAGAGGCTGGAGAGGAAGCAGCTGGTACTTCTGCGTCAGGGTGAGTGAGGGGTACCAGGGACTCAGGGGATTCTAAGCCCCTGCAGCCTGGGGCAGGACGACCCAAGGAACTCTGGTTTTGTCCCCAGCTCTTACCTACTTAACTCCACCCAGCACCTGCCAGCTTCTCAGGAGGAGACAAGGCCTGAAAACCTTACCACCCACGCTGTGCCTGACAAGCCATGCGGCCCGGGTCTCCCCGAGCCAAATAACAGCATCCAAGCCAAGAAAGTGAGTGTGGAGGGGCTATTAGAGGCTGGGCTAAGTCAGGGCCCTGCCTCCAGACTTAAGTACCCACGCCCTCCCTGCAGGTGGAGCTGGCGGACCTCCTCCAAAAGACGCTAAGGGAGCTTCAGGCCGAGCAGGAGCAGCTGCAGGGAGTGGCCCAGGCTTGGGCCAGGCGCGGGGCTGCCCTGGAGGCCGCTGTCGGCCAGGCCTGTGCACCCCACGAGCTCGAGCGGTTCAGCCGGTTCATGGCCGACCTAGAGCGCGTGCTTGGCCTCCTGCTGCTGCTGGGCAGTCGCCTGGACCGCGTGCACCGCGCCCTGGCCCGGGCGGGCGCAGACGGCGACCCTGACGAGCAGGTAACGGGTTTGGGCTGGGGGAGGGCGGGGCGGTGAGGGGCCTGCGGGCTCCGGCTGGAAGACTCCCGGGAGCGGCGGCACCCTCGCCCCGCTCACGGCGCCCTCGCCCCGCGTCTCCAGGCCTCTCTGCTGCAGCGACTGGGGCTCCTGCAGCGGCAGCAGGAAGACGCCAAGGAGTTGAAGCAGCATGTGGCACGGCGCGAGCGGGCCCTGCGCGAGGTGCTGGCGCGCGCACTTCCCGCCGACGAGCTGTGGGCCTATCGCTCCCTGTTGGTCGGCAAGGCCGCTGTCCTGGCCCAGCAGCGCAGCCTGGACGAGCGGGTCCGCCTCCTTCAGGACCAACTGGACACAGTCAGGACCGACCTTGGCCGTCGTCCTGCGACTCCCAGGCCGGCCTGGCCCCCAGGCACCCGTCCTCCGGATAAACCGCCCTTCCCCCCTCCCCTCATCTAGTTACAGGGGTGTGGGGGTGAGGAGCACTGCCCCTGCCTCTCACCCACGTGATTGGGATGACGCTGGTTTATTCGGTGCTTTTCCCTTGGGGTGGGGAAGACCCAGGCCCGGCCTTCCTGGGGTACTTTTTCCAAGTGTTCTCATGTGGCCTTACCCAAGTCTTGCGGATTATTTGGTAATTAACTTATGAATTTTAAAGTCTGCAGTATTCCCCCTTTTCGGTCAGGGTTGGTTGGAGGGAGAGGAGACAAGTCAGAGGAGCACTTCAACTTAAGATGCAAAATGGCCATTTTTTTCCCTCAATAAAAAATTGATGTGAGAAGTGTGCGTATCACCTGGAGCCTGGCTTGGAGGAGGGATCTTGTTTGCAAACTACAGACACCTGCCAGACTAGAGCAGAAAAGAGATTTGTTGGAGGACATCACTCGGGCCTGGGGATCCCTAGAAAGACTGAGGAAACAGGCTTGAAAACTGGAGGGGCCAAGCAGATGCTGTCACCAGTAGTCCCTAACTATTCTGGTGACTGCATTATTACCACGGAGGCCTAGGCCTGATTGGCTGAGGCCAGGTCTCTTTTGCTGGATTTTACCCAAGCCCCCGACATGAGTAGTATAGTGGAAGTGGGGGACTGCCTCCCTTCAAGACTCAAGGGATAGGGAACTTCCCCAAATGGAAAATGGATTCAGATGCTTTGCTGCCTTAAAACCCTGATGAATGTCGAGTACACTTAGACATTTGGGGACATTCATTCCAAGACCCAGAAAGAACTTTCTTCCTCTTCCAATTATGTTGGATAATTGGATAAACTGAATTTATCCGCCTTTCCTTTGGAGTCCCCACTAGGTCACCCAGGCTTAAGGAGGGCAGTTGGGGGGATGGGAGCTGAAGGTGAGTCATGGGGGACCTGGAGACCTATTATTGTGGGGGTGGTGCTGAGGAGCTGCAGAGGCAGCTTTTCTTATGTTCTGGAGATGCCAGTTTGGGTATGGGCTAAGGTTGGGAGTTAAGGGCTAGAGTGGTATGAAACAGGGCACACATTCCCCTCTGTGTGTCAGTCCTGTGTACATAGAATCAATGTTCAGTTCTCAAATATACATTGAAAATCTGCCTTAATATTTGTAGCTGCTAAGGCCAGGGACAAGAACGTTGTTCATGTAAATGTTCAGTGTATTTTTGGAAGCTGGGCACATTAATAGGCATGTGTATGTGTATCTAAAGCCAACAGACCTCAAAGTGAGAAATCTCTGCTTCTGGGCTCGTTTTCTGATGCATATTGTCACTAAGTGCAACTGGTTGGGAATTTTAAATGGTCGTATTCATACCAAAAGCATTAGTTATAACAGTCGCGCTACTGAGCACAGAACAATGCTCACATTGTGCCTTTTTATAAAAAACATATGGGGCTCCTGCTGATTCTAACATTATGTTTTGCTTTTCTCCTTTGAACGCTGTGGGCGGGGCCTCCGCTCTAAGATCCTCTGCCTAGCAGGGCAGCTCTCTTCCAGACGCGTTCTGGATGGAATCTACTTATTTCTGGCTTTTGCCCTGTACAGTCCCCACTGCATTCTCCCATTGTGATATACTTAGAAACACACTTAACGTCGTCCATTAGGCCAGTGGAAATTGTGTATATCAGACAAAACACTCCCAGCCCGGGATAGGTATGAGAAGCAGCGTCTGCCATTGTCTGGTTAAACTGCACTTTGGTTCTTTGCTGGTTTTTGCCATGGGGAAATATGAGGCTTCTGTGCTTGTCTCTACCAGATCGAGAGAGCCCACAAAAGTAGGGCCACAACTCCTGCGCCTGTCCTTCCGTTTTGCCTCCGTCTCCTTCCTGCCCCAGTTTATCTCCCTCCCACACCCCGTTATTCCTTCAGAGGGCAAGAATGAGCTCAGCATAGGTGTTCTATATTGGCAGCACAGACTAAGACTAGGGGTGGGGTGGGGGCCCGTACCAGAAGTCCGGTGAATTCCATCCTCCTGGACACTGCCAGCAGAGGGCACTGTTTTCCTCATGATGAAAGCTGCTAGCCACGCTTTACCACCCGCCGCCTCCCCAGCTACCAGGCCCTCTGGGCTAGCCACAGGGACGTTGCCTTGTCCTGAGCAGTGTCCCTGTTGGACCTGAAGGCTGGGGCTAAGCATTTGTGTCTGTCGGAAAGAAATCCTGGCCCGCCAGTTATGGGAAGGTTGGCTCCCTTTCCTTTGCCACTAGGCCTTTTTTCGAAAGTCGTTGGCTAATGAGGAGTGGGGAGGGGGAGGCTGGGGGTGTTGATCTCGAGGATCAGTATCAAAAAGAGCCTTACGTAGTTCCCCACGGTGGAAAAGAGCGTTTCTTGGGCCTCTGTTGGGGTTCCTGTCCGCACCTCCCCAAGCTGCCTGCGCCCGCCGCCGCCTGCTGGTCCCGCCCCCAGCCCTGAGGCCTGCAGCGCCCCGCCCCGATTGAGCAGAGCGCGGTTGTTGCCTGGCAACTGGCAGCCCCGGGGCCTCCCTCCTCTCCTACTCGCCTCGTCCCTCCCCCACGCCGTTCCTAATATGGATGTAATTAGTGCACTTTTTACCTTCTGACTGTAAATTGGAAACAGAGTAGGGAAGCAGGGTTCCGTGGTGCCCAAACCGACGCGCAGTCTGGCTGGAGCAGCCGGCTCCTCACACCACGTACCTCGGCGAGCGGCTGGCGTGAGCCTCAGGAATCCTCACGGGAACAAATTACCTTGCTGTTCAGTCACGTGTAATTCAGAAGCTTATGAGGACATTTAGGTCAAATGTGGTCGAGGACCGCAGAGAGAAGAGGTGAAATGCTGTAAAGCAATCCTTCCAACCACCCCGTAGCGTTACTGTCACAACCTAGCTACAGTTTAGACAGTCATGATGGGTGTTTACCTGTTGTCTTTGAAACTTAAGTCAGCACTGACTTCTCACTAGGAGGACTTTTTCCTCCCCTTCTTGAGGAGAGGTCCAGACATCTCTCTCTCTCTCTCCCCTTCTCCTCCCTCTCTCACTATCTCTTCCTTATTTCCTCCTTCCTGCAGTAATATCTGAGGCCACCTCTGCTCCACAGGTTCAAGTCCAGAGGTGTGGCAGTTCTGGAAAGGTGACGCCAGCCACAGAGGTTCAAGGCAAAAAGCTATCTGGAGAGCGACAGAGTCTATTTATTAAACCATTTTAAAAGGTCAAATAATTTCTTCCAGGAAAAGGCAAAGAAAAGGGGGGAAATATGGGTCCTGGGTAGGCCCAGCTTTAAAACCATGTGTGGAGGGGTGCTCTCAGTCCAGAAGGCTGAATGACTGTTTAAGACTGGAAGTTGAGGGGGGGTGGGGATGCTAGAGGAATGTGCATTAAGAAAGGCATTGTGATATTTTAAATAAAGTGATATTTCCCTTTTGTGGGGAAACATTTTTCCTAGTAGAGTCACTGTTGTTGTTTATACATACAAATACTAACATGGTAAAAGAATGGTGATCATGTAGAGCAACGTCACGAATCAGAGATATTTGGTTTTGGAATGCAGCCAGATATCCCTTTGGGACCAACTCGGCACTCCTGGTAATATTATAGCATGGTGTTGCAGTTCACAGACGACTTTACCTACTCATTCCCTGTGTTCCTTCCTCCCCACAGCCTGTAGGATATGTACTGCCAGTTCCACAGAGAGGGAGGTGGAGCTTGGAGACTTGGGTCACTTGCCTAAGGTCACTAAATGAATAAAGAGCTGAGATGAGACCACCTTGCTTTTCTGCAACAGGACACTGTAATGGAAAAGAGCAAGAGGATGCCATCCTGACTGTGAGAGTTACTAGCTGTGAGGCCTGTACAAGTTACTTACAGTTTCTCTAAGCTTCAGTTTCCTCACTTTAAAAATCAAGATACTAACAGTGCATACCTTGTAAGGTGGTAGTTAATACCTGCAAAGTGTTTACAACTGTGCCTGGCACTTAGTAAACACAGGTCATATGTGTGTTACCCATACCCTGGTCTCCATTAGGTAGGTAACACATGCTCAAGAACAGCCTCCAGGGACTTCCCTGGTGGTCCAGTGGGTAAGACTCCACGCTCCCAATGCAGGGGGCCCAGGTTCGATCCCTGGTCGGGGAGCTAGATCCCACATGCAGGCTGCAACTGAGAGTCCGCATACCGCAACTAAAGATCCCATGTGCTGCAGCTAAGACCCAGTGCAGCCAAAATAAATATTTTTTTTAAAAAAAGAACAGCTTCCATCCTCCTTAGAGGAAATGTACAATTGTATTAAAAAGCTTGCTGGGCTTCCCTGGTGGCGCAGTGGTTGAGAGTCCGCCTGCCGATGCAGGGGACACGCGTTCGTGCCCCGGTC
The DNA here is from genome assembly GCF_025265405.1 of Mesoplodon densirostris. Classification (NCBI taxonomy): domain Eukaryota; kingdom Metazoa; phylum Chordata; class Mammalia; order Artiodactyla; family Ziphiidae; genus Mesoplodon; species Mesoplodon densirostris. The sequence goes on along the minus strand of NC_082663.1, from coordinate 112,798,759 downwards.
TGGAAGGATCCCACATGCCGCCGAGCGGCTGGGCTTGTGGGCCATGGCTGCTGGGCCTGCGCGTCCAGAGCCTGTGCTCCGCAGCGGGAGAGGCCACAGCAGTGAGAGGCCCGCGTACCGCAAAAAAAAAAAAAAAAAAAAAAAAAGCTTGCTGTGGGGGCTTCCCTGGTGGCGCAGTGGTTAAGAATCCGCTGGCCACAAGTGGTTGAGAGTCCGCCTGCCGATGCAGGGGATACGGGTTCGTGCCCCGGTCTGGGAGGATCCCATATGCCGCGGAGCGGCTGGGCCCGTGAGCCATGGCCGCTGAGCCTGCGCATCCGGAGCCTGCGCGTCCGGAGCCTGTGCTCCGCAACGGGGGAGGCCACAACAGTGAGAGGCCCGCATACCGCAAAAAAAAAAAAAAAAAAAAAAAGAATCCGCTGGCCAGTCCAGGGGACACGGGTTCAAGCCCTGGTCGGGGAAGATCCCACATGCCCCGGAGCAGCTAAGCCCGTGCACCACAACTATGGTGCCTAGAGCATGCCTAGAGCCCGTGAGCCACAACTACCAAAGCCTGCGCGTCTGGAGCCCGTGCTCCTCAACAAGAGAAGACACCGCAATGAGAAGCCCGCGCACCGCAATGAAAAAGTAGCCCCCGCTCACTGCAACTAGAGAAAGCCCGCGCACAGCAACAAAGACCTGGTGCAGCCAAACAATAAAAATAAAAAGCTTGCTGTGGACATGACTCATACACATCTACATCAGCAATTAACTCTTCCCGCATTAAGAGGAGTGATTCTCTTCCCTGTGATCATTTTAACCAGGTAAATTAGCTTAATCAATGAACAACTATTTTTTTTGTCAGTTGTTGGAAATATCCTTCCACAGGTGTACCTCCTCTTAGTCAGATATTGTTCTTGAAAACTTTCCATATGCATATCAACTGTAATTTCCTACTGACTTACAGTTTCAGAAAGTTTTAGCCTGCAAGGAAGAAGCAGTGGTTTCTAACACCTGAATTTTAGGCTTATTGATCCTAAACTCTTGCCAAATGTTTTTACTTCACTGGGCAGGCTTGCAGCACACCCTTCTGAAACACAAAGATTCATCTGGCAGTTCAAGAACCCTCCTCTGATTTAAGTGTGCCATAAACATTAGTTATTGTTATTACTACTTTGCTGGTTTACATTTTGTCTTTCTCAAAGCTGGTCATACCTGTGTGTGTGACCTTTGTTACCCGTCTCAGTCAAGCCTCTCTTTTACCATGAAAAATCTCTAATATTTTATCCTGTCCTAAACCTTCAGCTACTGAGATTGCTTTAATTATTGCCTCCTGCCTTTTATTTTATTTTTTTGCAGAGGCAGAAGACTTTAATTTTCATTTTGAAATAATTTATGCAGCTTAGAGTTCCAAGCTAGGAAGGTGGGAGAGGTCAGATCCAGGCCTATATTTACCTACAGTTTTTGGCTACCATATCCATGTTTAGTTGACTCCTTTTTTTTGCAGAGAAATCCAAATTCTTTCAATAGTAGAATGCTTGAAAGAGGCAGAAGGATGAGGAGAAAAGAAGTGAAAAGAAAAGCAAAATACAGTAGCAAGTGCTGTAGAATGTTTAAGGGAAGTACATCATTACACAAGCAAGAACAAAATGGGGGACTTTATTTCATTGCTTAAATCAAAACATTCCATGAGAGACTGCCTTAAATAATTTCAGAGGCCTCACTGATACATACATGGGAGGGGAGCCCCAGTACCCTGTGCCACAAAAACTATTTGGTATAACTAATGACATGCAAACCCAATTTGCAAAAGCAGAGCATTATTACAATATGATATAAAAAGGTTGGTTGAGCAAATAGATTCCACATCTTTAAAATGGGAAAAGAGCCATTTTAATTACACTGTGTTGAAACTGGGAAATCTTGGCAATACTTAAAACCTTCTCAATTACAAATAGGAGCAAAGATACAGATGAATCAAGCCACCCCTCTCTAAGGTCACTGAGCAAAGAGATTCTGCATTTGCTATTTTGGAATAAGTTGTTTGCTTTCAGATGGCTTTTTAAAATGGATATCACGTACCTTTTGCTTGCACAGAGCTTTCATATAAAATAGTTGCTCCTTAATTGTATCTGTTACTATTTAACCAGAGATTTTTCTAGTGTTTTGCTATGACATTTTTTTCTTTGAATGTTCACCTACTGCACTGAAAGGCTCAGCTGGTTTGAAAGCCACAGATTCAGAAACATGGCACAATGGTGCAATTCACAAATAAATCACACTTTAAAAAATTAAATATTCATGCCATATCAAAGTAGCCAGCCACCAGTGCCAAAGACACATGTTTATATTTCACCATAAAGACAACCACAAATTAAAAGTATTTGCCAAAGTGTCTCTTTTCTTTTCTCTCATTGTTAAATCACTTTTGCTCCCAAGATGTACTTGTTTTCTAATATTTAGCATTCTCAGTATAACTGAAATTAATTACATTCACAATGGTCACATTCTGTATTCAAGACTCTCTGGAATCTTGATGGCCTAAAATGAGGTAGATAACCATTCAAGGGTTTTGTTGGTTGGGACTAATTTCCTTTAGATTTTGATCATCTTTTTTTTTTAAATAGAATTCCAAAATATTTAGCAAAAGATTGAAAATGTCTGAGCATTTTGGAAAAATATACTTTCAAAAGTTTTTTTTTATGAAAGTTGTTTTACCTCATTTCAATTTAAAAACAGGATAAAAGCATCAAATTACAAAAGCACTACATATCTTAAAGCTGACAATCCATCATCACACAAAGCTCTAATTCTGGCTTGGGAGTATATAGATGCAGAGGCATCGGGTTAAATCATTCAGGGGCCAGACCAGCTGCTGCCCCTTAACCTTTGATCCTAAATTTCAAATTTCCTCCAAAGTTCAATCCTGACTTCTGTAGTTCTTCATAGGAGGCTCTCACTGAGATCTTGAATCCCATCTCTGGAGAAAGATCAAGCTTCAGACAGAAGCTGGAAACGTAGGCCCACTTGGGTAAAACAGGCTGCAGTGGACAAAGTTGGAAACAAGATGGAGCCAAAGGTGTTGGACCGCCGTCTTGGGCAGGCTTAGACTGTGAGAGGCAGGCCCGATTAGAGCAGCTAAGCCGTAGCCTCAGGAACCGTCAGGTGGCTGGGGGTAGACTGGGCACTAGACCAGCCAAGGGCCCCGGAGTGGGTCGACGGGAGATTTCTGAAAAGACCTGCAGACTACTGCGGGTTTTTGTCTTTTTACGAGGAGCCATGGGCGAGGCACCCAAGAATTTGCTTAAGGAGCCTGACTTCCTCATGCCTCGAGCCAGATCCTGGAGCATCAGGTCGTCGGCCAGGACGCCCAGAAACGCGCTGGTGGTGGAACTGAGGATGGTGGCGGCCACCTGCACCGGGCGCCGGGCCACAAAACCGCCACTACCACCACCGGTCGCATCGGGCTCGGTAGAACTTCGCAGGCTGGGGTCGCCAAGTAGGCGGCGCAGCGCGTACGAGGCGCCGCACGGCAGGTACTGGTAAGCGCGCCGCCCGCTGTGGTCACGCACGTGCACCTGCGCACCCAAGCGGACCACCAGCAGCACAGCTGCATCCTCGTGGCCATGCAGAGCCGCCAGGTGCAGCGGCGTGTAGCCACCGTGTGAGCGCGCGTTCACGTCGACCCTCGCACCTCCACGCCGCGCGATCTCCACCAGCTGCTGCACCATCTCGAGGTCGCCACTCTTGGCGGCCCAATGCAGGGCCGTGAAACCAGACATGAAGTCGCGTTTGGCCGCCAGGCCGAGGTCGCGTAGCAGCAGCCCGTGCAGCTGGTGGGTCCAACGGCCCCCGGCAGCCCGCACTAGCCACTCGTGTTCGGCCGGCTCCAGGGGTACGGCGGACGGCGGCGGTGCGGCGGGCACCTCCTCGGTGTCCGGGCTCAGCAGGCGAGGGCCGGCGCGCGACAGGCGCCTCAGGTGCGGGGAGCGGCCGGGGCCCAGGCTGAGGCCCAGGCCGGACTCCTCTACTGAGAGCCGCCGCAGCAGCAGCGGGGAGCTCCGTGGGCTGGGCTCCTCCGACAGCTGCCGACGCAGGCCCTGCTCCTCCGCCCGGATCCGGAGCGCCGCAGGGCCCGGGACGCAGCGCACGGGCAGCATGCAGGGCTTTTGCGGCAGCGCGCGCGGAGGGGGTGGTGGCGGCCCTTTTATCAGCCCAGGCGCAGGTTCCGGGTCTGGCGGTTCTGCATGGGGCAAAGCTGCCTCCGACGGTGCCATGGACGGTGGGGCCACGTCTGCAGAGAGTCCCTCGGAGGGCTGGGCCAGCTCAAAGGCTGTAATCTGGGGGTCCGAGGGCATCCCTGCCTGCCGGGCTGGGACTAACAGCAGCCCCTTAGTCAGCTGAGTGGGCTCAGAGGCCGGAGCCCCGGGGGTGTCCTGTGGCTCTGATGGCGGAGCCGGGTCCTCAGGTGGTTCCACCGCCCTCTGCGCCGAGGCCAAGGATGGAGCCCCCGAAGCAGCGGTTTCCCCCTGTGAGACGGAGGTGATCTTCGACGGCCGGGCTGATGCCCCCGGGGTGCTCGGAAAGCAGGAGGGAAGGGACTCTGGTCCCTCCTGGGGCCGCGGTTTCTTCCTCAGCACCACATATTTGACGCCGTCGAGCTCCTTCACCACGGCCACGTCGTTGACAAACTGCTTGAAACGGTCCCTGCGGGCGGCGCGGCCGCGTGGGTCGCCGGCATCCAGCAGCGGCTTGAAGCGGCTCAGCAGCTCAGAGTTGCGCACCTTTCCGCCGTTCTCCTGCAGAAAGCCCAGCACTGCCGCCTGGCTCACGCCGGCGGCCGCAGCGGCCGCGGCCGCGGCCAGCGCCATGGTCAGTCCGGTCCCGCAGGGGAGCCGGGGCCTCCCCCTCCCACCGACCAGCTGTTCCCGGTTGCTGGGCAGGTGGACGTCGCGGTGCCAGCTGGGACGCACTGGAGCCGGGGTTCCAGGAGTCACGTCCGCCTCGGCCAGGCTCACCTGATCGTTTTCAACGAGGCGTAACGGGCGTGTCCCTGAAGCTGGACCTCGGTCACGCCCGCGCCGCGGGGCCCGGGAGTCTCCTGGAAAAATGAGCTGGGGGCCGCGGCGCGCGCGCCCCGCCGCCGCCCCGCCGGGCTCCCAGTCTTCGGGGGTAGGTTTCTGCCTTTATATTCTGTCCAATGGGCGCTGGGCTCCATCCCCCGTGCGCGGTGCTCGCCTTACCGGTGACAGCTGCCACCAGGGACGCGGTGGGAGTGGGGGAGCGGAAATTCTCCACCGCCCCTCCCAACACGGGAATTAAAGGCGCAGTGCCAGGCTCGGCTCCGGGTTGCTAGGTGGGTGTGTTCCCCAGGGATGCCGCGGTCGACAGGCGAGGCAAGGATTTTTATTCCTTTCAGAAATATTTAACCACCACAAAATACCGGGCGATTGCTTAAAAGCAATAATTTATTTAAAGATCATCAATACCTCTTGAATTGTTGATTGCGTTTCACATAGGAAACCGGCTTCATGCAACTTGCAGTAAAGACAATTTGCTGTGCGTGGCAATGCATGTCACCCGAGGTTTAGAATTTTCTTATGATAAAATAATACATTTTCACATTGAGTTTGGGGAATAAAACCACAGGAAAACATAAAGAAGGAAAAATATCACCTGAAATCACCATTAACATTTTGACTATCTTTCTTCTCCCTCCCCCGTACACATGCATATACACGTTTATGCTTTAAAATACAAAAGTAAAATTGGAATCATGCTATGTTTTTAACAGTTCACTTACTCCACAAGTATTTATTGCTCACCTAGTTTGTGCCAGTACTTTTTCAGATTGTGATACATCGATTAGCAAGACAGATAAAAACCCCTGACCTAATGGTGCTCCCATAGTGGGCTGGGGGGAAGGTGGGGAGGGACAAAGAGAAGTGATATGGTAATCTGAAAATTGTATAATATGCTAGAGAAATACTATGGAAAAAATAAAGCAGAGTAAAATAGAGGGGCAGGTTGCAAGTTTGAACCCTGTGTTTAGGGGGTAGGACTCACTGTGAAGGCCACAATTAAGCAAGGACTTGAAGAGATCAGGGACTTAAGTAGCTACATAGGAGAAGAAGCTTTTTCAGCAGAGGGACCAGCCAGGGCAAAGGTGGGATCAATTTCTTAATTTACAAACACAGTACTACAAGTATATAATCAGAGGCACCGTAGTACTTGAAGAGAGCAATACTCTGGAATCTTGCTCTCTTACACTTTTTTTAAAAATTAATTTTTATTGGCGTATAGCTGCTTCACAATGTTGTGTTAGTTTCTACTGTACAGCAAAGTGAATCAGCTATACGTACACATATATCCCCTCTTTTCTGGATTTCCTTCCCATTTAGGTCACCACAGAGCACTGAGTAGAGTTCCCTGTGCTATACAGTAGGTTCTCATTAGTTATCTAGTTTATGTATAGTTATCAGTAGTGTATATATGTCAATCCCAATCTCCCAATTCATCCCACCCAAAATGCCACACTTGAGTCTTAGGTCTACATTGAGCTACTTGCTTGACCTCTCCGTGCCTCAATTTTCTTACCTGTGAAGGGGGAGAATGACAATAATTACACTTACCTCAACAAGTTGTTGTGAGGATTCTGTGAGAAAGTAAACATAAAGCACTTAGAACAATGCTTGGCCCACAGTAAACGTTCAAATTATTTGTAGTAGTATAGCCACTACTATTTTTCTTATTCATTGGAAAAAAAAAGAAAAGAGAGAGAGAGAACGGTCTTCCCTGGTGACGCAGTGGTTAAGAATCTGCCTGCCAATGCAGGGGACACGGGTTTGAGACCTGCTCGGGGAAGATCCTACATGCCACGGAGCAACTAAGCCCGTGTACCACAACTACTGAAGCCTGCGCGCCTAGAGCCCGTGCTCTGCAACAAGAGAAGCTACCCAACGAGAAGCCCGTGCACCACAACGAAGAGTAGCCCCCGCTCGCCACAACTAGAGAAAAGCCAGGGCGCAGCAACAAAGACCCAAAGCAGCCAAAAATAAAAATAAATACATAAATTTATATTAAAAAAACAAAAAGAGAGAGAGAACATGTGAAAGGTCCTCCTCTCCCCAATCCCATTTCCTAGAGGTAATTTCCGTCTTTTTTTTTTTGGCTGCGTTGGGTCTTCATTGCTACTCATGGGTTTTCTCTAGCTGCAGTGAGCGGGGGCTAGTCTTCGTTGTGGTGCGTGGGCTTCTCGTTGGGTGGCTTCTCTTGTTGCGGAGCACGGGCTCTAGGCGCGTGAGCTCAGTAGTTGTGGCACACGGGCTTAGTTGCTCCGCAGCATATGGGATCTTCCTGGACCAGGGCTTGAACCCTTGTGCCCGGCATTGGCAGGCGGATTCTTAACCACTGCGCCAGCAGGGAAGCCCAATTTCTGTCTTCAGTTCTGTTTCCAGAATGCATTCAATTTAATCTTCTTTGTAACCTCGTTTTATACTATATTGTGAACATTTGCCCCAATGACAGTAACTATTCTTTAAAAAATATACGATTTTTTAAATGACAGGATCACGTATATATAGTAATACACTATTTTTTATCTTTTTAACATCTTTATTGGAGTATAATTGCTTTACAATGGTGTGTTAGTTTCTGCTTTATAACAAAGTGGCTCAGTTATATATATACATATGTTCCCATATCTCTTCCTTCTTTTTTTTTTTTTTGCGGTAGGCGGGCCTCTCACTGTTGCGGCCTCTCCCATTGCAGAGCACAGGCTCCGTACGCGCAGGCTCTGCGGCCATGGCTCACGGGCCCAGCCACTCCGCGGCATGTGGGATTTTCCTGGACCGGGGCACGAACCCGTGTCCCCTGCATCGGCAGGCGGACTCTCAACCGCTGTGCCACCAGGGAAGCCCTATCTCTTCCCTCTTGCGTCTCCCTCCCTCCCACCCTCCCTATCCCACCCCTCTAGGTGGTCACAAATCACCTAGCTGATCTCCCTGTGCTATGTGGCTACTTCCCACTAGCTATCTATTTTGCGTTTGATAGTGTATATATGTCCATGCCACTCTCTCACTTTGTCACAGCTTACCCTTCCCCCTCCCTATATCCTCAAGTCCATGCTCTAGTAGGTCTGTGTCTTTATTCCCGTCTTACCCCTAGGTTCTTCATGACCTTTTTTTTTTCCCTTAGATTCCATATATATGTGTTAGCATACGGTATTTTTTCTCTTTCTGACTTACTTCACTCTATATGACAGAGTCTAGGTCCATGCACCTCACTACAAATAACTCAATTTCGTTTCTTTTTATGGCAGGGTAATACTCCATTGTATATATGTGCCACATCTTCTTTATCCATTCATCTGTTGATGGGCACTTAGGTTGCTTCCATGTCCTGGCTATTGTAAATAGAGCTGCAATAAACATTTCGGTACATGACTCTTTTTGAATTATGGTTTTCTCAGGATATATGCCCAGTAGTGGGATTGCTGGGTCGTATGGTAGTTCTATTTTTAGTTTTTTAAGGAACCTCCATACTGTTCTCCATAGTGGCTGTATCAATTTACATTCCCACCAACAGTGCAAGAGTGTTCCCTTTTCTCCACACCCTCTCCAGCATTGATTGTTTCTAGATTTTTTGATGATGGGCATTCTGACTGGTGTGAGATGATATCTCATTGTAGTTTTTTTTTTTTTCTCATTGTAGTTTTGATTTGCATTTCTCTAATGATTAATGATGTTGAGCATTCTTTCATGTGTTTGTTGGCAATCTGTATATCTTCTTTGGAGAAATGTCTATTTAGGTCTTCTGCCCAATCCAAAAATGGGCAGAAGACCTAAATAGACATTTCTCCAAAGTAATACACTTTAATTGTTTTCTTACATTTAATAGTCTACATTGTTTCTGGTTTTTAATTCTTACGGATGGTGTTGCTTATATATAAAACTTTGTGCACATTTCTGATTAATTCCTTAGGATAGAATCCTACAAGTAGAATTACTAGGTCAAAGGGAATTAATTATTTTTTAAAACTCTTGGAAACTTTTTGCTGAGTTGTTTTCCAGAAAAGTTACAGCCCCATGAAATTCCCTTGTCTTTCCCTCACTGACACTGAGTAATATCTTTTCGTTTGTGATTTTGAAAGTCAAAAAATTTGTATCTTATTCTAATTTCCATTTATTTTATTAGTAATGAAGTTAAACTTTTCCCCTCGTATTTATTGTCTTTGTTCTTTTGTGACTTGCCCTTTTCCCCATTTACCCATATTTTCTTGTTAATATGTAGTTATTAACCCTTTATTATATATGTTGTAAATATTTTCCCACTTTGTCGTTTGTCCTTTAATTTTGTTTTCTGATGACACTTTCATTTTTAGACAACTAGATTTTAATTGCAAATATTGTATCCTTTTAGCTTAAGAATATAAGTGAAAAATATGAAGGTACATCTCCCTTTTAAAGAACTTTTTAAAAAAATCAATTAATTAATTTTTTGCGGTATTTTGGCCTCTCACTGTTGTGGCCTCTCCCATAGTGGAGCACAGGCTCTGGACGCGTAGGCTCAGCAGCCATGGCTCACGGGCCCAGCCGCTCCATGGCATGTGGGATCTTCCCAGACCGGGGCACGAACCCGTGTCCCTTGCATTGGCAGGCAGACTCTCAACCACTGTGCCACCAGGGAAGCCCCTTTTTAAAGAACTTTTAGCATCAGTTTACCCTGTAGCATCAAGCGGTCTACAACAGAATGACAACAATGTCCTTGGGAAAAGTCCTTGTGTTTTTACCATAGAATTATAAATGTAATCAGCTATCATTTCTCTTTAAATATTACCCCTTCTTTAAGCCCAGCTCAAATCCCACCCCAGTCAAGTCTTCTGCAACTGCCCCAGGTGTATCATCCTCTTCACTCCTCTGTAGTTTATTTCAATGAACATCTATTGGCTATCTTTGGGTGCAAGGCAGTGAGCCAAGTCTTCTGGGAAGAAGACACAACCTTCCTTTGAACAGCTTACTGCTTAGTGGAGAGAAAAACACAACTAGTTGTGTTACGTGTACAAATGAAATGAATGCTCCATGTGCTTTCTAGCAGGTAGATTCTAAGAGAGGCACCTGGGAAAATCTTCAAGAGACAGGCTGTGAGAACAAGATAGGGGAGGGCTTGGAAGTTGGACTGTGAAGGCTGAATTCAGGGTAAAGAGTGTCTAGTGTGTTTTCTATTTAGGGTATGTGTCAGAGACACAGAAGAAGGTAATGTTTGAAAAGTAATCTGGGGTCATGGATGGAGGACCTTATATGCTAGTTTGGACTTTATCCTGTTTGCAGTAGAATGCCATGGAAACCTTTCTTCTTTTTCCTTTTTAAAAAGTAGCTTTAATTATTTCCTGATTATAACATTAATAATGATGTTTTCCCAATTCCCAGTAGTTTCCAAAATATGGAAAGAACAGATCACATGTTAGAGAGAACCACTCTTAATATTTTTTGGTTTATTCTCTGAGGTTTTCTATTTACATCCATAGATATATAAACAGCCATATATACCGTTCTACACAGATAGAATTAGACCACTAATTGTTCCATAACCGATGCTCCCTTAGCCTGTTGTAACCAGTACTGATGTGGTGAATGGGTGGAGGAGGGGGCTCTGGAGAGGTGATGACAGGGTCCCTGTGAGAGATGGTGAGGGTCATCCAGCTAGGGCAGAAAGACAGGGATGGGTGACAAAGAAGTTTCAGGAGGAGAACTTGCATTATATTGCCTGTTTTCATTTTTAAGGTCACATTTCCTTCGTTGCCATTTTCATGTCAATAGCTACTTTTTATGTTTTATTTTCTTAGCTTTTTCAGGACAAATTGTTGCGTCCCTTGGAAAAATCATTTCCATGATCTCATAGGTAGTGGAGCCTCAATCAACTTGGAATTTTGTTACTGCCCCCTCTCTCCAAGGGGAGGAGGGAGAAGATGCCCCCGTTAAAGATCATTATTGATTTTTGTGGTTTGAACTCATTCTGACTATGATCACTAAGAATAGGCAAGAGATTAAATACTTTGCTTGTACTGAATTGCTGGTACAAGCCAAGTTTACTGACAATGCTTAACAGGCTTCAGGCTCTGAGCTATACAAAGAAATGTGCCCAAGGTCACAGTTAATAATTGGCTGAGCCCAAACTCGAACCCCAGCTTGTCTGATTCCAAAGCTCATGCTCATTCACTGTGCAAAATTGGATCACCAGTACTTAAAACTGATGTCCTGTATGTTTAATAAATAAAGTAGGGAAGAAGTCGTCAGATAAAAATCTAGCTTAAACCTTTATACCGTGCATCTGAACGTACTCTGCTTTAATATTTTAAATGATTAGTTTATAGTTTGAGGAGACATTAGGATGAGGATGTCAGTGGCATCCAGTTCCCCAGGCTGCTTTTAAGGCCATCGAATCAATTCTTCCAGTGACCCAGAAGTTTGCCAGTAAACATTAGGAAAATCAAACGTAAAATGTATATTTATAGCAAGGGTAAAATTCTATAATGTGTTTTGAACATGGGAGAAAGCAACAAGGACATTTTTTTCCTATCTCAGTAACTTAAATTTGGAGGAGGTCAGGGAAGATGGCCCTTTGCACTTTTAAAGGCACATTTTAAAAAATGTATAAAATTAAAACCCTTCATAACTGTATTATATTATGTTATGTTACATTGTTATGTTATGTTATATTGCACTGCCTGTTCCAACCCACAATCTGCTCTGAACCCCATGTCTGAGTCCCATAGAGAGCCGTAGTGGAGGCTTTATGTTTCCAACTGTCTTGTCCCTGTCATGGTGGTGTGAATAGGCCCCTTCCATTAGGCTTAGTCCACCACAGCCTGTCTCTTCTGCCCCCTGCAGGCTCACCAATGCCTGTAAGGAAGAGGAGTGTCTAGGTCTCCACCAGGCAGGGACACCAGGGACAGAGGGGGATGGGCTACCCAGAATGGCTGTAAAGGGACTTTGTCCGGATATCAAGCTTTTGCAGTACTGACTTCAGGAACAAATCATGTTTTGTTCTTGCTTACCAGCCCAGGGGAAGCAAGAGGGCCTCTTTTTTCTCATGTCTGTGACTTGTTAAGCCAGTCCTCTCTGAGGTCAAAGGGACTTTCTTTATGTCTAAATCTTGGTGACAAATGTCAGATCCTTTGCCTCTGTTATAAACTGAGTTTTCATATCTGTGATTCATTTTTCAGGCTTCTTATCTGACTCCTCAGACTGTTGCTTGGTTGCTTGATAGGGAACAGGAGACTTGGTCCGTGAAGACTTGGAGAGCTGTGTCCTGGTCAGGTGTAGCACAAGAGGATGCCCTTTGCTGCCTTTCGTCATCCCTTCTTGGCCTGTTTTATTCTCATAGATAAGTTTTGACTTAAAAAATTATATATATTTTTAAACCCCCGGAGAGACCTTTTGGGGCTTTCACCTGGGTCAATGTCTACATTAGGATGGCTTAGTTTGAGAGGCCTGCAAAATGTTGTTTTAAACAGTTCCTTAATTGTAAAGTAGAGTCCCTGCTTGGGTCAGGGTGGACAGATCAGCAACCCGGAGGCCGGCCTTCCATTCTATTATGGTTACCCATTCAGATGGGCTTGGAGATGACAGCACCAGATGTTTGGATATGTGAAATCTACCAACAGCGTCTGGCTTTAGAGATGGACAGGTGGAAATAGCTCAACTCTTCCCTAAACTCTTGTTGTACTAGCATACCGTGTTTATCTTGCCTTCCATGTGGCAACATGGGTAAAGGGAGAAAGAATACTTAGATATCTGCTTATCCAACTTCCTATTCAACGTTTCTAAGAGCTCATTAACAGAGAGCTCAAAATACAATAATTTGAAGTAAGTTATATGAAAAGACTGAGAGTTATATGTTGATGGAGACCCTCCCTTCTAGAGGGAATGTGTTGGGGGGAGGAGTCTAGCTGAGGTCTGTGTAACAGAGGGAACAGCAAGAGGTGATGTGGGCAGGCAGTAAAGGGCTAGTTCCAGGTCCTCAGAAGATCTGCTTGCTTGCCACTTTGAGACTATCAGCTAAGTAAATGTTGAACAGTTTTATTAACAGCCCTCAGAGTAATAATTAGTGACACTGAACAAGGAGAAAGAAATGGAAGATGAACTGTACCTCTGAGGCTGTGTGGTCTGGGGAAGAAGTCATTAGCAGTACTGGTTTTACTATTTGATTAAACGTCAATAAAATACTAGCAGTGCTAACTGAAAACAAGGATGATATAGGCCTCTTTTCATCTACCTATTCCCACAATGGCTCAAGCTCCCAGGAGCCAGATGCTGTGTCCTCATCTGTTAGGATATAGCTCTATGTTCAATTAATATTGATAAGGATAAAATAGCAACAGTTTGTCACTAATTGTGACTTTCATTGCTTTGATTTTTCTTTTTCAGAATGGGCTAGAGGGCACTGTCTACAGTAACTATTCAGTAGTTATTCAATATGTTCAATAACTACTGATAATGACAAAACAGTAACGATTTGTCATGTGGTAGTGACTCTCATCACTTTGTTCCTTCTCAAAAATGGTGTCAGTAAACAGCTTGGATATGTTACAACAGGTTACCATGGTTCAATAGCCCCATAATTTCAGGAGCTAGGAGTGAGGCCATGGAGAGGTCTGCCTTCCTGGACTTTTCTAAATGTAAACTTCTGGTTACCTTCTCAGATGTTGATCAAACGGAGGTGAGCACAGCATAGTAAGCAACAGAAACATCTATGCTGACCCCGTAGGACTTCAATTCCACATAGAATGGCTGGAGCAAAAGCAAGGAACAAAAATACAGAGGAGCTTGGGGCGTTCAGCCAGATGAAAGCTTCTGCATTCCCAACCAGTCTCTGAAACACAAACTATTGGGGGTTTCTCTCTCAGTGGAAAAAGGATGGAGTCTGCAACTTGGCTCTTCATACATGGCGCCGTGTTCCTTCCTCTCTTCTTCCTCTTGCATCTTCTCTTCTTTGGCAGAGATGATAGAATTTCCTGGACAAAATAATCCTTTCCTTTTTAAGTGGAAAATTTTTGGCAAAATGTCACAATGTCCTAATGTCCTCGGAGCTCAACATACTGGGCCTTAGAAAGTTTCCAGGGCAGAGACAATAAGACCACAGTCTGCACAGAGCCTTCTGTGTGGCTGCAACAGCGAAGACAAAAACAGTCATGTTCATGTTGTTGTTTAGGATTGGGCTTTTTTGCTGCTGCTTCTCTGTGGTAGTTTTTCACTATTCAGTCTAAATTTTTAAAGAACATTGTGTATGTCTCCATTAAGACAAATTGTTTACATCTCAAAGTTAACAAATTCTATGTCCTCTTTGTTATTTTCCATTTAGAAGATGTAGTGGGTTGAATAGTGGACCCCGCCACCAAAGACATGTCTACATCCCAGAACCCATGAATGTGACTGTAATTGGAAAAAGTGTCTTCGCAGATGTAATTAAATTAAGGATCCCAAGATGAGAACATCCTGGATTATCCAGGTAGGTGTTAAATCCAGTGACAAGTGTCCTCATAAGAGACAGAAGTCACAGAAGAGGAGAAGGCTATGTGAAGACCGAAGCAGAGATTGGAGCGATGCAGCCAAGGAAGCCAAGGAATGCCTGCAGCCCCCAGAAGCTGGAAGAGTCAAGGAAGGATTGTCAAGTCAAGGCTCCCCTAGAGCTTTGGGGGGGGCTACAGACTAATGACACCTTGATTTCATTTATTTTTTTTATTTTTTATTTTATTTGGCCATGCCACGCAGCTTGTGGGATCTTAGTTCCCCGACCAGAGACTGAACCTGTGCCCTCAGCAATGAAAGCGTGGAGTCCTAACCACTGGACCAGACCACTGGAGAATTCCCGACACCTTGATTTTTAGACTTCTGGTCTCCAGAGCTGTGAGAGAACAAATTTCTGCAGTTTTAAGCTACCCAGTTCGTGATAATTTGTTATGGCAGCTCCAGAAAACTAATACAGAAGGATAGGAGGACATGGGAGATTTATCCAAATATTACTGGAATGGAAGATTCCATCCTGAAGTAGCATTCCTCAGGTTCCTAGGTCTCAGATAACCCAAGGGTATGACAAGATCTGGCCTAGGCACGTCTCAACTAAAACCCATGGCTGTAGCTGCATGTTGGAGAGTCCTGATGTGTACATCAAATTTGGGGAGCAAAAATTCCTTGACAGTATAAAGGTATCCAGACCCAGAGGAAGACTCCTCATTCTGTGAGGTATTTTATGTGGCAAGATGGTAGACCAGCAGGGTATTTTCACTCTGCTGGAGAGGTGTGTTTCTTGTTAGTTCATTCACTGAACTGGTTTCTGTCTCCTCCACCCATGACAGACTTTCACTTTCCCAGAACCCGCCACCACCTTGCAGTGCCTGCATCCCTTTGGAGTCATCTGCAGTGTGGCATTCCATGTTGTTATCACCAAGCTAAGAGTGCTGGTAAACAAGACGAAATATCTTCATACTTCTAGTTTAAGAGATAAAAATATAAAGATAATAAGTGACAGTTCCTCTATACTATAAACTGTAACCTGGTGGGGAAGATAGACATATAAACAGACATATAAATGGAGATCTATGGGAGGATGTGCTTAGGGCCAGACAGAGATCTTCTAGCCTCCTGGGGCACCCAGGGGAGGGAGCACTTCTTCTTGGGAGAAACTAAAAGCTATTTGAGCTAATGACCAGGAACTCTGCAGGCTGAGAAGGGAGAGGTAAGCATTCTCAGAAGAGGCATCAGCATAAGCAAAGGCATATAGTATGTTTGTGAAATAGCAGGAAGCTCAGGGTGGCCAGAGAATGGGGGCGGTGGTGGTGAGAATGGAGGTGAATGAGTGCAGACACAGACTGGAGAAGGTGATTGGGGCCAGACTATTAAGGGCCTCACACAACCTCAATAACTCAAACCAATGTGTCTAAGCTGAACTGGTATCTTCTTCCCTAACCCTTCTGTCCCTCCCCCGTAAAAGGGACAATCAACCACCCGGCCGGGCATGCAACGTGATTCTTCCTCACCCTCTTTAGTACTTCTTCAATCCATCCAGCTCTCTCCATTCCTATGCCAGGCTGCCATCATCTCCAGCCTAGATGTCTGCAATGGTCCTCTCGTCCCCTTGCACTCAATGTCCTTGGCTCCCAGTCGGCCTCATCTCCATTCCATTCTCTATCTGCAGCCAGAGCAAGCCATTTAGAACACAGGTCTAATCACATCACTTGGCTGTCTTTGTAAAACGCTAAACTATTTTAAATGGCTTGCAAGACCCTCTACGATATAGCTTCTAATCAACGCAACACATGCACAGAGGAGCTTATAACGGGAAGCACTTGTACCCTGACATGGCATTCCCCATCCCCAGACCCTCTCCCTACAGAAACTCTTTCGGCTAGCTCTGGGTTTTGGGACTTCTGGTGGTCACATCCACATCCCAAGTATTATGCTTGTACTGAAGTCTCCTGATTTATCAATCTTGAATATCTTAATAGAATAAATAAGGGTTTAATTGACTTCTATTACTTTTTGTCTCCCTTCTCCATCCCCAGATTATTCCTAGTTCCTTCTCAGGTCTGTTCTGAAACCTCAAAAAATATACTTAAGCCCTAATTTCTTTCTTTATCAATCTAGGGCAGATTTACCCCTAACTTACCGCTTTGTAAGATGGGAACATTAGTGCTCCCATCCTACCATCCACCTTCCATTGCCCAGCCATTCCTTGCCTATACCTTGACTTATACATTTGCATTTTGATGACATTTATATTCCATTTAACCATAGTGAAATCTTCCATAAGTGCTTTCTAAGTTGATTCTAAAAGGCAAAACACTTTTTATTTTATAGTAACCATGAAAACCCATTCACTGCAACTCACCTCTGTGCTATGTTTTATTTTGCTTCATATTTGAGTCCTGCCTTTTTGTCTATTTTTGTTTGTTTGTTTGTTTTCCTGGGAGTATAATTGCCTTTCTTCTTCTTCTTCTTCTTTTTTTTTTTTCATTCTGTGGGTTTCCCAGGTCATCAGTCATACTCTCTATCCTATTGGATCACTCCCACCAACCTCTCTCTGAAAGCCCTCTGATCAGTCTGGCTGGTGGCTCCAGGCTTGCTGCACAGCTGTCAGCCCTTATCCCGGGACTCTCCTTGACTGCTGTCCTGGCTTGGATGCACTGTTTCTGAATGTCATATCTTTCTCTTTCTCTTGGTACCTGCTGAAGCATGCTATCAAGTAACTTCCTAAGAAAAGATGCTTAAGCAGTAATTTTTTCTTACCTTTTTGTTGTGGAAAACTTTAAACACGTATAAAAGGAGAGAAAATAAAATAATGAACCCTCATATACCCATCAACCAGCTCCAGTAATTGTCAACTGATGGTCAATCTTATTTCACCTATATTCCTAGTTACTTCCTACTACTCCCAGATTATTTTGAAGCAAATTCCAGATATCATATCACCAGTAAATATTTAAGTATACATCTTGAAAGGTAAGGGCTCTTTTTTTTTTTTCCCTCAGCCATGTCACGTGGCTTGTGGGATCCTAGTTCCCTGACCAGGGATCAAACCCGGGCCCTCAGCAGTGAGAGTGCAGAGTCCTAACCACTGGACTGCCAGGGAATTCCCAGGTAAGGGCTCTTTTAAAAACCATAATCACTATACCATTAACACACCTAAAAATTAGCTATAACTTCTTAGCGTCATCAAATAATCAGTCAGTGTTCAAATTTCCCTGGTGTATATAAATGTTTGCTGGTTTGAATTGAATCCAATTACAGTTGTTTGATATGTCTGTCTCTTGAGTCTTGTTTAATCTACGGTTCCCCTGTCTCTTTTTTCCTTACAATTTATTTGTTGAAAAAGAACTTTTTTTGTTTTTCTTGTAAAGTTTCCCACAATCTGGATTTTGCTCCTTGCATTCCTGTTGTGACATTCGACATAGTCCTTTACCTCCTGTACTTCCTGTGGATTAGTAATAAAATCTAGAGTCTTGAGCAGATTCAAGCTTGATTATTGTGGATGCACCTTCATGGGTGGTAGCCTCTGCTTCCAAAAGGAGGCACATCATGTCTGCCTTTCTCTCTTTTATAACGTGAGTGAGCAGCCATTGATGATCCTTGCCTAGATCCATTATTTTATTGGGGATTACAACATGGTGATATTTTGTCACTCCTTCATTTACTAGCTGGAAGGTTTCTATATTAGAGAGAAATTTCCCCTCATTTACTATTTAGTTACCCTGAGGTTTCTATGGGAAAGGTTGAATAAATTCCCTTTCTTTACCATTTGTCAAAATAATGGGTCCCTAGCATCTTCCAAAGACAACCTGTGAGCTTTACAATTTTTACTCATGAATTTAAATGTATTTGATGAGTTTCAATTCGTTCCAGTTATTATAGTTAACAATGCTCACATTGTCTCTTATTTGTCAGTGGAAACTTTGTTCAGTTCGCTCCTAACCCTCTTGACTTCATTCTTCCTTGATGTCTGAAATAAGATGTTTCAGTTTCATCTTGTATATTTCCTATCTTAGACCTGGAGTTAACAATTTCTCATTGTTACTGGATTGGTCATTTTTTTAAGCTCTTTTCAGTAGACAGGGCTGGAAATACATTTTTTGAAGAGAAAAAATACATCATAAATTCATACTAGAACTTCTAAATCAAATTGAAGACTGAGGAATTTTACTTAACCTCATGGATCTTATATCTCCTTTCTCTCACACTCAACACGAGGTAAGCATTATACCTTTTACAATGTCTGAACACTTCTTTATTCTCCCTTTCATTGAATTGACAGCTTCGCTTGTTATAGAATTCTGGGTTGAAAATAGTTCTCCCTGAGAACTATTGTTGCATTTTCTTCTAAGCAACCAATGTTGCTAATGAGATGTCTAATACCATTCTGACATTTTTCTTTTGTGTGTTCTCCTCCTCCTCCCCCCTCCTCCTCAAGGAGAAATCCTTTCTTTGCAGATATCTTCTCCTCTTCTTTTCTGTAATGTAGCAGAAAGAAATATACATAAAAATTTTCCTTACAATTATTGTAAATTGGAAAGAGATGGTAAACATGGACTGGGAGGCTCGGCATTGTCCCTCACCACTCTTCTTCTGAGCTTTAGCTCCTCTCAGTTCCTGGAATGGGTCTCTCTTTCTCTAAATTCTCTTTCATAATCTTGGGATATTCTCCTTCCCCACCTCACAGCCCACACAGACTTTGTGCCTGGTTAACTCCTGTTCATCTTCCATCTCGACCCCTTCCTCGATGTGGTCTCCTTGGAGTCTTTGCTAGATCAGGTGCCCTCTTATTTGTTCCCCTCACAGTCTGTACTTTCCCCATCACCACACATCCCTATCTACAGTCATTGCTTGTTCAGTGCCTGTCTTCAGACTCTGAGCCCCTTGAAGGCAGGAGCTCATCTGCCTTGTTCAGGGTTGTAATCCTGTTTCAGAGAAGTTCTCTGTGGGCAGCCAGGAGTCAATGTGTGGCCAGCGTGGCTCCTAGCAAGCTATCTGGTGGCAGTGTGGGTGATGAGCTGGAGAGAGCCAGGTCAGGGAGACCAATGAGGAAGCCACTGCTGGAGCCCACAGGAGACGAAAAGCTCTGGACTAGGGCAGTGACAGAAGGTGGAGAAGAGAGCCTGGTTGAGGAGATGTTTCTAAGGCACAATCAGGATTTGGTGACCCTACAAACAGAGATGAAGGAATATGAGTATTCAAAGATCATTCCACAGTTTCTGTCTTGTGAGAAGAGGAAAACAGTGTCACTGTTAGTTGCGACAGGAAGATTAAAGAAGGGGAAGGTGCAAGCTGAGTTTGGACAAGTTGAGGTTTTAAATTAAGAGGTGTTTGTGTGTCACTCGGAAGGTAGCTGTGAATGAGGATCTGGAGCTCAAGAGGATGTCTGGGCTGGAGACACAGGAGTGAGTCGTGAGCTTCTAGATGATGGATGACGTGAGGGTGTGGGTGAGCCCATCTAGGGAGAAGGTGTAGAAGAGCAGGAACGAGTGGGTGGAACCCTGGGGAATCTCAATCCTGAAGGGGCAGGTAAAGAGCAATCCATGGAGGGGAAGAGGAAAGAATGGACAGAGAGGCAGGAGAAGAGGCAGGAAAGCCAAGGGAGGAAAGGGTTTCAAGAAATAAGGACATAGGGAAATGGCTAAATTGTAGTGTGGCCATCCCTTTGGAACACGAACGAAGAAGAGATGTATGTACTGACCAGGAGCAAAGTGCATGCGTGATATTTGTTAAATGAACCCAGCCACTTTATTCATTCAACCAACATTTATTGAGGAACTACTAAGTGTCCAGGGACTGTTCCAGGCACTGGGGATTCATTAGTGAGCAAGACAGTCAAAAATCCCTGTCCTCATGGAGCTCACAGTGTATGGGGAATACAGATGACAAATAAGAAAAATGAAATACATGGTATATTAGGAGGTGGCAAAAGAGAGAGGAGAAAAAACAAAGCAGGGAAGAGAGATATGAAATATAGGAAGAGCTGAGACTTCACATAAGGTGGCCAGGGAAGGCATCACTGAGAAAAGACTCAAAGAATAAGGAAGCAAGCCACATAGGTGTCTGGGGGAGGAGCATACCAGGTAGGGAAAGGAATGGGCTAGGCATGCTCTAGGGATGATGAGGAGTCTAGTGGGGTTGGTGCACAGAGAGCAAGAGAAGAGGTCAGAAAAGTAGTGGGGGGCTTATATCACATACAACCTTGCAGGCCATGATAAGGACTTAGGCTTTTACTCTGAGGGAGGTGGGAGCCATTGCAGGTTGATGAGCATAGCAGTGACAGGATCTAAGTTGTGCTTCAACAGGATCGCCCATTAAGCAAGAGAACTTGCATTGAGAATTCATGCTTTGAAGCTCAACGCAATGATAGATAAGGAGCAGGAGGAGAAAATTCAGAAGTTGGAGCTGCACTGAAACAAGATAAACTTTTCCATGGACCAGAAACAGAACATAAACCCAGAGACTCAAGCCACAGTCCTGATGGATTCAAAGTCCAGATGCAGTGGAGATACTCAGGAGCTTGGCTCTTGTGAAGTGCCAAAGGGTAAAAAGAAAACTTCTCACAAGTTTGGGGGGCTAGAGCCAGGCCCACTGTGGGAAATCAGTGCTGGGATGGAGCTTGTAGAATGAGACATAACAGTTTCTCATGGGTTTTTTTGTTATTTGTCCTTTTTAAAATCCAAACTCTAAATGTGCATGAATTCTACTTTTGTTTATACCTGGGCAAATATTTGGAAAGCCATGCATCAACCCAGGGAGTGGAGTGGGAGGCTGGGACAGGGGCCTCCCACTCTTTCCTTTTTATGTACTTCTGATAAATTTGGCTCTTTTGCTCCATGAGAATATACAATATCACAGAGAAAGTAACAGGAGCCCAGCGCAGTGGTGGAAGAGTAAGATCAGAATGGAAAAGAAGCCACTGGGTTTGGCCATTAAGAGGTGAGTGGTGGCCTCTACAAGAACAGCTTCCTTGGAGATGTGGAGATGAAAGACAGACTGACAGGAGACAAAAGACACATGAGTGAGTTGAAAAGTAGACTGTTCCTTCAAGACGTTGGTCAGGAAAGGGAAGGAGAGAGTAAGCAGGGGGCATGAGGCGGGAGGGGGGTCAAGACAGGCTTTTTTATTTTATTTTTTTATAAATGTATTTATTTGTTTTTATATTTGGCCACGGTTGGGTCTTCGTTGCTGCATGTGAGCTTTCTCTAGTTGTGGTGAGCGGGGGTATTCTTCATTGTGGTGTTTAGGCTTCTCACCGTGGTGGCTTCTCTTGTTGCGGAGCACAGGCTCTAGGCACACGGGCTTCAGTAGTTGTGGCTCACAGGCTCTATCTAGAGCACAGGCTCAGTAGTTGTGCATGGGCTTAGTTGCTCCGCGGCATGTGGGATCTTCCTGGACCAGGGCTCGAACCCGTGTCCCCTTCATCGGCAGGCGGATTCTTAACCACTGCGCCACCAGGGAAGCCCCAAGACAGGCTTTTTTAGATGAGGAGACTTCTGGGTGTTGGCTGGAAAAGAGGGTAGGAGAAGGGAGGGAGAAGAGATTTAAGACGTGAGAAAAGGAAAGAATAGCTGACACTATAAAAGGGAATGCCCCACGAAAGAGTTGGGGCCCTACTGTCTTGGATCCCAGAGGGAAGGTGGTCCAGGCATGATTGGCAGACACGTGTGTTGGGCTGGGTGAGCGCTGGAGGCTGGAGCTGCGGTAGGGCCTTGGAACTGGCAAGCAGCCTCCCTTGCGGTGTAGCCTGTCATCTGCCCCTGTGTTTCTCTGACTCCACTGTCCTGAGAGGGCAGGAACCGCACCTGATTAGTCCCCATGGCTCTAGCACACTGTAGACCTTTAGTTAATGTTTGTTGACTGAATAAATGGATTTGCTTTGTAAAGAAAAGGTCACGGTGTCAGCTGAGTGTGAAGGGGGATGGAGTAGGGAAGAGCGATTGCTATTTGGAGTGGCTGCCATGGGGAATGGGCCAGGGTGTTGACTAGGTACAAGCACAGGATTTCTAAGCAACTCTGGGCGGTCTGCTGAGCATGGAACCCTCAGGAGCTAGTGCTGTCAGGCAGCTCGGCCTGCGATACTTGTTTCTCTTGTATAATTCCAAGCAGTGCAGGAGCATGCCGAGAAAGCAGATGGATTTTTTGCTATCATCCTCTCAGTGGAGGCCTGGAAGAGCTAATGTAGCTCCCCAAGGCCCTAGCTTCATTCCTAGAGAGTGTGCTTGTCTAGGGTGGGCTCATTCTTTGTGTTAGTAGCTGCCGTGGCCAGAGCAAATTCGTGTGTCTGAATGTCATCCCCGGAAGTCTTCTCCTTCCCTCTCCGTCCTCGAATCCTCCTCTGGATCCCTGGCATGGGATACCACGAGTCCCACTAGGAAGCCTGGGTTGAGGGTGCAGTATCTACCCAGGCAGAGAGCGTGCTGGGAGGGCAGGAGCCAGACTGAGCCATCAGGTGTCCACTAGCAGGCCTTCAGTAGGATTGCCAAGCCAAGGAGAGCAGGAACAATGGCGTTAGCCAGGACACAGGGCTCTGGAGGACAACAGAAAACTAACGCGCACGTCACAACGGGCAAGCCAGGTGAGTGAGACAAATATAAATGGGAACAAGGTGGAGGTTGGCAATGAGAAACTGGAGCATGTTGCTGGCACGAGGTGGCACAGGCTTTGGGCTTCATGATGCTGGTGCTTGTGCCTTTTATTGAACTCCCAACACGTTTTGCTTTGCTGAGGGCAGATTCTTAAAGGGGTGGACAAGTTCGGCTGTATATTATTTTCATAAACACTTTTTATGTTTGCTTTCCTATTGAACTCTGAACTCTGGGAGGCAGTAATTGTGCCTTATTATCCTCATGCCCATGGCACACAGGAAGTGCTCAGGGAATCTTTATTGTGTGAAGGATGAAATGACCTCAGTATTTAGCCAGTCTAGGAACTTATAAAATCGTAATAGCCTGGACCAGCAGGACCCTGAGAGGTGAACCAGTCCTTCCCTCCAAGAGGATTTCATAGATGACAATAAATTATAAATCATCTGTTTCACAGATGACAATAAATAAAATATATCAGAAAAATAGACTCTATCTCAAATAAACTCAGTGTATCTGACCTGGAGTCAGAAGGCCAGACTAAGTGAACTCTTGTGACTTCAGACACCTGACTTTAGCCATTCTCCCCTTCTTTCTAACAGGACTACAATTTTGTTTAGATAGCAATGCACCTAGCACTAGGGGATGAATCATTATTATTTGTCATGTGGGAAATTATCTTGACTCCGTATAGCTTCCAAGTGCTCTATTGGGCAAGCTGTCCAGAGGTCATGAACAGAAGGGCTCATAGACCAATTTAAGATGGTCAAACTACCCAGCTTAAGGAAGCAATTAAAGCTTGCAGTAATAAACAAGGGGAAAGAAGTGGGGTAGGTGAATTCACTTAAGGTATGGTGTATGCGGAGTGGAAGGAGCACACTGTCTGAATCCTGTGTTCCACAGTGTTCACATCTTCTCTCTCTCTCTCCCCCAGCATCCTTCCCCACTTACAGTGTGGTTATGAGAAACAGAGTTGAGATTGAACAAAGGTGCCTGGAGCCAACACATGCTCTACCAGAGAAACACAGGCAAGTACCCCTGGCTACAACCATAGCACGTGGATGACCCTCTGGGCAGCCGGGGAAGAGCACAGAATAGGATCATAATGGACGTCACCAAGGGGGCTAATTTGGGGATGACAGCTGTCAATCTGGAATTAACATGATCCTTACCTTATCACTTGCTTTTTCCATCCTTTTCTATCTACAAATAACACTCCTGTGTTCTTGTATCCTTCTTATCTATGTTCAACATCCATGTTTCATTTATTCTATGTCTAGCATGTCTCACAAGTTACCAACTTACTACCTGTACTTAACAGATCTTATGAATTTTGCATGGTTGTTGTTGTTGTTGTTGTTTTTCTTGCCTTCTACAGCAGATTTAAATTCTCAACAATACAGCCAACACATATTACATTAGTGTGAGCCAAGCTTTGGCAATCCCAAAACCTCTGTGTGGCTATGTGACTCATTTCTGGGGTCAATGAGACCCCAGGGGGAGTTTTTAGGGGGCCATCTGGGAAAGAATTTCTTCCTGACAAAAGACAAGAGCAATGGAATGGATTGGAGGAGTATCCCCTTAAACCTTTGCCTGCTTTCTTAAAATCTTCTGTCTTGTCCCCTCCCCCCACCCCAACCTGCCCCACCCTGCAAGCAGAGTATGAATACGTAATAAAACAGCAGTCAGAACTAAACAGCTGAGTTATGGGGCCTTGGCCTCTTGGTCATCATTTCATCTGGATTAGGTTCTATGCATTAATCAAGTCCTTTGTCCTCTCTATTTTCATTCCTCAGTCAGCTGGCCCCATCCTTCTGTGTGTGTTTTCTTTATTGCTAATTTACTCTTATTTCTACTCCCAATTCAAGTTATAGTAATTTCTCTCAGCTCCTTTGGATTCATTTTTCCAATCTCCCTGGCCAATCCCTTGGTTCCAGGTAAATCTCTACTTCTCAGCTATCTTAACTCATACTCAATTGTTTCCTTGGATCCCACCACCAGCAGCCTTTTCTAGACCCATTTTGTCTTTCTGAATAAATTTCGCCCAGAGATGTGGTTTTCAGACTTATTTTTAGCTGCAGAAGAATCCTTTGTTGAACCGAAAACCCAATATATAAACCAGATAGAATGGAGCCATTTAGGGGAGGGGCTAGAGACCTTCTCTTCCCCACTTTCCTCATGGTCCCTCTGGGCCCAGTTTGAAAACTATTGCTCTGCAGACCTCTCCCACTTTAAGCCATGCCCTGCCATTTGCTTCTCCTGAGTTAACTGTCTCCTTTCCTGAAGGCTTCCTTTGGCACCTTGGCCAGAGTGAAGCATTCTTTCTCTCTCCACTTCCCACATGGTCTTTGAAAGTCATATTTTTCCAAAACAGCAAAACATTTTAACTTCCTCATCTCTACCTAGCTTGTCACCATGTGGAGCTGCCTCTCACCTGCTTGTATCCAACATGTTCATGGCTGCAGGGATGGAGAACATGCTGAAATGGTCTGGCCACCAGCTGCACATCACCTGGCCTCTCCATCTGTGAGCATCTTAAGTCTTCCATTTGTATAGATTGTAGCTCTCTAGTTACTGGACAGTCCACACATTTTTCCCCAGAGAATTCTTTTTGATCACAACCACCTTGGAGGAGCTGAAATCCTACCACCGTAGGGCGACCTGTGCCTGTTGGGGGGAGGGGGTGGGCTGGGGGCAGAGCCATGGGCAGGATCTTCTGACAAGTCACATGGAGTCCCTTGTAAAGTTGGTATCAACCCCTTTCTTTGGGCCCTCCAGGCCAGGTTTGGAGTGGGGTTTCCTCTGCATTGGGCAGTTCTGGGCCATGGGGGTTGCTTCAGAAGTCCCTGTAGACTCACGGACTAGGCAGCCATGGGTGTCTCTGTGGCCCATTTACTAAGGACACCCTGGACCTCCTGAAACACATGAAGCTCAAGATTCCAGGCCTCTCACTTGCATGAGTACCTTACAAGTCCTGTTCTTTTCTCATTCTAAATAAATAATTACTTCCGTACCCAATCTTGTATTTATAATTGTGTATTCTTTTTCTCAAAGAAAGCCTTCCAAATTCTATAAGCTTCAAGCTCTACAAAACCTCCCAGGATGTGTTCCTGGGAGCCATGGTCTTGGGGCTCTCTCAGGGGACCCAGGGACTCATGTGCTATGGGAGGCTCTTCTGTTTTAAAAGGCAGAGATTCCCATCTCCAGGGCTATCCAAGGCATTCCTAGTACTTTGTGTATAAGACATCCATGCCACATGCTCTGGTGGAAGGCAGGGAGGCCTAAGTTTTGACCTGCTTCCTGTCCCATCTGCAGCATGCAGTCTCCACTGTGGAACTTGAGGCGGAGGACAGCTGGAAACCCATGAGGCCAGGGAAGGGCTGCTTTCTGCTGGTTGTTCTCCCTGTGCCACACAGCTCCTGCATCCAGCCTTGGTGCAAACTCTGACTGGTTTCCTAGAAGAAATTGGAACACGGTTCCTTCTCTCTGGGAGATCTTTTCCATCAGGCCAGGACTCCTGGTCTAGGCCTCAACCTGGCAGTACTGCCGTTTGACTATAATTCCTAAATCTGGCTTTTAAGAGTCATGTTTTGCAAAATGGGAGAGTTTGCCTGCCTGATTGGGACAACTTGGGACTTGTGAACTCAGTGCCTAAGACCCAGGAGGCTCCTTGGATGCTCTTGCTTTGGATCATTTCACAGACCTTGATAACAAGTCAGGTGTGAAAGCCAGAGATGGCCAATGCTGTTTTAAAAATGTGTAGGGGCACTTCTAGATGCAGACAGTGAATGAAATCCTCCCTACAGGATTTCTCTTTCTCAATTCCTAACAAAATAAAATAAAGTAGATAAAAATCACAGGGGAAATTTACTATCAGCACCCATACAGTAAACCTCAAATTTGGCATCCGAAGAAAAATACAGAAGATTTTGGAGTGGCAAGGAGTGGCACAGCACATCTCTGCTCTCTACCCTGTCCTCAACGCTCAGAGATTGACAAAATCTTGAACATCCTCCCCAGTGCTCCTGAATCTGAAAAGAAACAGATACGAGTCATGCACTTATATTCTTCCTTTTCTGAATGAGCAGTATTACAAAATGTGCTGGGGAGAAATGAGGGAAGCTTAGAGCATGATCCATGGAGCTGACACAGCCAATGGAAATAAAGTCTTCAGAATAACGCTCCAACTTGAGAAATTGATCCAAAGCCTGAGTTATCCTCCTTCCTTGGAAAAGGTGTATGGTGTCCCCCTCTCCATCCCCAATCAGGTGACATGAGCCTTGTGCTGGATATTAATCAGAACCTCAGGACAGGAGCATGCACAGCTGTTCCAGCAAAGACTGCACCCTGCTTTGGCTGAGTGCTCCTCTTTCCCCTCCTCCCATTCAGACTACCAAAAAGTGTACAAGCTCTAAATCCCCAGCTTAGGTCAGAGGGAAAAACAGACTGGTCTCAAACCTGGGTAGATGGTCAGTAAGCACCCCTCTCCAGCCATCATGTTATAGCAGCATAAAGAAGTTCTGGACACAGCCAACAAACCAAGATGAAAAGAAATGGATGCAAACACATGGCAGCAAATTATAAATGATAAATAGAGGGAAAACAGTGGGCAAAAGACAAGGGCTCCTCCCCTTCCCCACAAAAGGAAATTTCTTACAACTGCTTCATATATAAAGCAACTTAATAAGAACATGAATTTATTAAGTTGGAGGCTCAAAGATGGGATGATAAAACAAGAGAATTGATGGAAAGGAAACAAACTGAGGACAAAAACAACATCATTATAGAACAAATAAATAAATAAGAACTAACAAGAAAGAGAACTGACCCCACTGAAGCTCAAATTACTGAATTGGGGCAGCTAAACAAGGTAAAGAGATTTAAGAAATAGAATGAATAGAAATGGAATACAGACAAAGATGATCCAATATAAGGATTAATTGATATCCCTGAAGAAGAGAAACCAAAAATAGAGCTAAAAAAGATGTTTAATGCAGAAAAAGCGAAACTAAAACTGCAGGTTGAAAGACATTATGTTCCAGAAAAGCTTTGTTCAGAATGCTTATTACTAAGCTATGTTTTAGTTGAGTTATTGAACTGAAAAAAAAAAAAAGCTGAAGAGTGACTTCTTTAGACATACAAGCAGGAAAAAAAGGCCACCCACAATGGGGAAAACTTAGGCTGGCCTCAGACTTCTTCCCAGAAGAAAAAGGAGCAAAACCTACCACATTCTATGGGAAAGAAGGTGAGACCCAAGTATATTTTATCCAACCAAGATATGGTTCCAGTGTAAAAGCAACAGACAGACGTGCTTAAACATCCAAAACGCTTCTTGAGAAAACAGCTTAACAATGAAATTCAGCCCATTAAGAGAAGAATTGAAATAAAGACCTTGCAAATGGAGAATCCTTGATAGAAGGACCAGAGATGAGCATCTAATTTATTAAGCCTGGAATGTATACCAAGAAACTAGAACAGAATATGATTATTTTCTTTTTCTTTTTTTTTTAAATTTATTTTATTTATTTTCGGCTGTATTGTGTCTTCATTGCTGCGCATGGGCCCTCTCTAGTTGTGGTGAGCAGGGGGCCACTCCCTGCTGCAGTGCGTGTATCTCTCACTGCGGTGGCTTCTCTTGTTGTGGAGCACGGGCTCTAGGCACGCGGGCTTCAGTAGTTGTGGCACCGGCTCTAGAACACAGGCTCTGTAGTTGTGGCACACGGGCTTAGTTGCTCCGTGGCACGTGGGATCCTCCTGGACCAGGGATTGAACCCGTGTCCCCTGAACTGGCAGACGTATTCTCAACCACTTCGTCACCAGGGAAGTCCCTGATTATTTTCTTCTAATGCTTATTTATTTATTTGGCTGAGCCGAGTCTTAGTTGCAGTGTGCAGGACCTTCATTGCGGCATGCAGGACCTTTAGTTGCGGCATGCGGGATCTAGGTCCCTGACCAGGGATGGAACCTGGGCCCCCTGCATTGGGAGTGTGGAGTCTTAACTGCTGAACCACCAGGGAACTCCCCCAGAACATGATTATCATAAATTTGGACAATGTAACAATAATAAGTAACAAAAGTGAGGAGGCAGGGTCAAGGGAGGTGGAAAGATGGAAAGAATCATGAGAGCTAATGCACACACAGATACCCAAACATGCAATTCAAATGCATAATTTTAAAAAATTGACTCCAACTTCTTCATGTTTTTCACAATTTTTGTTTACCCTCAGAGGTATCTTTTAGGAAGTAATATCTCTTGTGGTCAAGAAGCATTACTCGAAGTTCAACTATTGCTTCAGTTTCACTTCAACTTTTAAATTCAAGTAAAATTAAATTTAATAATTTTAATTAAAATGGCACCTGTATTATTGTCCAATTCTTACAAAATATCTCTACGATATTTTCTCCTGTCTGTAAATATGCACAGAGAGCTTTCTGGAATGATGTAACATAATGGTCATTTCTGTGGTTGATTCTGAAAGGTGTATATAGCTGATTATTTCCTTGCTTGTCATTTTTTAATATTTTAATTTTCTAGTAAATAAATTAAAAAATTAAAGCATTAGAAAAAAAATTTCAGGCATCTTACTGAACAGAATAAATTGTTCAAAAACAGACTATAGCAGAGATTGCCTCTATCTCCCAATGTCTACTCTTCTAACATTTTATGGAATTTTTAGCTTTTCACATGGTGGCCAAAATAAAGACCCCGTTTCTCAGCTGTGGCCAATAGGATATAAGCAGACGTGCCATGTGGCAGTTTCTGGAACCATCTGAGAGTGTTTGCTCATTTTCTCTTTATTACCTTCATTCCCTCCTGCTGTCTGGAATGCTGATTTCACCACATGGGACCATGAGGTCAGGGCTTTTCAAAGCAAAGCAACATAGGAGGTGTGCACACAATGTCACATCACCGAGACTGCCTATCTGGATAATGTGTGAAAGAAAGAAGCTTCTATCTTGTAGAAGCAACTAAATCTTATCCTAACTGAGCCACAGGCCTACACACACACACATAGAAATTTAGCCTCTGATACTATTTGCATTGTATATCAGTGATGATGAAACAATTGGTTTGGCATGCACATAAACAAATCACTGATGGGCCTAAACGTGAAAAAAATTTTTTAATGTTTTATAAGAAGATACAAAGAGAATATCTTTATGAATCTGAGACAGGGAAGAATTTTTTTTAAAGGAGATTTTATGGTGAAAACCATAAAGGAAATAACAGGTAAACTTTACAACATCAACATTTTGAACTTTTGCATGACAAAAGAAACTATAAACAAAAGTAAAAGACAAGCAACAGTGAGGCCTGTCAAGTTCAGTGTGATGCTAGGTTTGTATGTGGGGTGCGGGCAGGGGAGTGGTCAACTAAGTTTGAGGAAGGCTGCATATTCCCTTTACCTCTCAGACAGTGATAATGCATATTACCTTAACAAAGGCTCTGAGAACTTCTACAGAAACCTTTTCCTGTATGGAACTAAGTCTTCCATAATACAGTTATCTAACCATGGGACCACTGTGTGTGTGTGCAGCTATGAAGTCC
Organism: Mesoplodon densirostris; assembly: GCF_025265405.1. Classification (NCBI taxonomy): domain Eukaryota; kingdom Metazoa; phylum Chordata; class Mammalia; order Artiodactyla; family Ziphiidae; genus Mesoplodon; species Mesoplodon densirostris. The sequence goes on along the minus strand of NC_082663.1, from coordinate 112,768,121 downwards.
TCCTAGGTGTATAAGGAACACTAGGAAATGCTGCCATGAGAAATAACACTTTGCCTCCTGTGAGAAATGATTGTTGTATTCACCTTTGTGTCCCCACAGGTAACTCTCCCTACTTCAGTAATTCTGACCAGCAGCAGCACTGGAGAAGATGGGGGCAGAGAGGAGGAGAAGAGGAAGAAGAAGGAGAGGGAGAGGGGGAAGAAGAGGAGAAGAAGGGGGGAGGAGAAGAAGGAGGAGCAGAAGAGGAAGAAGAAGAAGAGGAGGAGGAAGGAGAAGAAGAGGAACAGGAAGGAGATGGAGATGGAGAAGAGGAAGAAAGAAAAAGAAATTTGGGGTTTCAGGAGTAGATGTAAATTTTCCTACTAGAGTGAACATATCCAAAGAGGAGGAAGTCTGCTGTAATCTGGGCTTTTCCTTCTCACAGCCAACAGCTGGGGCTGCTAGAAGTAGATCATTTTGAAATATGTCCAACTAGGGGGGAAAAGACCATTTTAAAGATAATGTAGGGCAGATCCCAGAGAGTTGTGTTGCAGAAAATGGTAGTTGGGACAGATTTCTTGCCAGTTACGGGAAAGAAAAAGGAAACAGCAGATCTGGTCTAGGACAATCAACTCAACATTGATTGACCACACACATACACTCTCTCTCCCTTTCTCTGGGTTCTGACATTGGGGCCTTTGTAGTCTAGAGAGGGAGATTTTATTAAGCATTTTATTTCAAGTATAGTTTAAAGCCTTTTGCTTATTTTATTGTGTTTAATCCTGTGGCAGAGGTACTATAATTATTCTCAATTTTGGGATGAGGAAAGGGAGGCACAGGTAAGTAAATTGCCTAAGGTTAAAAAGCTAGCAAGGGATGGAGGCAGGGTTCTAACCCAGGCGGTCTGCCGTAGGCTTAGCTCTGTTAACCACAGCTTCGCCCATTTCTTGTAGATAACTACAGTACGACGTGTGAAACACCACTATAGGGAGGAAAAAAGTGAACACACTGAGTCAGAAAGGACCAGTGGGATGTCAGTTCACCTTAGTGAGTGTTTGCCCTGGAGAGAAGGGAGGGGGAAGCCACTTCAGGGTGAAAAGCCAGGTGTGCCAAGTCCAGATATGGTCTATGGGCATCTTCAGCCAGGACAATTTCCTGAGTCAGAGGGATAGGCTGGGTTGTTTCAGAGAGAAAGGCAGAGGGAAGGGAAAGAAAAAGAGGGTTTCAGAGGATTTGGGGCTGGATTTGATACAGTCAGTGAAAAGGACTAGAGCCCCCTGAGGCCTTTGGCTTGGGCAGAGGTATTCGTTTCCTAAGTTTTGTGCACGTTTTGAGTAGTGAGATTAGCAGAGAGAATGTGCATGCATTGGGGGCCCTAGTCTTCTATGCACAGTGCCCAGACTCCATTAAGACATCGCCCCAAACCCTTGGGGGCAGGCAGGGTGACGGTCACTTGCAATGTGATGTCTTGACTGTCGAGCTCGGCTTCTATTGCACGAATCCCGAGCCTGAACTTCGCATCCTGAGCATTTGTTGAGCAAGAAGCTGAAGGCTGGTCCCTGGCCCGGGAAGGTCGCCCGGCCGGACGCGCGGGTCCCGCCCTGGGTGCCGCCCTGGCTCGGACCAGAGCATCAGGTGGGGCCCGAGGTACGGTCACCCGAGGCTGAGGCGGCCTCTCCTGGACCCGACCGGCCGCAGGCAGTCCGTCGACACTCTGGCGGGTGATCCCAGTGCATTTACAAGCTCCGACCGGGTGGAGGCGGCTTGGTGGGGGAGACCCCTAGGGCGCACGCAGCACTCCAATCTCCTCCGCACGGAGAGGACTTCCTAGCGCGCGGGAGCGGGACACTCCCTCCTGGGCTTGGCCCCAGCCTCCCAGGGACACGCGGCAGGCCGGCAGGCACCGGCCCCGGCCCTCGGGCACTGCCCTCCCGGTCCCCCAACTCGGGGACTACAAGTCCCAGCAGACCCCGCAGCCGGCACCTCCCGCCTCGCAGCGGAGACCCCCGGTCATCCAAGCGGAGGGGCTCGGGCTGCGCTCGTGGCCGGGCCGGGCGGAGAGGCCGGTCCCGCGGGCGGGGGCGGGGGCGGCTCCGCGGCTTCTCCCGCCGCCGCCGCCGCAGCCGCCGCCGCCAAGGGGAGTTTCCAGGAAGTGGCCATATTGGATCCATTCAGCCGCAGCCGCACGGGCGGAACGCGTCCCGCAGCCGGCTAGTCCCCATCGCGGCCCGGGTGCTCGCCCCGGCTCGCCCGCCCGGTGCGGAGCTCGCCATGGCGGCCACTGACCTGGAACGCTTCTCGGTGAGCGCCCTGCTGGGCCGCGGCGCGCGCGGGAGGCGCTGGACGCGGGGAGGGGGCCGCCCTGCAGCTGGCTGGGGTCGCGAGCCGGACTGTCAGCGTCGCGCGGCCGGGCCTCGATGCCGGGCTGGACGGGGGACACCGGAGCGGGCTCTTCACAGCGCTAGTCCGGGGTCCCAGGGCGTCGGGCGGGGGCGCCTTGCCGGGAGGCTGGCGGGGTCGCCCCTTTGGGCGAAGAAGAGCAGACCTCTTTCGCGGAAAGGAGCAGATAAATACCCGCCTGGTCCTGGCCAGGTCTGAGGACAGACTGGGGCCCCGGGGGCCTGAGGGGAGGATCCAGGATACTCCGGACCCACTTCTCCCTAGTGTTTCTGCACGGCTGGGGAGATTCCTAGCCGCGCAGGTGCTGTTGGATGGGTACAGCCGGTGAGGATGAAGCCCTAGGGATCCTAGGGAGTCCCTCAAATGAGCCCAGGGCAGTTGCAGACCTGGGTCCTGAAGACCACGGCCTTCTTCTCCTTCCCGCTCCACCCCCCACCCAAGCTCCTGGATCCTGGGTGCGATTCCAGGCAGGTCTGGCCTCAGTGGTCGGGTCTGAAGCAGCCATTCCCCAGGAACTGGAGGGATTCCAGATTCAGCCCAGTGGATGTTTGGGCCCCAGTCCAGGTATGCCTTCTGCAGGGCTAACGTCTCTGGTGGTCCCTGTACAGGTCTCTATGGGCCTGAGCCAGCCAATAGCCAACTTCCCAAAGGCTTTCATAATTCACCCGGGGGAGAGGGGCCTTTTGGGGATTGTGTCTGCATGTCCCCTGATGTCTAAGGCTGGATTTGGGTGTGTCTGGGAGGTTGGGCTGTGACAGTGAAGGAAGCTGTGTCCTCTTGCCAGCATGTGAGGCCCTGGTTGGTGGTAAGGGGGAGGGAGGGCCCAGTGATGTTGGGGGTAGGGGGGAAATGCTAAATATGTGACTGATAAGGAATTGGTTCTGGGGCTAAATAAGGGATTCTGGACTTATGTAATTAATGCTATAAATATTGTCATCTGAACTTATATATGTAAATTTTCTCTTTAATCTAAAAATGTTGGTCTACTTTGGAAATATGCGTAATTAAAGCAGGAACCCTTGGTTTCATAATTTTTAGACTTGGGTGTTTTATTCCCATTGGAGAGGGGCCTGCGAGTCAGTTCAGTAAGTTTAAATACAGGAGGAGCAGATTCAGAGGTTGGGCAAATCAGAGATTCACCCTACCCCTGCACTGTAAGTGGGAATTTATGTACCCCAGGAGGGCTGTGCATGAATCCCAACAGACCTGGTTAGCTGGAGGCCAAGAGAGCTCTGTGTGTTTGTACATCTCTGCCTGCGTGCCTGTGTGCATTTTCTGTGCCCAGCTGACCAGAAAGTTATGTCTGGGTCTTGTCTGTCTGTGGCCAGAGGTTACTCTAACAGTTGGTCTTGCAGGTGGGAGCAGTATGTAGAGTAACTAGAATCAGGCTGCCTGATGTGAATCCTAGATTACTGCTTGTTGACCTTGTGACCCTGGGCAAGTTGTTTAACCCCTCAGTGTTCTCATCTGTATAATGGAATAAAAATACTACCTCCCTCATAGGGTTATTAGAAGGATTTAATGAGAGTATCCAGGCGAGGTGCTTAGAGCAGTGTCTGGCACATGGTAAAGACACAATAAATAATACATGTTACTTAGTGCCCATGTGGATGTGAAGACTGGCCCTGTGTGTAAGAAGGCAGCAGAGAATGAGCTTGCTCCATTACACGGTACCCTCCCTAGGGGCTCCCATCACTACACGCGTCCAGAGATTATCCTCAGAGGCTGAGCTGAGAGGCCTAGCTGCAGTGCCAGGCATTAGGCTGGAAAGGCTCTTCCCCTCAGATTCCTGTGTTTGCTCTTAAACCATATCTGCAAGGATTTCAGGTATTATTGCCATGGTGGGCCGAGGCACAGAGAGAGGATTGACTCAAATAAGGATGTACAGCCTGAGCTCAGGGGCCTTGGTTACTGTGCCAGGTTAAGCTGGATGGATGGACACCTTCCACACCCTTCACACTCTGAGCTGTCAGCCTCCTGGGAGGACATGGACACGGTTGAATTTGGGTGGAGACCTTGGGTTGGGTTTGGCCTGAATTTAGGAGTTTGGACTCCATTCTCCTCTCCTGCCTCGTCATCCTGGGAAAATCATTTCTTCCTTTATCTTGCTATAAAGTGGCAATAACCATACTGATATTCTTCAAAGAGTTTGTGGAAGATAATTGCAATCTATGGCATGTTTGGAGATATGTTTAGGTGTCTCACTTGCTGCAGGGTTGAACTGGGTGTCAAGCAGCGGCCATGAGGCTATAATCTGGTTGAGCTGTGGCAGGTTGACGCTGCCCCTCAAGCTAGCTCGGTGGTCAGACCTGGAGCTTAGATGAGCATATGGAATGGTACTTTGAGGTCAGTGTGTGCTGGGTTCCTATTCTCCATGTAGCATGATATAAAGACTGCAGGCTCAGCAGCCTTTACATTTCGGCTGGGCCTTGCTCAATCCTAGATCAGCCATGGGGTTACGGTCGAAATCTCCTAGGATGTGCATGTCTGGGACACCCCTCTGGGGAGTCTGTTGCCTCTTGCCCTCCTTGGGCAGCCAGACTCCTGTCCATTCTTGCTCTGCCCCTCCTCCTTAATTGGTCCCAGACTCTGGGCCTTACTCTTTGTCTGCCCCAGGGGCCGTCTCCTGTAGTTTTCCTGTTAGAATCTCATGGGGCAGAGTTCAAACTCTATAGCGAGGGAGGATTGAGGGCCCAGGGAAAGTGGAGATCTGAGGGGGAGAGGGAAGAAGCGTGCGGCATGGCAGCCTCGCGCCTGGCACTCCTCCCAGCCTATCACTCCCCACACCCCCATCTCCGCTTTATCCCCAGCACCATCTGTCACTTCCGTTTTCACCCCTGTAATCTTGACTCTTCCCCAAGAAGCGGGCTATCCAGGGAGCGCCTACTCTGTCCCTGAGGCAAGAGCTGGTGGGAAGGAATGTGGGAGGCATCCCAGTGGGCCTGTCACAGAGTGGTGTCTCCCTGTCCTGTAAAAATGACCAGTAACCTCCTTGTTGAGCTATTCCGAGGAGAAGTAGGAGCTGAGCAAGGTACATCTGCGCAGCTCTCAGTGCCTGGTGGTGTGGAGGGGTCATAAGCGAGCGCCAACCTGCAAAGCTGCAGCTCCACCCCCTCCCCTTGGGAGGTGGGTCTGCCCTGCCCTGCCCCCTTCATGGGCATCATACTATGCTATGGGTGCTCACTTTAGAAAGGTCTGCCTGGGATCTGGACTGGAATGGGTCAGAGCAGGGAGACTGATGGGGAGGCATTGGTGATCCAAGGGAGCACATGAAAAGCGACTGAGCAGAGTAGGAACAGAGAAGGTGGCAAGAAGGAGACTGACCACAATGCCAATGATGCAGGAGAACTGATGGAGGCTTGGAGCACAGGGCCAGATATTTGTCAAAAGCTTTGGATGGCAGGGAGGGCACTGGATGCTTTGTGTCCATCATCTTGTTGATGCCAGCAGCCCACGGTTGGGTGAGATGCAGACTCTGGTCATTGGCAAGTTTGGGCCTCAGCCGCAACCTCAGCCCCCAGTACCCCTTGAGATGACAGAGAGGGTGGAGCCCTCTGAGTTTTGAGCCCTAGGATGGGCTAGGTGGAGGTACATATTTGGGGCAGTAACTAGCACAAACGTTTCTGTGGCTCCGGTCCAGCTACCAGAAGGAAGCCACTGCAGGATGACAGAGCAAAGGGCCTGAGAACTGGCTGGTCTCTATGTGTCCCCTGCAGCCTCTCCAGTCTTCCTGCCTCTGTGCTGCTAGGTTGGGTCTCAGAATCCCCAGTCATGGCCCCCAAGGCACAAGCTTTGCCAGACAACTAGATATGGAGCTATGCAGGCAGGAGGGAGACACATCTGCCAGGGGAAAGGATGCCTCCCAAGGTCAACATGCCCTCGTGATAGAGGTGTTCTTTGCTAGAGCCATTTGCATCCTCAGGGCTCACGTGAGGAACCATGGATGGGAAGAGGTGGTGGAGGACAGGGCAAGGGGCATCTAGGCTGTAACATCAGTTGCCCTGGATGGTATTGGGGCAAATTAGATATTCTCCTCCTCGGAACACATGGCTTCTAGATGGTTCTTGACCCTTATCTTGGAAGCCACATCAGAGGGACAGACCAGGGGAGGAAGGAATAAGAGCCTATTTCAGATCATAGGTGCTGGCCACTCTCTGAGGGGCCTCCTGGGCTTGGGCCACCTGAGGGCCAGGGTTCAGGAGGGGCTGTGGGCCATGGACCTAAGTCCACTCACCAGACCTGGCTGCGGGGCCTGGGTGTGAGTCTGACACTCTGCCTGGTGCTGGAGTGAATGGTGCAAGCAACAGAGAAGTACAGCAGTGCTGCCCGAGCCTCTGCTGGCCCATGTTGGTGCCCATGTATTTCTCTGCCCCTTCCCAGCACCGGCCTCCATTCTGGGGTAGGAGGGGGGCATAGTCACCTTTGCTGCCTATATTCCTTTTTCCAAAGGTGGGGTCTCATTCACTGTGGAAAATAGATTGCCTCCATCCTGCCGTGTCCAGACTGCTGTGGCTTTCCCTGCTGTGGGGAGGTAGGGGGCTGCTGCTGGAGCCCCTGAGCCGAGTGGGAAAGTATGAACACCTGGGGTTCCAGTACCTTCTGTGGCCCAGAGTGCCTTCCCTATCTGCTCTGTGGTGGCATGGACCGTTCCCTCCCACGGGAGGGATGACACGACATTCCTGTGTCCTAGGCCTGGGGCGAGGTGGGTGGGCCCAGAGACCAGTAACTGTGCTCTTGGCTTCTTGGAAACCTGATTTTGACATGAGAAGTGTGAAATAAAACATCCCAAATTACTGAGTGACAGTCCTGCTGTCTGTGCAGAAAGAGGGAGGAAAGTGCCTCTTAGTGAGACAGGGAAACAGAGAAACTGGAGTATTGAGGTCAGGGCATTGGGGTGGCCTCGGTCTCCTGGGGGTACTTTTTTTTTTTTTTTTGCGGTATGTGGGCCTCTCACTGTTGTGGCCTCTCCCGTTGCGGAGCACAGGCTCCGGATGCACAGGCTCAGTGGCCACGGCTCACGGGCCCAGCCGCTCCGCGGCATGTGGGATCCTCCCGGACCGGGACACGAACCCGTGTCCCCTGCATTGGCAGGCGGACTCTCAACCACTGCACCACCAGGGAAGCCCTCCTGGGGGTACTTTTGCTCCCAAAGTCCCTTCGCTTCCCAGGATGGGGGAGAGGATGACTGGCCTTGAGAGAGTGACTGGTGATCTCCTCCTGGGGCCCAACTGCCATCTTGCCATTATTACCTCATCTGCCACCGTGCTGGCACCATGAAGGCTGATCCTGGCTTGCATCTTCTCCCCAGGTTTGTTGCCACCTTAGGAGAGAGATACTTTGGTTCTCAGGTGTCCTCTTGATTGGGGACAGGTATATTCTGCCTCTGTTCTTCCCTCCTGGCCCAGGATAGCAGCATTCCCACCCCCACCCTCCTATGTACATCCCTGTAGTTATTTCCCGTAACCTTTGACCTGGGCTTAGAGGCTTGCTGTGGAATCCTGGGACCAGAGCCTAAGCCTTTCCTGGGAAAATTCCTAGGATTCCTCTCGGACTCAAGGACAGTTGTGCTATGACCATGGGTTCTGGCCAGGGGCCTCTGCTCTGGCTATTTAAGGCCCAGGCTGCTGAGAGTAGCTAGAGCCAGGGGTAGGGTGGTTTGTGCCAGGAACACAGGCGGAGAAGGCTCCCAGTGGCGCAATGACTCCTGGGTCCACTGCACAAGGACTTTATAGGGCCCTCCCAGAGCTGGAGCTCTCCTGGGGAAAAGGCTTCCTGTCTGCCTGCTGGGTGCTCAGGACAGTGGGTACTAGGCATGGGAGCCTGGGGGGAGAAAAGCATCTGAAGTCCAAGGCACTTGGAGAGGACTCTGTGGAAGACCTGGGGTAGGGGCTGCTCTTTGCCTAGGATTCAGGAGCCAAGTACACTAATGGTGGGGTGCCATCTCTACTCCCACCCCAACAGCCAACTTCGTTTGGGAGGTTTGATCTCGGGGGCTTTTTTCACCCATAGCTTCCTTGGCTCTATTGGTTTAGACATTCAGCAGATTTCCATTTTCTTTTGGATAAAATCCTGTTTTTGTGGGCAAGTGCAAGACATGGTTTCCCCCCAGATCCCACCTCTCTTCTTGGTAAAAGGGGCAGCTCCTTTTGTCTGGTGTTTGGGGCTGCTCCAGAAGGCTCAGACAGCATTTCCTGGTCAGGAAAAGGATGTCCTATTTATCCACTGGGCTGCATAACAAAATGCCATTCTCTACTTTGTTCTGGACGACTGGGCATGGAGGAACGCAGTCAGCCTGAGCAGTTATTATTTTGGTTGTTGTCTTTGATGTGCCAAAGAAATGATGACATAGAAGCCCAGAGCCTGGCTTAGGAGCCAAAAGCTTGTTAGTGATTAGAGAGGGGCCCTGTGGAGTTTCCCATTGTGTGTGTAGAGCTCAGAGCTGCCAACTCTCTATCCTGGAGATTTGAGGACACTTTGAGCCCCCTGAGCTGGCACCCCTGGGAGCTGGGTATGTGGAAAGGGCCAGAAGCAGCTGGGTCCGCCTCTCACCAGGGTCCGAGTTAAGTTGTCCAGCCTGAAGTCTCCTCCCGCAGAGCAGTCTCCTGTGGGGCTCCATGCCCAAGAGTGCAGACTGGGTGTTTTGTCCTTCCAGGTCACCATTCTGCCAGACCCGGGGTTGCAGACTGTCAGACCATGGGTCAGGTCCACCCCAGACACATTGAGTTGGACCCTCATGGTATTCTCCATTGGTAGTTGTTGCCAACCTTTGAAAACTAGTGGGTTTTGCCAAAAAAATCTGGATATCTGGATTCTCTTTAAAAAATTGGAAAATTTAGTAATGCTAGGTCTGCATTCCCACAGTTGGCTGGAGTCACAAAACCGTAGCCATCATGGACCGAGCACAGCCTCTGCAGTTCCCCACTCTTCCTGCCTCTCCCTGAGGGACCCCACACTCAGCCAAGTCACTGGGTCTTTCATCCAATAGGCGGCAGAGTGATGTGGCTGGAAGTGTGGGTTTTACAGTCACACCATCTCCATTTAGATCCTGGCTTCACCCTCCTGAGCAGTGTCATCTTAGCAAAATTACTTAGTCTCTTGGTGCCTCAATTGTCTATTTCTGTACAGTGGGGATAATACACAGCCCACCTCATAGGGCTGATGTGTGGACTAAATGAGGTGAAATTAGAGTCACACCTGGTAAGCCCTTGTTAACTGTTAGATGTGGTGGTTGTTATTGTTACTGTCCTGCTCCCCTTCGTCCATTTACATTGCCTGCCTGGCTGCCACAGCCGTTTGAGTTTAGACTGAATTAGACTGAGCCCCTGAGGTTAAGGATCTGGTGTCTTCATCTTTTCATTAGTGGCTGTCCCAGTGCCTGGCACACAGTAGATGTGCCCAGCAAGCCTGTGCTGAGTGGCTGAATGAATGAGTTGGGAGCATAATAAGAGTAGGGGGTGCAGTGCAGCTGAGTGGTTTGGGGCATGGGCTTGGCTGCTCTCAAATCCCTACTCTACCGTGATTAGTTCTTTAGCTTCTGTGCACCTCAGTTTCCTTACCTGTAAAATGGGCATAATAACGGTCTCTGCTACACAGTGTGGGAAAGGGCTGCGTAGGAGACTGTGTAAATCACTTGGTTTAGTCTGCACAGGTGGACCTTGGTGAGGTGTTGGTGTCATCATTTGACATCCATTCCTTCCTGTGGTTGTAACACCACTTTTTCCTTCCCTGTCCTTACTCTCCTTGCTTTCTCCCTGTTCCTCTGCATTCAGAGTTTCACTTTGGGGACTGTAGCAGTCAAGATGCTTTCAGTTGCAGGTAATAGATAGGCCCATTCAGCTAGCTTAAACAGTAAAGGGGAGATGTGGCCGGGGTAAAGGGAAAAGCTCAGAGGTAGGGCAGACACTGGCTCTCTCTCCTCTGTGATTTTCTTGGCTTAGCCATCCTCTGTGAGTGGGTTTCAGTCTTACGCTGGCTCCCCTAATGGTTACAAAATGGTCATAAAGGCTCAATCTGGGTCGCTTGCCTGTGCCTGACCAATCGTTGGATCATGCTAATTGTCTCAGGACTATTAGGACCCAGCCCTGGAACTGGAGCTGAGGTCTTACCTGACAAATTGCAAGTAACCAGTGAGAGACCTGAAGTTCCTTTCTGAGTTGTGGTAGCTGAGATATGCCAGTGGTGCTTTGTAGGTTGCTGGCTTCTCCTAGGCTGAGACCTAATACAGGTCAACGGAGACACCAGGGCGGGCACCTTGGAGGGAGTGTCGCACCTTGGATCACATGTTGTTGATGCCAAATATAGGATCGGGGAGGTTGGCATTAGTAAGAGTCACACCTCAATAGAGCTGGGAGGTCAGATCAGTCTCCTGAGACCAGGGAACAACACTCTGTCCCTGTGAGGACCAGCGGCCATTCTTCTGTGTGTGGATGTGTGTGTGTGCACGCGTGCTCTGGAGATTGACACTCCCGTGGCCCCCGAGGCTCCTGAGCAGGATCAGTTGCCCCAGGTTTGTGGCCCTTGGAGTGACAGAGTGTAGCCTGGGCAACAACTTGGGGACGAAGACCTCCCTGTACGTACACACTTCTCCAGAGAGAGCCCAGCTGTGTGAGTGAAGGCAGGCAGGGCTCGCTGAGCGTGGGTGGGTGGGCTTGTGTGAGACCCCTGAGTGCTGCTCTTAGCCTTTGGAGCCTGGGACTGTGAGAGAGTTGGGGAAAATCAGGAATAGAATGGCCTCTGATTCTGTGTAAGGACTCTGAAGCCGAGTATGTGTGTGCGCGTGCGTGGCTTCCAGACAGCTGACTGGGTGGGTTTTGGCGGCAGACTACAGGATGTTGGATTGCATCCTGATTGTGTCACCCTTGGAAGAAGAGGATGAATAAACACATAGCCTTCTCTGCAAGCACAGCACGCCTTAAATTTTGGAGATTTTCAGTCTCGCCTGAAAAGAAAGCCCTAGACTAACTGTTCTGTCCTCCATTTGATCCTCAAGCTGCCACGAGCAGGTGGAACAGAGACCGAATAATGAAGCTCTGTGTAAGGTGGGCAGATACCCCTGATGCTGTGGCAGTAGAGGCGGTGTTCAGTAATATATAAGTGGTAGTGTTGTCTAGCACATTGGACATAGCGGTGGGAGGGTGCAAAGTGGGAAGACTGACCTCCCCCAGCCTGCAGCCCACTTCAAGGAGCTCATGGAACAGTTGGAGAATCATGATGCATATAAAAAGGACAACTAATAGTGCAAGGAAATGGGGTCACAGCCAAGTGATGGGTCTGGAATGTGAGTACTTAGGGGCCAGGTCAAAGCAGGCGCCAGAGAAAGGTAGAGTGAGCTCTGGGGCCTGGGGAAGGTGTCAAGTTTGAAAAGTATATCCAGAGATAACCAGCTGGGCAGGAACCAAGCCTGTGAAAAAGGTCTCAGATGGTAAAGGGCCCGGAATGCCATGCTAGGGGGTTTGAACCAGACCCAGCACTTCCTATGCTCCATTTACTGGTTTTGATGTGGCTACCAGTGAGAGGAAGCTGCCTTTGGGCCTCTTTGTTGTTATGTTTGCAGCCCTGGGGGGACCTGGGCTTGATTGGGAAGGTTGTGACTCAGTCCCCTGGGGATGGGGGCAGGGAGAAAGGGTCAGCTATAAGAGCAGAGGCTCTGTTGAAAGAGGGTCATTGGAGGGAACCTCTTAGGGGCAACTCTGACTTGTTCAAAGGGATAGTACAGCTGCCCGGAGGGGCCACGTGGGGTCTAGGCTGCCCCCACACACACTTGGGAGTCTTTGATGCAGGGATGCCATGACTGAGCTGGGGGAGGGGCCTGGGGGAAGGGGCAGGTAGGCATAATTAATGAAGAAGAGAGGGTTGGGTTTGAGTGCCAAGGGGCTCTGGTTGGGAGGAAAGAATGGTCAGAGGGTTCAGGCTGAGACAACAGGCTGCGGCTGCAGAGAGGTCAGGGGGAGCGCAGATGCTCAGGAGATCCCTGTGCTGGAGGGCAGGGAGCCAGGGCCCTACTCTCTGGTCCTCAGCCCTCTCTGCTCACTGTGCCTGTACCCACACAAGGGCTGCCACTGTCCTAATCAGTGCTTCTGGGACTGTCTTCAGTTGGGCCTGTTTCCTCCCCTCAGGAGCTGTGAGCTGGGTGGCAGGATGAGACTCAGACCCACTGTCCTGTCCTGTCCTGTCCTTGCTCTGTCTAGCTGGCAGTCAGGGCAGCGGGGCTTGGGAACAGAGGAGGCATGCTTCTGCCCTACACGGAGCTGTCTGGGGCCTGCCCTTGAGAGGACCCAAACCTGGGGAGGATGAGCCTGGGAACCTTCCGTCAGAGGACAGCATTCCACCCCCATTCCCAGGGAAGCAAAGAATCCACACAAGTTGGAGCCTGACCTTGACCCTCTGCTTTGGGTCCCGGTGGGTTCTTTTTATAGTGCTGTGGGCCAGCTCACTGGCCCCTGCTCGCTCAGGACCTGCTGCCCGCCTCTCTGGGCAGGCCTCCACATTCTCATCCAGAATCTAAGCAACTAGGACTGGGGTGGGGCTGGGAGGATGGCAGGAGCCAGAGCCTGGGAGTCCCTACAGAGTACCACTGAGGCCTCAGAGTCACAATGCCCCAGAGACTGGTCCTGAGACCCAGTGGTGGGTCCGAGTGAGCGCCGGCCCCTTCAGCAGGGCCCACGTGTGCATTCCATGCTTGAGTGTGTGAGGAGCAAGGGGTGCCCGTGGAGGACTGTGAGCCCAGCCTGATAGGAGAGGCCCCCCCGATAGTGCGAGTGTGAGGGGGTCAGGCCAGACCTGCCTCTGCTTGGGTCCTGCTTCAGTAGGAAGGGGCCACAGGAACATACACACCTCTAATCTTGACCTTTTGAAATCTTCGTTTAAGATCCAGGGACCATCTGGGGCCTCCTCCTGGGCAGGAGGGCAGGTGAGGCCTCAGGTAGCAGCCGTAGGTCTTGGGGCCACCTGCCAGGAGACACCTCAGGCGTAGACATTCCTCGCCAGCCCAGGAGGAGCAAAGCCACAGGTGAAAGGGCCTTTTCCCAGTTAGAGTCATGGGTCCTGAGGCCCTGGGGCTCCCTCTGTGGAAACTTGGCCTGGACTTGGAGCTCTGATGCACTCACGATGCGTCCTGAGATGTGCTGAGAATTGAGACAGGGTTGGCGGCGGAGTGGTGGGGGGTGACTCAGGTTTAGCCTCCCCGCTACTTGACCCCTCTTCCCTAGTGGGCTCACTGCCTCTCTCCTCTCTCTTGGCAGAATGCAGAGCCAGAGCCCCGGAGCCTCTCCCTGGGTGGCCATGTGGGTTTCGACAGCCTCCCCGACCAGCTGGTCAGCAGGTCGGTCACTCAGGGCTTCAGCTTCAACATCCTCTGTGTGGGTGAGTGTCATGCCTGGCCAGGGGGCAGCCTCAGACAGAGGACGGATGCGGGTCTTCTGGGAGATGGGACGCTGCTGCCCTGACCACCTGTTGAGCTGCAAGGGGACCTCCCAGGCAGAGTGACACTTTGGGGGGTGAGGACGAGGCTTTGGTGGGTGTCTCTGCCAGGGTCAAAGATAGAGGTGGAGCCAGGGCCTGATTCAGTGTTGCCATGAAGAGTAAACTTGGAAAGAGTAAAAAGCTTGGAAGTGCTTTGAGTGTTTATCACAGTGGTTGGGATCCATTTGTTTGTTTGTTTATTTAAAAAACAGCTATTGTTGTTCCTACTATGTATCAAGGACACTATGGTAAACCAGACTGTCCCTGCATTACAGTGTTATGTAGTAAGCGCTCCAGTACACATCTACACAAATACAGCCCCCAACAGGGAGGCTCTGGAAGGTTCCATGTGCCTCAGGGCCTGGGGCTCCCAGAGGGGACAAAAAGCTCTGCCAGACCCTCTACAGGTGCCCAAGCCCTGGCATCTGCCAGGCTGTGGGTGCCCCTTGGAAAGCAGCCTTTCCTGAACCTCCACCCTCCCATTAAAGCTTCATGAAGTTGGGGCCACCCACAGCAGGTGGGCTGAGCCACTGGTGGCTTCAGACCCTGGCCCTGCGGGCTCCATGACCTTCCTGGGCCCAGGAGGGATGGCGTGCAGAGCAGGTGACCAGGTCCCATTGAGGCCAGCAGAGGCCAGTGTCTAGTGGTATCTCACAACTGCCTGGCTTTGTCTCTTCCCCACGCTCTGAGGAAACACCTACACACACCCCACGTAGCCACGTCTTATGTCCAAGTCAGCCTTTTGGGTCTTCCTTACACATATTATTTCTGAGGCCACTGAGAAGGGATGGTTCATGGGGTTGGGGACAGTGGGGGATGGAGTGGGAGACCTGCTCCCCACTCTTGTACAGAGGTCGAGGGTGCCTGAGCCCCACCTGGCTTACCCAACAGCCAGGGACGGCTCCGGTTCCAGCCTTTGACATCCCCTCTGCCCACTCCTTGCCCCCCAGGGGAGACTGGCATTGGCAAGTCCACACTGATGAACACGCTCTTCAACACGACCTTTGAGACGGAGGAAGCCAGTCACCATGAGGAGTGTGTGCGCCTGCGGCCCCAGACCTACGACCTCCAAGAGAGCAATGTGCAGCTCAAGCTGACCATCGTGGATGCCGTGGGCTTCGGGGATCAGATCAATAAGGACGAGAGGCAAGCGGCAGGAGGGGCGGCCCGCCTGGTCTCTTCCCCGTCCCCCCACGTCGGCCGTGGTTCTAACACTCTGCCCGAGTGGTCTGCACCCCTCGCTGCCCCAGACAAGTAACCAAGCCCGCACTCCATGGGGCCCAGGGGAGGGCCGTTAGGAGACTATCTAAGGTCCTGAGGACCCCTTGGGGGACCAGGAGAAGGGGTCAGCCACCTGTACCCAGACAGGAATCCCCAGGTAGAAGCTGTTCGTTCCCGCAGAGAGAAGGCTGGTGGGCAGCCTGGCTGGGCTCCAGGCCTTGCACCGCGGCTCTGCTGCCTGCCTTCCAGTGACGGAGCCGTCTGTAGTTACAGGCCCATAGTCGACTACATCGACGCGCAGTTTGAAAACTACCTGCAGGAGGAGCTGAAGATCCGCCGTTCGCTCTTCGACTACCATGACACGAGGATCCACGTCTGCCTCTACTTCATCACGCCCACAGGGCACTCCCTCAAGTCCCTGGATCTGGTGACCATGAAGAAACTAGACAGCAAGGTCTGGCCCCCCTCCAGCTGATTCTGTGGGCTCCCCATCTTCCACAGAGGCGGGGTGTGGTTGGGGGCTTGCAGACAGCCCCCTGGGCTTGGTCCTCTCTGTATCTTCTCTTGCATCTGTCCCTGTGGCTCCAGCCAGCCCCCATTGCTCTGGGCTCTTTCTCCAGATCTCTGTCCCCTGCGTCTGGCCCTGAGCCCATTCCTTCCAGCTGAGTTGATTCTTATTCTCAGCCTGCTAGCTCCTGGCATCCTCCCCGTCCCCCTAGAGTTACCTCCCCACCTCGCCCCCGACCCTCTGCCCCTCTGACCCCACCTCCCCAAAGCATCCCAATTCTCTGCTCATTTTCTCTCTCTCAATTCCTAGTTTCTCTGCTGCCTTCACTTCCCCTGTCCTTCCTGCCGTGGCTTTCCCTTGGGGTCCTCCTGAGCACAGTAGAGACAGGAGAGTTAAGCCCCAGAATTAGAGTGGGAATAAGGAGTGGGTATTAAAAGGGCAGCTTCATGGGAATGACAGGAATGGCATGGGGTCCTGGAGGGTGTGCAGCCCTAGAGTCACCTGTCAGCTCTCACATGACTGCTCCCCTCTCTCAGGAGTTAATTTTCACTGTGAACAATGGGATAACCTTGGCCTGGGAGATTTTGAGGTCTTCCTGTGGCTACTGCTAATGGGTCATCTAACCTACTTTGGGGGCACTCAGCCCCCTACTGCTGGTCCTGTCAGGCCCCACACCGGTTAAGACCTTCAGAGCACTCTGGGTCAAAGCTGGGTATGCCCAAGGGACTAATTTGGAGGTTTGGGGCAGCCAGGGCTGTAAGAAACACTGCAGCCAATTGTTACAACCCGTTACAATGGCCCCAGCTGGCTGGGTTCAGGCCAGGACACCCCTTAGGAGCAGCTCCATCTCTCTGGCTTCCTGCCCGCCTGCCCAGGGGTGTGGCCTGAGCAGGGCTCTCCACAGTCAAGGAGCAACTCACCTGCTGACCCCTCTCCTCAATCCTGGCAGGTGAACATTATTCCCATCATCGCCAAAGCGGACACCATTTCCAAGAGTGAGCTCCACAAGTTCAAGATCAAGATCATGGGTGAGCTGGTCAGCAATGGGGTCCAGATCTACCAGTTTCCCACAGATGATGAAGCTGTTGCAGAGATTAATGCGGTCATGAATGTGAGTGTTGGGCAAGGGCCTTGGGGCTCTGGGGCCAGAGGGCTTGGAACCAGCCCCAGGCCACTCTCTTTTCCCTGGGTTTCAACCTTAGCTCTCCAGGAAAGATGGGTGGGCATCTGGGAGCTGGCCAGTCCTTCAACCTCTGGACAGGGGATGGGAAGAATTGGGTATTGGGCTGGTACCGGGGCTTCCCCAGGTTTAAGTTTCCTAAGGTACGAACTCAGGGCTGGGACCTGAAACCTGCAGGAGCAGGCAGGCAGGATGCCAGGGCTTGGGAACTTGGAAGAGAGCCAGGCCCACAGGTCGTTTGAGAGAGCTTCTGGTGGCCCCTGGGGAGCCCAAGGGCTGAAAGAACACCCTAGAACAAGAGGAAAGGGGTTGCGGGTTCAGCCCATTCCCTTGTGTGGAGGTTCCAGGATACTTCTCCAAAGGAAAGCCGGCAAGTGAGCATCTGGCCAGGCCTTGTTCAGGTCTGGGCAACCCCTCCCTGGGGCCCAGGGGCAGTGAGGGTGGGTCTGTCCATTAGCCTGTGTCAGCTCAGTGCTCATGCACACTTGGGCCCCTTTCCAGGCACACCTGCCGTTTGCTGTGGTGGGCAGCACCGAGGAGGTGAAGGTGGGGAACAAGCTGGTGCGAGCGCGGCAGTACCCCTGGGGCGTGGTGCAGGGTGAGTGTGGTGGTGAGAGCACAGCCCCAGCTGGGGACCCAGACTCAGTCCCCTGTCCTGTGTCCTCCCCGTGACCATCTGCTGCCTGTCCTCCCCCTGGAGTCTACCTCTAACACCCTAACCGCTGTCCTGTGCCCCGTCCTTCCTGTGCTGGTGGCTGGGAGCCTGCCTGATGCCCACGTGCCCTCTCCTTTCAGTGGAGAATGAGAATCACTGCGACTTTGTGAAGCTGCGGGAGATGTTGATCCGGGTGAACATGGAGGACCTCCGCGAGCAGACCCACAGTCGGCACTACGAGCTCTACCGGCGCTGCAAGTTGGAGGAGATGGGCTTCCAGGACAGCGATGGTGACAGCCAGCCTTTCAGGTGACAGCCTGCCTCCCCAGCCACAGCCAGACTTGCCACATCGGCATCTGTTCTGGGGGCTTGTGAGCTGGGGAGAGAGGCCGTTGGGACCCCAGCATCCTCTCCCCCGACCCCCCATGCCCACGTGATTTCGCTTCTCTGGCTCTGCCCACTCCGTTCCGCCATAATCTCCGCCTTGGCCTCTTTTCTCTGGGTCTCCACAGCCTACAGGAGACATACGAGGCCAAGAGGAAAGAATTCCTGAGCGAGCTGCAGAGGAAGGAGGAGGAGATGAGGCAGATGTTCGTCAACAAAGTGAAGGAGACGGAGCTGGAGTTGAAGGAGAAGGAGAGAGAGGTGTGTGCGGGGCTTGAGGGCTGTGGTGAGGCCAGGCCAGGGAGGGCCTGGGCTCCTTCTGGGCCCACATGAAGCCCGGCCTCCCCGCCTTCTGCTCCCAGCTCCACGAGAAGTTTGAACACCTCAAGCGGGTCCACCAGGAAGAGAAGCGCAAGGTGGAGGAGAAGCGCCGGGAACTGGAGGAGGAGACCAACACCTTCAACCGCAGGAAGGCGGCGGTGGAGGCCCTGCAGTCTCAGGCCCTGCACGCCACCTCGCAGCAGCCTCTGAGGAAGGACAAGGACAAGAAGAAGTAGGTGGCGGGCTCCCTGCCCTGCGCTGGCTCGCTCTCTCTTACTCTTGCTCACTCTCGCTGGTTCACCATTTTGCTCTCTCCTTTCACTTGCTCTCCCACCTCATTCTTGCTCACCTTTCTTCTTTCACTAGTGATCTTCATATCTCAAGATATCAAGCATTCATGCCCACTCTTGTATTTGTGCATGAGTGGCCCCTCTTCCCTCTTCTACCCCACACCCCATTTCTCTCTCTCTCTCTCTGTGTGTCTTTCTCTCTCTCTCCTGCAGCCCCCTCAAGAGCTGGGTGGAGAAGGCTGGGCCACACAGGCAGGGAGTGGCCCCCAAGAGGGTGTAGGGTCTCAGGGAAAGTCTTTCAGGCCAGGAGACGGTCAGGGCCTGGGAATGTTAGCATTTCTGGGCAGATTCCAGTTTCTGGAATTCTGGTTTCTGCTTGGACAGCCATGGTGCCTCCCCCTCAGTCCTGAAGCTGTGGACGTGGGCCCCATATTGGCAGGCAGGTGGTGACTGAGGACAGTGGAGACTTGAGCCCAGCCAGCACTAACCCCCTGGACACTATGATCTTGACCTGCTAAAGGAAGGACAGAAGCTCCCTGTAGGGGCCCTGTGAATCCTACTGGAGAGGGGGCTGCCCCTCAAGTAGAGGCTGGAGTTGTTCCTCCGAGAGTACTCCGAGGAGAGAGAATTATGGGGGATGAGGCGGAGGCTTTTCCAGGAGTGCAGTCAACTTTTGGCCAGGTGGGGGCCACTCTAAGTCCCTTCTCCTTGGTGTTTTTCATAGCCTGTTTCCACACTCACATCTGGAGTCCAGATGCCCTGGCTCCCGGGGAGTCTCCCTCTCCCACCCCACTTCATTCAATGTCCCACACAGCATCACACCGTGGGGATCTCGTCTGTCCCTGCTTCTCCCTGCCCCTGGTCTGTGTCAGGTACCTTACTTCTCTTGCCAGGTGTACCCATCTTGGTCCTCATTCTTGTTCTTCTTGGAATTCCATTTCCTCCTGGAGTGTTTGGGAATGTGTGTGTCCAGGCACTTCCTTCCTTGGTGGCAGTGGAGCCTTGTGGTTAGGGCCATGCAGCGCATGGCTAGCTGTGGCCCTGGGATGCTGCTTGTGGCCTTGGCCTTCCACCTGCTCCCCAATATTGTGCTCCCTAACACACACACACGCATGACACATGTACACTGTCTTACTCTCTCCTGCCCCATCACATACATAGACTCAGACACATATCTACTAACACACACAGTCCCCAAGGCACACACGCACAGAGGCACAGACACATCTAAGGAAAATAAACTTAAGGAGCTTCTGGGGGAGACCAGGGGGACAAAGCCAGGCATTTAGGAACTGGATGCTAGTTCTCATTCCCGAGGCCTGTCTTCTGCTTTGGAATAGACCCTGTAGTTTCCCGCATCCTGCTGACTGGTGGCTCCACCCCAGCTGCTGGCACGGCTGCGACAGATAAGCCCCTGCTCGTCCCCAGGGAGGACCCCAGCCCCACACTCCCCTCAGCCATGTAAATTTCCCTTCTGCTTTGCATTTGCTTCAAGCCCCGGTCCCATGTCCAGGTCTTGGTGAGCTCAGTGAGTGTGAGGGCTCTGTGAATTGGAACCTGTGTGGATTTCAAGCTAGTGGCTCAGAAATCTGGTTTTTCCTGGGAGGGGGTATGCCACTCTATGAACCACATGCTGGCTCCTGAATTGACTTTGCCGTGCTCCCTGCCAGCTTATCCCAGGCCATCTCGTTAAAAAAAAAGGCAGGCAGAGTCCCCTAGGAAATGAGCTATGGAGAAACCCCTCAAAAACGGAAGATCAAGGACCCGTGGCCGGGTCAGGGGATGAGGACCAATGGGGTGGGGTGCAGGCTGGCTGCAAGGGCACCAGCACAGCTCAGGGTGGGGCTCATCACTGGTGTCAGGTCTCCCTGCTTTTTTCATGTGACCTGGGCCTGGAAAACAGGTCTTTTCTGTTTGCTGGACATTCCAGAAAGCTTCAGTCAGTTTGGCCTCTGGGAGAGAGCCCTCTCCTCCAATGCTGGCCTTGTGGAGGCCAGGAGTGGGGTAGGTGGGGTGGCTGGGAGCACCCCTTCCCCCCACCCTGGTCAGGGGAATGGGATGAGTCAGGAGTGCATTTGGGGGGACATTTTTTGGTGACCATTTAGTTGAATGGCTTTGATTGACTGTACTTATTCTTCAAATTTTAATTCATCTTTGCAAAATTACTTCCCTATCAGACCCTCAGCCTGGGATGCCATAAACTGAAGCGAATTCTCTGCTTTGCTTGTTACAAATGCCAAACTGACTGTCCTTTCCCAGTGTTCATCTTGCTGTCTTTTGCTTCTGTTTGATTTGGTCGTCTGTGTACCTTTTAATGTGTCTGTTTTTGTTCTGTTTGTTTTATTTTTATTTTTCAGTTAACGCACGCACAGACTTACATGTCAAGAGTGGACTTTAGACTTTCATGTGTTAAGTTGCTTGAGTTACACCTTGTGACCCTTCTCCCATAACATGGTGTGAGGACGGACTGGGAGCTGGTACAGACTCCAGTGTTTACAGCCTTGCTTTGTCTCCCGCCAACCCCGCCATCCCCCAGGCTGCCTGGGCCTGGCGGGCCGCCCTCTCTATGCAAACTCGTTAAAGCCATGAATGCTGGAATCCAAAACTGATGAGGTTTATTTTTTTCAGAGCCAGTGGCTGGTCTTCCATTTACAGTGTCACTATTCCTTGACGGAGCAGTTTTGTGCCACTCTAGCGAAGGCCCCAGCCGGCGATGCTCGGCCTAATTGTTCAACGTCAAGATGGCATCTCATGCAGTGCCCTAGGTGTGGCCACGTGGTGTGGTATACATGCTGCAAATTCGCCTGATTCCCCTTCATTTTAATTTTTCTAACCTAGAGCTTAATTTCAATAATAACTTTTAAAGCACTTCTAAATTTTTATTTTGGCACGAGCATAAAGACAAATAATACCCTCTCCCATTATTTTCATAAGTAACAGATTCCCTGATTTTTAAAAACTAAAAATATCTCTAAACCTTTCTTATGTATAAAGTATCCCTATAAAATATAGGGAGAGGTGAGTAATAAACATCCTGTAATGGCAGTGTTTGGAATTTCTTTATGGATGAAAGTGGATCATGAACAAGACCACGTCCAGTGTTTTTACTGTGAATGTAAATGGAACAGCAGCCCAAAGCCATCGTCTCTGTGCCCCAGAGGTGCTACCTGTAAACAGGGACCAACCCCATGTGTGCGTGTTAAGTGTTTGACTCTGTTTAACTAAGACCCCCAAACCAATCCTGCATATTCCAAATGCAGAGAGTGTTCAGCGGAAACAGGTTTTTCTCCAGGTCATTGTTTCCTTTTTCTTGGCTGAGTCACAGGGAAAGAGATGAACGTGTCTGATGTTGTGAACAATTTAAGAAAAAAATACCAGCAGAGGAGCTTTTCCCCTTTACCGGCATTCTTAAAGAGAACATTCTAAGAAAGTACAAGCATTCTTCTATGTTCCTGTTGGTTTGCAAGCCATTGAGAATATCAGGGTTGAAAATATAGGCTGATAATATGGTACACAAGAAATGAATAGATGAGAGGAAGGATTTCATTTAATGTTGATGAAGCACTGTGCTGGGCACTGGCTACCCAGAGTTAACGCGCAGCTCTGTCCTCAAGGAGCTTACAGTCTAGTGCACTCCCTAGTTGGAAGACTTAGGAAGCTGCGCTAATATATTGTTGGATTGGCATTTTGTTTTTTACGTCCTTCATCTTCTCTCCCATCGTTGTTTCCCTCTTTCTGCCTTGGCCTGCTTTACTGATTTCCAGGACAAGGTCCTGGCTCCTTCCTGCCCTTCTGAGACCATGTTCCATTCAGAGAGGGGTGGAGGGTGAGCTGTATGTATCCACTGAGGCGTGACCAGGAAAAGGTGGTCTTTTTCTCCTCGCCAGGAGCAGAGCAGGTTTTATTGATGCTCAAAGTGAAAATTCTCCAAAGTTATGCCATGACCAGGGGTGGATACAGGTTTTTGAGGGGCTCGAAGCTTGAACTACTTGAGAAACCTTTTTTTTTAAAAAAAAAAAAAAAAAAAAAGAAGGATATGAGTATAAAATTAGGTACAGGGCCTTGGAAAGGGCACTGAGAATTAAGCTTCATTAGCTTCAGAGTAAATCCACCTCTGGCTATAACTGATGCTTCAGTGTGGGTATCCAAAAAGGTAAATCAGCATATCTAAGGCAGATGTGGACTGCGAGTGGCTTAACTTTAGGGTAATTATATGTCTGAAAATGTCTTTAGTTGGGTGGAAGTATGACCTTTAAGATAGCCTCTGTCAGCTAATGTATTTCTGAAGACGAGGCTCAATGACCCAGCAGGTTCACTGGTTATATAAGAAATGAGGACTCCTGATTCATGGGCTAATCTGGGGACTCTTGGAGTGGGCAGATTCTGCCACCCATCCACTGCCGCCTGCAGGCTGCACCCAGAGCATGCTTGGGAGGCCAGAATTATGGCTGGTTATCTGCCTGCGGGCCCAAGCCTTCCCAGAATCTCGGGGAGACCTGTCATTGTTACATTTTCTGGGGTCTGAGCTGCCTCCACAGGACCCATTGACTTCAGCGAGCCTTACTGCACTTTTCTCCCATGCTGTTTATGTTTGGAATTTTGTCATTTTTAGCTGAGACCAAATTAATCCTTGGTGCCCAAGGTGGGCTTAGAATTTGCCGTTATTTAACAAGCTCCCCGTCACGGAATGTGCCCCCTGTCTGCAGGATATCATTACCCCTCCTTTTCTGTCTCAGTATCATCTGTTGGCATTTAGGACAGTCAGTGGGATCACGCTGGCATTTACTATCATGTCTTTCATGAACCAAGTTGGTTTTGGGTAGAATCACCGTATAATTTATTGCCCAAACTGAGACTTTTGAGAGTGAAAGGAAATGCTATTTATAATTATGCCAAGTCAACAGGCATAAGCCATGACTGTCTAAGGCAAACTGGGATGTATGGTCACCCAAGTTATGGGTAACCTGAGTCTAGGTGGTCTGCACTTGTGCAGACTAACTCCATGTATGTTTGTGTGTATGTCTTTGTGTGGGTTCCCTGTTAAGTGGGGCTCATATTACTGGATAAGAGGCCCAAGGGAAGTGTGGCTTGCTAGTCTGTTACGTTAACATGCTTTTCTAAAACTGCTTCACTTGTTAATTCATTTACTCCTTCATTCATTGACAATTTTTGTTCCTTTCCATTCACTTTGTACTCATTTCTTTCCCATTAAATTTTGCATTTATTTTGAGTTTTTGTGGTGTCTTTTTTGGGCAGTGGCTTTTCTGATTTAATGTTTCCTAGCCTATTAATCTGCTACACTTGTGGTAAAATACAGCTTGTCTTTTCCATGAACTTTGTGGGGTTGATCAGCTTCTCTAGGAGTTGTGTTTTAATAGTGAATCCTGCCATGGGCATCTGTGAAAGGCTCTTGAATGGGTGCGGGATGGAGGAAAGATAGGAAAGAGAAGACGCAGCCTGTGGTTAATGAATCTTTATCAGGTGACTTTATCCAGCAGGACATGAGAGAAGGAAGACCCTGCCCTTGAAAAGTTTACCTCCTTGTTGAGGAGGCTTGACATACGACAACTAACATTTGAGTTCTTATTGTGTGCTAGTCATTGGTCTAAAGTGCATTACATGTATTAATTCCTCTAATCTTCACAATAATCCTATGGTTAGGTACCATTTTCCCCATTTTATAGGCAAGGCACAGAGAGGTTAAGTAATTACCCAAGGCCACACAGCTCGTAACTGGAGGAATTGAGGTTTCAATATTGGTATCCTGGATCCTTAATTCCTGTGCAGCTTGACAGTGTAGGTTGGTGGACCTGAGATGGTTTTGTAGAGATGGGATGCCCTGGTAAGTAGGCAAATGTTTGGTTGAGGAAGGGCAGACTGGTGGTTGAAGGAAGTGATGGCAATCTCCTGGGCCCATTGTTGAGGTGCTTTCTCTGTTGGACACTAGGCTAATCTCTGGGAAGACCAAAATGAGGAGATGGGGGACTAAGGTGGGGAAGCTGACAGCCCAGCAGGGAGACTGGCATGCAGGCATCCCTACTCTCCCCACAGGGAGGCAGGTAGCAGGGAGGCAAAGTCTTCATCAAGCTTAGAAGGACAGAGACTCTCTAGGAAGCCAGGGGGAATAGGGCCACACTGATGGAAGGATCTTGGCTCACCCAACTGGGGGAGGTGATATTTGGACAAATTTAGGACAGGTCTATGATGCTCATCCACCGTGCTCCTCTCTTAGCCCATCTGCCTCTGAGCTCTCTCCCATCTCTGTTTTCTGCAGCCACAGTCCTTTACCAATCCCTGCCCTCTGCAGATGGGGACAAATGGAAGATGGATGTGTCTTTATTTCTCCCACCACAGTGATACCCAGTCTCTAATCTGAGGTGGGATATGAGTTCCTAACTGCAGGAAAAAAATGTTAAAGGAGAGTAGGATGTGACCTAGGATTCCAAGGCAAGCTTGAACAGCATAAAACTTTAAAAACAAAAAATCTCACAAGTGGTATTTTGGCAATACAGAAGTTTGCTTCCCCAAAGAAGGGGAATATTATTTACAGAAAGATGAAGCAGCAAGGCTATCCCTTACCCCCATACTGTGGCTCACAGGTCTACCATCTCCTTTTTCCAAGAGACTGAGAGTTGGTTTAGCTCTGGGGATGCAGCTTACTTAGTTAAGGGGGTCCAGATACCTCTCAGCAGTTTCCTGAAGTCAGAGACAGCGTGAGCTGGTGTGGGCTCTCAGGATGAGCCCCTGCCGCACCAGTGACAGTGCCCACTCCCGATGGAAGAAAGGAGGCAGAGGGAGCTGTAGCCATGAGCAGCAGGCTGCCCCTCAGCATGTCCCTCTGTGCTGGACTAGAGGACAGTTACTGACAGGGCTCGAGAGATGTATTTCAAGTGTATTTGACTCTATCAACTCTAAATGCAAGGTATCTAATACATAAAAAATAAGACTCAGACAGGGCTGAATTCAGGAATTAAGGTGTATTTTAACAAAAGCTCCAACAAGCAAATTTGTTTCAACAAAAGGTAGAGATTTGTGCTGACTACAGTACAGACGCTATTATATATATCTAGTCCTCGGCTATTTTGCAGCTGGTAGCAGATCACCCTCTGCATGGCTTAGCACGTTTACAAAAAACTGTTCACAGTGGAAGGACTTCACAAATTACCTATAAATGTGTGGTTCAGTCATTCATATCCCCAGCACTAGTTACACAGCCCCAGTGGGCATCGCTGCCAGCTGGACTCCACTGCCTAGAGAATGGCTCTATAGTTTCACCTCCCTCAGCCATGCTAGTGATCTCTCCCTCCTCCTGGCATTGGTGGAGGCGGCCTCAGCCTCAGCACCTGCTCACCTCAACCAAAAGCTCTGGGAGCTGTCTCTCCCCATCACAAGGGTCACCTTGAAGTGTTCTGCTTTAACACAAGAATCCCTCTAGTTAAGCTAATAAACTACTTTGCTTAAGAGTAACAAAGGAGAAATTGGCCTAAAGCTTGATCAAGTTGCTGTACATTAAATAAAGCATACTTTATAAATCGAGTCCTTATGAAGAAAAGACTTAAATCCTGGCCAAGTCGAGGTAAATCTATCTGGAGAGACTCCCATTTCTGCAGGGGTGGACAGAGTACTTGGGACTTGAAACCTGCACATGTTCTTGGTACAAGCCTGGGAAGCTGGAAGGACCTGGCCAGCTCTGGCAGGTGGAGCAGCAAGAACTTGTCTGTCAGCACCAGCCCAGCCCTTCGGCCCTGAGCAAGGCCTACCTCTGGCCTCATAGTCCAGCTTCTTAGGGGCTGATATAGCCCTCGCTGGAGAAGGAAGAAAAAGCAAGCTGCAGTATGAGCATTTACTCCTTCTCCCTGGTCTCGGGCCCAGGGCTCAGAGGGAGGCGGGGGTTCAGTTTGTCAGATTACCCTTCCCTCTAGGGACCCTGACCTGTCTTTTTTGCCCCCTTATTTTTTTCTGAAGACAGGAATGTTTTCTCGGTTGCTCTTTCAGGGCCGCCTTCTTTTCTTGTTATAGGATCCATAAAGCCTACAATATAGAGGAGTCCAAGCAAGGAGGGATTGCCATTATGCTCTAAAGGGCACTGGGGTAGGGGCACAGAGGCTGGCAGGTGAACCAGAAAGTTGTCTGTGCGGGAGGATGACTAAAAACTTGTCAGCTGCTGCTTTACAAGTTCTTTGCAGTGGTTCCACTGCCTAATACCGACCTGTAATTAAAACAGAGTGGTCATCCTTGAGGCAGAATCATTTTACATTCTAAAGAATGAGCAACTCAGTGCCGAAATATTAGCATGGAGCAATTTCAGGGAGGTCCAGCCACCCAACTTAAGAAAATTAACCCCACCATCTCAGGAACACCCATCTTCAGCCTCAGCAAAAACTGTCATTATTCTAACTGCATTCCATCTTACCCTGTCCATCCTGAGTGATTCTGACCTCCCATTGCCTACTCAGGGTATCCTGGTGCCTGGTGCCATATAGAGGGTGAGGGGTCTGAAATTTACACTCCCTAGTACTAAGCTCAGGTTTGCTTCCTCCTGAGTTAGACATGTCCCCACATCCTCTTGACTACAAGGGCTGCTACTGAGATAAAGCTTCACTCACTGTCAGAGAAACCCACTCTGGTGAAGCAAATGTGTATCTAATACTCAAGTCCAGAGGATATGCCATGTGTGGAAAGCCTAGCCCTTAGGAAGACTCTTCAGAGTCATCATGGCCAGAGCATCTTCTGGAGCCCACAAGGGCCAAGAAGAGCCACAGGTACCCTTTTGGGGGCAGAGTGCATCAGCTGAAGGGGCAAAACTGAGAGCCTGGTCTGGGGCAAAGTTGATGTCTACCTGTGCTTTCTTTAGCAGATCAGATATAGGAGTACAGCAGTCGGGCATGAGCCTCTCCAACTCTAAGGTGATGATGACCAAGGCCAGTGTGGAGCCCTTGAACTGCAGCAGCTGGTGGCCCGCCATACAGTGCTGCAGCTGCCTGGTCAGGGACGCGACGTGGAGGGAAGGATTCCTCTGAGGCAGCAGCTCCTTCACGTGGGGCCAGCCCAGGACCACCAGGGCGTGGAACTGGAGACCGTGGTTTTTA
The DNA here is from genome assembly GCF_025265405.1 of Mesoplodon densirostris. NCBI lineage: Eukaryota > Metazoa > Chordata > Mammalia > Artiodactyla > Ziphiidae > Mesoplodon > Mesoplodon densirostris. Next base: position 112,740,634 of record NC_082663.1, on the reverse strand, counting down.
ATGTTAGAACAGAAAACCCCATACTTTTCATATATCAATGACCAAAAGTGCAAACAATTTAAATTTTCATCAGGGAATATTAAATGTTGCCCAACCCTTTTCATTCCCATTCATGGCCCCCCAAGGGGCTTGAGGCTTACTACCCACTCTGTGGCCAAGCTCAGCTTCAACCCTGGAGAGAAAAAGACAGTCTGCTTTGTGACATGCTCATTAAGAGCCTAAAGTACCCAGATGACAGTGTTTCAATTCTGAAAAATAGAAGCATACGACTCAAGATTAAGGTAGCAGAAAAGTTACTTGTATCTGCTTGACATGAGAGGAAACTCTGCAGCTTGGCAACAGTGGCCAGTTTTCATAATGATACAGCCCTTAGTGATTTAATCTTCATGCTTCATAACAGACCAAAACCCCATGACATTTCCACATTGCGTAATTTTGCCTTACTAACAGAATCATATTCTAAAGGATGACCATCATTCTCTAACTAAAACAAATACAAACGAATACGACATTTTTAAGTGCCAGATCAATATGGTCTAAAGCCTCAATAAGGATTGTGTGTAGGTGAATAAAGACAGCTAAGTGAATGTGTGTAAAGTGTAGCAAAAGCAGACAGATTTTTATGTACAGTATTCATAGAATGGAAAGTTAAATATTTTTGCAGTGTGTATTTAAAAGAGAAACTCACCATAATAGTGCCATCTAAATATCTTTGTAAAGTTAATTTAATGTCCTTTAGAAGTGGGAGTCTGGTGGAACTGTGTTGGATTTAAGACAACATTTCACTCTTCCATATGTTGTGAGCCTTGTGGGTCACCTCACTGTGCTGCATATGCAAGGACGTGTGCTTTGCCATCCTATGTTGTGAACAGCTTTTCTAAAGGCACAGTGAGTCCAGGGTAGACTCGTACTTACTATGGTCAAGAAGTCCAGCGGTGTCCCACTGTAGAGGTCCCAGTGAAGTTTGTCCAAAATAGCCAGCTCCATCCTCAGCAGCTCATTCGGGGAATAGCCAGAGCCATAGTGCTTTATGAATTCTCTTATGCGTGGAATTAACTGTAAAAGGAAAATAAAGAGGCCAAAGCCCTACACCATGTCATGGTAGCTTTTGTTTTCTTATCCCTGGGGACTGGGCATCCATGACCCAAGTAGAGTTGTCTTCCAGTGACCCACCACAGAAAATGCTTCTGAAAGAAAGACCAAACCAGATCTTGGCTATCTGTCAAGTCCCCAGGTATTGTGACAATATGTAGTGAATGTCACATGGTCACCTGCTGCCAACAGGTCTTGATCCCCACCTGCACTCCAGCTCATACCTGAAGGTGCTTTGGAGGCTGGGGCTGTGCCGTCTCCCCCATTCAGCTGTAAGAACGCACTCAAAGCTTTCCAGCTGTGGGCTCCACCCATTCCCTGTTCCCAATCCCTACCATGATTCCTTGTCAGAGAGAGGAGTATGCCTTTGAGCTTCCTGGTCTGCGTCAGACAGACTCATTGATAAAACCTCCCATGGTTTTGGCAACACCATAGCTGCAAACACATTCCTCTCAGCCCTTACTGAAGGCAGTTCAGTTCTGGAAAAACTATGACTTTTCCCCAGAGAAACTAATAAGGCTTGTCTATGAGTAAACATGCAAGTACCAAGTGCACTGAAGACTTGGTCCTACTTCTTTAGATAAAAAAGTATTACTATATAACTATATAACTGTATAGTAGTATTACTACTATAACCTCTAGAAATATTTCTTTTAAAGGTTATTTACTTGATTTTTAGTTGGATAAAAGCATCTTTGGGGGCACAAATTATATTCTCATAAACAGGGTTAAAATAAATTTTATTGAAGGTTTGCAACTGGACACACAAGTGACTTTTTCTGCCCCCATGGAACCTGAGATCAGCCAAGGGAGACTTTGTAGAAATGGCAGTGGTTCCACTATCCCCCAAAGGGGGACAGGTTTGGGGGGAGGGAGGAAGGAAGGGAGGTCTGGGAAGGATATTGGGAGAGGATCTTCTGAAAAGAAGCCACAGTGAAACTGAGAAGTTCAAGCAAGCCTGAAGCACTTATGGGGGCTTCTCTTCCACCCACTGCACGTGGCCCTCCTGCCCCTCTTGGAGAAGGGTCCTAGAGTCCCTGAACACGTTTCTTTGACACAGCCAAGTCCTTAAGTCTCAAGCAGCTTTCTTAGATGTAGTTTCTGGGGGTGGTCATTAGGCCATATGGTTTGGGAGGCCTTTCTCTTCTGCTTAATGGGAGGTGGCATGTGGCATCAAACAATGAGGCAAGATTATGTCTGCTAGGAAGTCAGACCTCTGGGTTTGCTGGGCCAGGACAATTCTGCTGTTCTAATTACCCATTTGGGGGGTCCCAAAGTCTGACAAGCCTAAGGAAGGGACAGCAGAAATCCTGGAAGGTATGACTTTTCCAAAATGCCCATTCCCAAGGCCACAGACCTTTCAGGAAACTTGAGTGTTTCCAGTGTTACACACCCCTGTACCTCAAAAGCAGCCCTGAATGAGCTTCCAGGGATGCATACCTCCTCTTCTTCATTAACTTTTGCAGCAAGTCTCAAGGAAGTAATTGTAACACAATGGAGTAAACACTTTTTTATCTGCAGTATGGGAGAAACACATATGATCAGAATATGAATGCCAGAAACTAACTGTAAAGCGTCTGTGGGTTTTTTTTTTAAGAAATTAAGTTTTGCCTTTTTAACTTTTTTTAAAAGACTGATTGTATTTATCCACAAGGAGGTTGCCCCCATTTTTAGATGTGACAAGTAAAAACCTCCTGGTTTCAGAACCACAGATAACTCGTCAATAGTCCTTTGTTAGAGGACTGACTGGAGGTGGGAAATATGGCACCATCTCAGGGAACACACAGTCCCATCCTGACCTCAGGCTGCATTGTACTGGTCCAGACAAGCACACCCCACCTCATCACAAAGGGAGTCCTTTGCCAGCTAGGTCTTCTCATGCTCCCCAAGTCGACCCCTGACGGCCACACAACACAGAGTCAGACAGGCAGATGGTAGGATGTTTCAATTCCAGTTCTACCACTTGGAGCCATTTACTGAATTGATGAGGCTCAGTTTGAGCACCTGGGATGGCTCACCTCTTAGGCAGCAATGGGAAATAGAGGTCAGTTTGCGCCCCCAACATCTGTCACCATCCCTCATAGACTTCCCTACCTTTACTGAAACTATGAGGCGGCTGAAGATAGTGAGAGCCAGGTTAAGAGTGGTCTGGGAGAAGCCAAAGATGTTCTCAACTCTCAGGAGCCCCAACACGACTTCCTGGAAAGCTTCGCAAATCTCCACCTGCTGGAAGGAGGAGGTGGGGCAGAGGAGGGAAGGTCGCTGGTGGCCAGTCTCGGTCCATCAGTGGCTGGACGGTCTGCTTACGGTGACCAGAGGGGCTGTAAGAAGCCTCTTCACCTTAAATCGCTGTCGGATAAAGGACCTCTCTTACCCAGCGCCTCCCCCATTCAGACCCTCTCCTTCCTGTGCCCGTTTTTTGGTCTTCAGCAGAGTTCCCCAACTCAAGCCCTCCTCCAAAACACCTACTAGAGAAGCACCGTCTCAGTGAGAAGCTGGCGAATCTCGACTCTTGCCTCGTGCGGGGGACGCACCTGGGGAAGGTGCGTGCTCCAGGGTGCGGCTCACCTGATCGCGGGTGCAGGTGGAACCCGGCCGCGTCCCGTGCGCGCGTGAGGAGGAGGATGAACGTGCTCTCGGGAGGGGCCCCCGCGGGAACCGGTACCTGGAGTCGGCCCCCCAGCCACAGGCGCGCCTCGCGGCCCTGGGCCTGGGTCAGGTGGGCGTCCAGCTGGCGCTCGTCCAGGACGCCTCCCCAGTCGCTCCGCACCAGCCCGGGCCGGCTGGGAACTGGGGGCGGCGGGGGCGGTGGCCCCAGAGCGGCGCCGGGGGCGGGACGCGCAGCTGGCCGAGGCCGCATTTCCCTCCGCATGGGTCTGGTCCACGACGGCTCCGGGAGACTGACCGCTCCGCGCAGGCAAGCCTCCGGGAAACTTCTCCGGATCGCCGCGGGGAGAGAGACTTTCCACGCAGGCGGCGGGAGAAGACAGCGAAGGACTGTTTCGCCCAGACTTTCGTCCGGACTCTCACCTGGACGCCGGACGGATCTTATCTCCAAGGCGGACGTCTCCGGCGCGGGCCGCCCGCCGGAAGCCATGGCAGCGCCAGATCCCGGGTCTGGGTCCCGGCTTAGCTCGGCTTTTTCTAACCCAGTGCCCGGGACTTGCAGCTGGGGCTGCCACGGGACCGGGCGGGGCGGGGCGGGCTCTTACTCCACCCCCACAACCCTCCACTGAGGGCCTCTTTCCCCACCCAAAGCCCGCGCCCCAGGCGCCGAGTCCCGAGCGGAGTCCCTAGCCCGGGATGAAGCAGCTGGTGACCACGCCATCCTTGAGAAGGTAATTTATTGAAGCCGTGCAATGCGTTAGGCGCTGGGACATAACAGTGAATAGAATAGACGTGGAACTTATATTCTAGTCAGGAAAGAGACAACAAACACGAGTAGAATATATGGAAACCCCAGCAAATCCACTCCTAAGTAAATGTCCAACAGAAATGCATGTGTGTGCACCAAAAGACACCTACATGATGTTCACAGCAGCACTATTTGTAATAGCCCCAAACTGGATACAACCCAAATGTCCATCAACAGTTGAATGGGATAAACACGGATAAACAAATTGTGGTATATTCACACAATGGGATACTACACCACATTGGAAAAGAATGAACTGCTATACCCGATAAGGAAGAATCTCACAAACAATATTGAGTGTAGGGAGACAGATACAAAGAATTCATACTGTATGATTCCATTTATACAAAGTATAAAGAAGGGAACTATAATGTTAGAGTCAAGGTAGTGGTTACCCTTGGGGGCATATTTCTATGTTGAAAACTACAGACATCACAGAAAGAAATTAAAGAAGATCTAAATATAATACATGGAGAGACATTCCGTGTTTATTGGAAGATTTAAATTGTTAAAATGGCAATACTACATGAATTGATCTATAAATTGAACATAATCCCTGTTAAGTTTCCAGCTGTCTTTTTTGCAGAAATTGGCAACGTGTTTCTAAAATTTCTATGAACATGCAAGGAATTCAAAATGGCCAAAACTATCTTGGAAAAGCAGAATAAGATGGAGGCTTCACAGTATCTGATTTCAAAACTTACTACAAGGCTATAGTAATCAAGACAGTATAGGGACTTCCCTGGTGGTCCAGTGGCTAAGTCTCCGGGCTCCCAATGCAGGGAGCCTGGGTTTGATCTCTGGTCAGGGAACTAGATCCCACATACCGCAACTAAGAGTTCACATGCTGCAACTAGGAGTTTGCATGCCACAACTAAAAGATCCGGCATGCTGCAACTAAGATCTGGCAGAGCCAAATAAATAAATAGATAAAATAAAATTAAAAAAAAAAAATAAAATACCCAATCCTTAAAAAAAAAAAAAAGACAGTATAGTATTGGATAGACATATAGACCAATGGAATTGAATTGTGAGTCTGGAAAACAGCCCTCATATTTATGACCAATTGATATTTGACAAGGTTGTCACAATAATTCAGTGGGAGGAAAAACAGTCTTTTCAGCAAATGGTGATGGGACAGATGAATATTCACATGCGGAAAAATGAAGCTGGATCCCTATACCATATCATATACAAAAATAACTCAAAATAGATCATAGACCTAAATGTAAGAGCACACAGAACAGCATCCAGAAATTAAAAAGACAACACACATAATAGAAAACGTGTATATCATATATCTGAAAAGAGACTTGTATTTAGAATATATAAAGAATTCTTAACAACTTAATAATGAAAAGACAGATGAAAAGCGCCAAGAATTGACTAGACATTTCTCTGAAGAAGACATTCAAATGGTCAATAGCACATGAAGTGATGTCCAACATCATTAGTCATCAAGGAAGTACAAATAGAAACCACAATGAGATGCTATTTTATACCAGTAGGATGGCTGTAATAAGAAAGGTAAGACAATAGCAAGTGTTGGTGAGGATGTGGAGAAATTATAAACCTCATACATTGCTGGTGGTACAGCCACTGTGGAAAACAACTTGGCAGTTCCTCAGAATGTTATTTAGAGTTACCAAATGATCCATCAATTCCACTTGTAGTATATACTCAAGGGAAATGAAACGTTCACACAAAAACTTGTAGCAGCATTATCCATAGTACCAAAAAGTGGAAACAACCCAAATGTCCATCAATTGACAAATAGATAAAAATGTGGTATATCCATACAATGGAACATTATTTAGCCATAAAACATAAAGGATTACTGATATGTGTTACAAAAGGGATGAATCTTGAAAACATTATTCTAAGTGATAGACGTCATTTCACAGGTCACATATTATATAATTCCATTTATATGAAATGTCCAAAACAGGCAAATCTATAGATACAGAAAGTAGAGTAGTGGTTTCCTAGGGCTGGGATGTTGCAACGGGGGAAGGAGGAATGATGGCTATGAGTGTAATGTTTCTTTTTGGGGGGATGAAAATGTTTAAAATTGATTGTGGTTATGGTTACACAACTCTGTATATAGTAAAAATCATTGAATTGTACAATTTAAATTGGTGAATTGTATGATGTGTGATTATATCTCAATAAAGGTGATATATTTACAGTATATCAGAGAGTGATAAGTACTATGAAGAAATATAAAGTAGGGAGGGGAGATAAGAAGACTGGGGCTGAAGGTTGGAATTTTAAATAGAAAGATCATTGGTAGGGTTCAATGAGAAGGTGATGTGTGAACAAAGATATTCTGAAGGAGGTGAGGGAGTCAAGCAGATATCTACAGGGGGAGCTTTCCGGGGCCTGGATTTGGATCTGGGCTTTGTCATTGCCTGTAGGTATGACCTTGGACAAGTTACTTAATGGCTCTATGCTTCAGTGTTTTAAATCTGTGAAATAGTTACTCCTGTTTTCTATTAAAATGACTAATAGTACCTATTTCAAAAGGTTATAATGTAAATTAAATTAATAATTTAAAAATGAATTAAAGCACTTAAAACAGTATGCTGACACTAAGTATTTTTATTAGCTCCTACTGCAAGCATAAAAGCCCTTGTATTCTAACAGGAAACCATGCCTGCAATGTCAGATGAATCAAGGAGGCCAGGTGGAGCTGGTGCAAGGGGGATAGCTTGCAATAATGAGTAAGAGAGAACATTGCAGGAAACCGGGAGAGGGCCTGTGACTTTTATTCTGTGAGATGAGAAATCATTGGCAGGTTTTGAATGGAGAAAAGACAGTATCTGATTCATATTTTAACACCAGCCCTCTGGCTCCTGTGTTGAAAGTAGACTAGGATGGCAAGGATGAACAGCAAGGAAACTAGCTCTGAGCTGTTTAGTAACACAGGTGAGAGATGGTGGTGGTAGAAGTGGTCGGATTCTGGTTCTATTCTGAAGATAGAGACAACTAGTTCTATAGAAAGATTGGGTATTGAGTATGAGAGAAAAAGACTGTGGTTTGACCTGAGAAATTGTCAGAATTCAGCTTACATTTATTGCGATTAGCCTTTTAAATTACTTATTTATTTATTTTATGTTTGACAGGGGTGATGTGGGTACTACCAGGGGATGGGAAGCGGGAATCAACATTTCAATTTTGGACACGATAAACTTGAAATGTCTATTACACATCCAAGCAGAGTGGTGTTCAGAGACAGGTTCGAACAAGAAAGAGGATAGATCATTCTTTCTTTCACGAATATTTATTGAAAACTTACTCTGTGCCAGGTCGTATTCTAGGCTCTGGAGGTAATTGTGAGAATACCGACAAAGTCCCTCACGACCTCACCTAATGGTGAGACAGGTGATAAACAAGTCGGCAATCAAGCGCAATAATGTATGTAAAGTTTTTGGCTCTTCAGAGGGGACACAATGTACAATTGCTATTGTTGTTTTTAATATTCGGAGTATTGCAAGTGCTAGAAGATGGGCATTGCCGGTCTAGGATTGCCTCCTCCTCCCGCCCCGCGGTGGTAGGCGGGTCTCCCAGCCCAAAATCAGGCCAGATTTCCAACACAGTAGAATGGAGGCATTGCGCAGGCGCAGCCTCAGTCTGGCGTCCTAGGAGACGGACTCCGAAAGTCTCGGCGCAGGCGCAATGCAAGAGACCGAAGACGCCTCGGGCAAGGGGATAGGGCGGGGCGAGCTCGGAGTGCGCCTGCGCACAGCGCGCTCTCGCCAGAGGAGCCGCAGTCTCGGGAGCGCCTAGGCGGTGTTTCGATAATCTCTGACCCGCCTCTCCTGCGAACCCGGCGTCATTGGACTGCACCCCGGACGGGAACGTCCGCCGAGTACGGGAGGAAGCAACGATGCCGGTGAGTAGGGTCACTCAGCCGCTGGGGTTTCTCCTCATCCCTGCGGCCTGGCCGGGTGGCGCGGCCGTTACCATGGAGGCGCGGAGCAGGCAGGCGGCCGGGGTGGGGCGGGGCAGGGCAGGGCAGTGCCGGGCGGGCCAAGCGGTTGGGGAGCCAGGCCGGTGGGCCCTGGACTGGGGGGGTCCAGCCGACCCTGGGAGGGGCCCGCGGCAGGCCTTGCGGTCTTCGTTGCTGCTGCATCCCGCAAGGCCTGGGCTGCTTGACATAAAGGCACTGTGCCAGAGGATGCGCTCTCGCTCCCAGCCCTGTCCTCTGGGTAGGGCCTCTAGGAGCAACCACGGAGGGTCGGGTTTTGATGCCTCGCACCCCGTGGGGTCTCTACGCCGAGGAGCCAAGCTCTGGAAGGCAGCAAAGCACGGGCTGTCTGCCTCCACCCCAGGCTGCTGACTAGAGCTGTCATTCCTCTCGTAGCGCTCTAGCTTACAGTGCAGAATGTAACCCGTAGGTGTCTTTGTGTGTGAGGGGAGTGAGTGGTGGGTGGCGGTATGTTTGTCTTGTAGGATTTCACAGACTGTTAACTTGCACTTAATAAGGGGCCGTCGTGGGTTTCCCTGGTGGCGCAGTGGTTGAGAGTCCGCCTGCCGATGCAGGGGACACGGTTTCGTGCCCCGGTCTGGGAAGATCCCACATGCCGCGGAGCGATTGGGCCCGTGAGCCATGGTCGCTGAGCCTGCGCGTCCGGAGCCTGTGCTTCGCAACGGGAGAGGCCACAACAGTGAGAGGACCGCGTACCGCAAAAAAAAAAAAAAAAAAAAAAAGTGGGGGGGGCCGTCGTTAAGTCCAATATAGGGTCATGGAGAACACTTGAGTTGTGGCCGGCTATTTACGTGAGGGGGGTGAGTGGTGGGTGGTGGTATGTTTGTCTTGTAGGATATCACAGATTGTTATCGTCCACCTAATGAGGAGGGTCGTAAGTCCATTATAGGGTAATGAAGAACAGTTGAGCAGTGGCTGGTTATTTACTGGTTGCGAAGCCTTGGATAATTATTTAATCTTTCTGGGCCCTTCGTTCCTATGTAATTAAACTTTTCCTTCTGGGGTTATCAGGCAGGAGACTTGAAGGACAGTGCTTGACTTTTAGCATTAAATGCTTAATATTTGCTACTTGTTGCTTTCTATTTATTTATCAATTCATTCAACAGTTATTGGGCACCAACCCCATGCTAGGCACTGGAGATACAATATTGAGCAAAACCAGCCAGGTTCTTGAACTTGAGAAGAGAGACGCCTTCTAGGGCGGAGGTGAAAACCATACATACCTACAGGGACAAAGACACTTAACATTAATGAATGAAGTGGATGGGTGTCATACAATAGATAGAAATAGATTCTGGTGAATTAAGTGTTGCCATGTAGGAATGCTGACCTACAGATGTCAGATCATCTATTTTTTCCAAGAGAATCTAGAAATTGTTATTTTTGTGAAATTTCTCAATTTTTAATTTTTAGCAACTAATTCAAAAGATTTTTAAATAATATAAGCCAAGCAAAAGACATTTGTGGGCTGAATTCAGCCCCTTGACTGACTACCAGTTTGGAACTTATGGGTTAAATAGAGACACAGACATTAATCAAATAAGGAGCCAAAAAAAAAAAAAAAGTAAAATTTTAACCGACGGAGAAGGAGAGAGAAGGGTGTTATCAGGGCCTATACAAGGATTTGACCTAATCAGGAAAGTCTTCCCAGATGAAGGGGCTATTGAGCTGAGGTCTGCAGGGTAAGTGAAGAGGAGGATGGGGGATGTTCTAGGCATAAGGAACACACCTGGGAAGGAGTGTGGTGAGAGGGATCATGGGGACAAGAAAAGGCCTAAAAGAAAACCGGTGTGGCTGTGGCTAAGAAAGCCAAGCTTGTGAAAGAAAACTGGAGAAGTAGACATGGGCCGGAACCAGATCTTACACACCACCTGAAGGATTTCGATCTTCATCCCAGGATCTGTGGGAAACCATTGAAGAGTTTTAAGTAGGAGAGTGATATAATTAGATTTGTGTTGAAACTGACTGCCAAGTAGAGAACAGATTATAGGGGAACCTAATTAGATACAGTAGTACAGGTAGGAGTCTCTTATAATTCGGGGTGAGATAATGGTGACCTAGAATAAGGTGCTGAAAGTAGAGATGGAAAGAAGTGTGTTGAATTGATATAATCTGTTCCTTGTCAATGACAGTGGCTCACGTTTGTTTCTCTAATGCTTAGAAGAGTATCTGAAACAGTAGGAATTTAATATCTGTTCAACCAAACTGTTGAACTTCTTCACTTTAATAATTGTATTTTAAATATAGATTCTTAATCATAAAATTTCAAAATTTGAAACTTTACATATTACAAATGTTCATAAGGTTAGAGTCAAGCTAAAACATTTTTCTGCCATTGGGCTTTCTTTTCTGTCTTTCACTTGTCTTCTATAGAAAAAGTAGACTATATGAGGATATATTATTATTATTATTTTTTAATTAATTAATTTATTTTTACTTTTTGGCTGCATTGGGTCTTCGTTGGGTTTTGCGGGCTTCTCATTGCAGTGGCTTCTCTTGTGGAGTACGGGCTCTAGGCTCGAGGGCTTTAGTAGCTATGGCTCTCAGGCTCTAGAGCACAGGCTCAGTTGTAGCACACGGGCTTAGTTGCTCCCCGGCATGTAGGATCTTCCCGGACCAGGGCTCGAACCCATGTCCCCCACATTGGCAGGCAGATTCTTAACCACTGTGCCACCTGGGAAGCCCTGCATATATTATTTGATAAAAAAATTTTTTACTAATGCATTGTAGAAAATATCAATAACACTAAAAGTCTCAGGGGGAGCAGAGCACCTATTACTAGATTCTTGATTAAAGTTATTAACCATATTCACACGTGTTTTCCTACAGGCAGGAAACTCAGAGCAAGTCAGGGACTTTGTGCAGAAAGACAAGTCTCTAATATACTTTCTCATTTTCTGCCTGAATAGCATTAACTGTAAATGTAAATAAGATTTCCTCTCCCCTCATTTGTATTGTAAAAGAACTATTTTCATATCTTTTTAAATAAGCTTTTTCTATATATCTGTAAGATCTTTAATTGCATTTAACAGCTATTTATGGAGTGCTTAATGTATGCAAGGCACTAGGATGCCAAAGTAGCCTTTTTCAAATTTTAAATTTAATCTGTTGAAGGTAAAAGTAAATGTTCTTTTCATTGTTTGTAAATATTTTCTCCACCAGATCAATAAATCAGAGAAGCCGGAAAGCTGCGATAATGTGAAGGTGGTGGTTAGGTGCCGGCCCCTCAATGACAGAGAGAAATCAATGTGCTACAAACAGGCTGTCAGTGTGGATGAGATGAGGGGAACTATCACTGTACATAAGACTGATTCTTCCAATGAACCTCCAAAGACGTTTACTTTTGATACTGTTTTTGGACCAGAGAGTAAACAACTAGATGTTTATAACTTAACTGCCAGACCTATTATTGATTCTGTTCTTGAAGGCTACAATGGTGAGTACTTTATATAGTTTACTTTTTTTTTAAAATAGATCTTTATTGGAGTATAATTGCTTCACAATACCGTGTTAGCTTCTGTTGCACAAGAAAGGGAATCTGCCATATGCATACACATGTCCCCGGATCCCCTCCCTCTTGTGCCTCCCTCCTATCCTCCCTGCCTCACCCCTCTAGGTCATTGCCAAGCACAGAGCTGATCTCCGTGTGCTATGCTGCTACTTCCCACCAGCCAACTGTTTTACATTCGGTAGTGTATATACGTCGATGCCACTCTCACTTCGCCCCAGCTTCACCCTCCCACCCCATGTCATCAAGTCCTTTCTCTATGTCTACCTCTTTATTCCTGCCCTGCAACTAGGTTCATCACTACCTTTTATTTTATTTTTTTAAGATTCCATATATATGCGTTAGCATACTGTATTTGTTTTTCTCTTTCTAACTTACTTCACTCTGTATGACAGACTCTAGGTCCATCCACCTCACAACAAATAACTCAGTTTCGTTTCTTTTTATAGCTGAGCAATATTCCATTGTATATATGTGCCACATCGTCTTTGTCCATTCATTGGTCGATGGACATTTAGGTTGATTCCATGTCCTGGATATTGTATATAGTGCTGCAGTGAACATTGTGGTCCATGTCTCTCTTTGAATTATGATTCTCTCAGGGTATATGCCCAGTAGTAGGATTGCTGGGTCATATGCTAGTTCTATTTTTAGTTTTTAAAGGAACCTCCATACTGTTTTCCATCGTGGTTGTATCAATTTACATTCCCACCAACAGTGCAAGAGGGTTCCCTTTTCACCACACCCTCTCCAGCATTTATTGTTTCTAGCTTTTTTGCTAATGGCCATTCTGACCGGCGTGAGGTGATACCTCATTGTAGTTTTGATTTGCATTTCTCTAATAATTAGTGATGTTGAGCATCTTTTAATGTGCCTCTTGGCCATCTGTATGTCTTCCTTGTTGAAATGTCTACTTGGTCTTGTGCCCATTTTTTAACTGGATTGTTTGTTTTCTTGATATGGAGCTCCATGAGCTGTTTGTATATTTTGGAGATTAATCATTTGTTGTTTCATTTGCAAATATTTTCTCCCATTCTGAGGGTTGTCTTTTTGTCTTGTTTATGGTTTCCTTTGCTGTGCAAAAGCTTTTAAGTTTAATTAAGTTCCATTTGTTTATTTTTGTTTTTATTTGTTACTCTAGGGAGTGGGTCAAAAAAGATCTTGCTGTGGTTTATGTTAAAGAGTGGTTTTGCTATGTTTTCCTCTAAAAGTTTTATAGTGTCTGTTCTTACATTTAAGTCTTTAATCCATTTGGAGTTTATTTTTGTGTATGGTGTTAGGTAGTGTTCTAATTTCATTCTTTTACGTGGAGCTGTCCAGTTTTCCCAGCACCACTTATTGAAGCGGCTGTCTTTTCTCCATTGTATGTTCTTGCCACCTTTGTCGTAAATTAGGTGACCGTATGTGTGTGGGTTTATCTCTGGGCATTCTATCCTGTACCATTGATCTATATTTCTGTTTCTGTGCCAGTACCATACTGTCTTGATTACTGTAGCTTTATCGTATAGTTTGAAGTCAGGGAGTCTGATTCCTCCAACTCCGTTTTTCTTTCTCAAGATTGCTTTGGCTATTTGGGATCTTTTGTGTTTCCATACAAATTGTAAGATTTTTTTGTTCTAATTCTGTGAAGAATGCCATTGGTAGTTTGATAGGGATTTCATTGAATCTGTAGATTGCTTTGGGTAGTATAGTCATTTTCACAATATTGATTCTTTCATTCCAAGAACATGGTATATTTCTCCATCTGTTTATGTCATCTTTGATTTCTTTCATCAGTGTTTTATAGTTTTCTGAGTACAAGTCTTTCGCCTCCTTATGTGGGTTTATTCCTAGGTATTTTATCCTTTTTGTTGGAGTGATAAATGGGAGTGTTTCCTTAATTTCTCTTTTTGATTTTTCGCTGTTGGTGTATAGGAATGCCAGAGATTTCTGTGCATTAATTTTGTATCCTGCACCCTTACCAAATTCATTGATTAGTTCTAGTAGTTTTCTGGTGGCATCTTTAGGATTTTCTATGTATAGTATCATGTCATTGGCAAATAGTGACAGTTTTACTTCTTCTTTTCCAATTTGTATTCCTTTTATTTCTTTTTCTTCTCTGATTGCTGTGGCTAGGACTTCCAAAACTGTGTTAGATAAGAGTGGTGAGAGTGGACATCCTTGTCTTCTTCCTGATCCTAGTGGAAATGCTTTCAGTTTTTCACCATTGAGTATGATGCTTGCTGTGGGTTTGTCATATATGGCCTTTATTATGTTGAGGTAGGTTCCCTCTATGCCCATTTTCTGGAGAGTTTTTTATCATAAATGGGTGTTGAATTTTGTCAAAAGCTTTTCCTGCATCTATTGAGATGTCCATATGGTTTTTATTCCTTAATTTGTTAACGTGGTGTATCACATTGATTGATTTGCATATAATGAAGAATCCTTGCATCCCTGGGATAAATCCCACTTGATCATGGTGTATGATCCTTTTAATGTGCTGTTGGATTCTGTTTGCTAGTATTTTGTTCAGGATTTTTTCATCTATGTTTATCAGTGATACTGGTCTATAATTTTATTTTTTTGCAATATCTTTTTCTGGTTTTGGTATCAGGGTGATGGTGGCTTTGTAGAATGAATTTGGGAGTGTTTCTCCCTCTGCAATTTTTTGGAAGAGTTTGAGAAGGATGGGTGTTAGCTCTTCTCTAAATGTTTGATAGAATTCACCTGTGAAGCCATCTGGTCCTGGACTTTTGTTTGTTGGAAGCTTTCTAATTATAGTTTCAGTTTCATTACTTGTGATATGTCTGTTTATATTTTCTAATTGTTTCTGGTTCAGTCTTGGAAAATTGTACCTTTCCAAGAATTTGTTCATTTCTTCGTGGTTGTCCATTTTATTGGCATGTAGTTGTTTGTAGTAGTCTCTTACAATCCTTTAGTATTTCTGCAGTGTCAGTTGTGATTTCTCCTTTTTCTTTTCTAATTTTATTGACTTGCCTCCTCTCCCTTTTTTTCTTGATGAGTCTGGCTAAGGGTTTATCAATTTTGTTCATCTTCTCAAAGAACCAGCTTTTAGTTTTATTGATCTTTGCTACTGTTTTCTTCATTTCTGTTTCATTTATTTCTGCTCTGATCTTTATGATTTCTTTCTTTCTACTGACTTTGGGTTTTCTTTGTTCTTTCTCTAGTTGATGGAAGTGTAGGGTTAGATTGTGTATTTGAGATTTTTCTTGTTTCTTGAGGTGAGATTGAATTGCTATAAACGTCCCTCTTAGACCTGCTTTTGCTGCATCCTATAGGTTTTGGGTTGTCATGTTTCCATTGTCATTTGTTTCTATGTATTTTTTAATTTCTTCTTTGACTTCTTCAGTGATCTCTTGGTTATTTAGTAGTGTACTGTTTAGCCTCCATATATTTGTTTTTTTTTTTTTTTTTTTTTTTTTTTTTTTTTTTGCTGTACGCGGGCCTCTCACTGTTGTGGCCTCCCCCATTGCGGAGCACAGGCTCCGGACGCACAGGCCCAGCGGCCATGGCTCACGGGCCCAGCCTCTCCGCGGCATGTGGGATCTTCCCAGACCGGGGCACGAACCCGTATCCCCTGTATCGGCAGGCGGACTCTCAACCACTGCGCCACCAGGGAAGCCCTATTTGTTTTTTTTTTAACAGTTTTTTTCTTGTAATTGATTTCCAGTCTCATAGCATTGTGGTCAGAAAAGATGCTTGATATGATTTCAATTTTCTTTAATTTTCCAAGGCTTGATTTGTGACCCAAGATGTGATCTGTCCTGGAGAATGTTCCATGTGCACTAGAGAAGAAAGTGTATTCAGCCACTTTTGGGTGGAATGTTCTATAAATATCACTTAAATCTATCTGGTCTATTGTGTCATTTAAAGCTTGTGTTTCCTTATTTATTTTCTGTTTGGATGATCTGTCCATTGGTGTAAGTGAGGTGTTAAAGTCCCCTACTGTTATTGTGTTACTGACGATTTCTCCTTTCATGGTTGTTAGCATTTGCCTTAATGTATTGAGGTGCTCCTATGTTGGATGCATTAACATTTATAATTGTTATATCTTCTTCTTGGATTGATCCTTTGATCATTATGTAGTGTCCCTCCTTATCTCTTGTAAGTCTTTATTTTAAAGTCTATTTTATCTGATATGAGTATTGCTACTCTAGCTTTCTTTTGATTTCCATTTGCATGGAATATCTTTTTCCATCCCTTCACTTTCAGTCTGTATGTGTCCCTAGGTCTGAAGTGGGTCTCTTGTAGACAGCGTGTATATGGGTCTTGTTGTTGTATCCATTCAGCCAGTCTGTGTCTTTTGGTTGGGGCATTTAATCCATTTACATTCAAGATTATTATTGATATGTATGTTCCTATTACCATTTTCTTAATTGTTTTGGGTTTGTTTTGTTGGTCTTTTTCTTCTCTTGTGTTTCCCACTTAGAGAATTGTTTTTAGCATTTGTTGTAAAGTTGGTTTGGTGGTGCTGAATTCTCTTAACTTTTGTTTGTCTGAAAAGCTTTTGACTTCTCCATCAAATCTGAATGAGATCCTTGCTGGGTAGAGTAATCTTGGTTGTAGGTTTTTCTCTTTCATCTCTTTAAGTATATCCTGCGACTCCCTTCTTGCCTGCAGAGTTTCTGCTGAAAAATCAGCTGATAACCTTACGGGGATTCCTTTTTATGTTATTTTTTGTTTTTCCCTCCCTACTTTTAATATTTTTTCTTTGAATTTAATTTTTATTAGTTTGATTAATATGTGTCTTGGTGTGTTTCTCCTAGGGTTTATCCTGTATGGGACTTTCTGTGCTTCCTCGACTTGGGTGACTATTTCCTTTCCCATGTTAGGGAAGTTTTCCACTATATAATCTCTTCAAATATTTTCTCAGACCGTTTCTTTTTCTCTTCTTCTTCTGGGACCCCTGTAATTCGAATGTTGGTGTGTTTAGTGTTGTCCCAGAGGTCTCTGAGATTGCCTTCTATTCTTTTCATTCTTTTTTCTTTATTCTGCTCCTTGGCAGTTATTTCCACCATCTTGTCTTCCACCTCACTTTTTTGTCCTTCTGCCTCCGTTATTCTGTTATTGATTCCTTCTAGTGTATTTTCATTTCAGTTATTGTGTTGTTCTTCTCTGTTTGTTTGGTCTTTAATTCTTCTAGATCTTTGTTAAACATTTCTTGTATTTTCTCAGTCTGTGCCTCCATTCTATTTCTGAGATTCTGGATTATCTTTACTATCATTACTCTGAATTCTTTTTCAGGTAGATTGCCTATTTCCTCTTCATTTACTTGGTCTTGTAGGTTTTTACCTTGCTCCTTCATCTGTGACATATTTTTTGCCATCTAATTTTTTTTTTTTTAAGAGTGGGATTATGTTCCTGTTTTACAGGTTGTTTGGCCTGAGGCTTCCCAAACTGTAGTCTGTAGGCTATTGGGTAGAGCTGGGTCTTGGTGCTGAGATGAGGAACTCTGTGAGACCTCACTCTGATGAATATTCCCTGGGGTCTAAGGTTCTCTGTTAGTCCAGTGGTTTGGACTTGGAGCTCCCACTGCAGGAGCTTCCCCCTGACCCCAGGCTTGCAAATCAAGATCCTGAAAACCACGTGGGTGGCAAAAAAAATTTTTTTAAGAGAAAAATAACAAAGTAAAAAATAAAATTAGACTAGGAAACTAAAAGATATGTTAGAACGAATATAAAAATAAAAATATAGATGAACCAACAACCAGAAGGTAACTCAGTACCACAATAGTGAAAAAGGAGGAAGGAAAGGAAAAAAAGGTGGGGAGGGGGAAGGACTTGGCTGTGGAGAGTGGGGCCTATCAAGGGTGAGGTTTGGGTGGTGGGCAGGGCCAGTGCTCAGGACCTATGGGGCTGGAAAAGGCTCTGGGGTCTGTGTGGGGGTGGGGCTTAGGCTCAAGGAACAGAAGGGGGCCAGGCATGCCCCCCATCCTGGTCTTAGAGGGCAGGGGACCTCACCTGGGAGCCTAGCAGGCTTCCTGGGCTCGAGTTGGCGGGGCAAACACCCTCTGCTCCTCTCCTGCTTCTCAGTCTGGGTTCTGGGAGGGCCCCTCCCGCCTGCCTCTCCTGATCTCCCCAGCCTCCCTCCTATGCCACCATGACCCATGCAGCCTGGAGGGGGCTTTGGATTGGAGGGGACTGGCCTGGGCACTCAGCAGGCTCCCCATGCCCAAGTGGGCGGGGCAGTCGCGTTCTTTTTTGCTCCTCCTGGAGGGCGCCTCCCACTTGCCTCTCCTGATCTCCATGGCCTCAGGGGTGCTGATGCGGTCTGGCCTCCACTTCTCCTCCCACTTTGGTCCCTGTACGTCCTACCGGTTCACTTTGGGGTTCCTCCTGTCTCCTTGGGTGTCAGAGTCCTCCACCAGCGGCCAGCAGGTGCATTAGTTGTGGGGAGATGCTAACTCTGTGTCTTCCCACACTGCCATCTTGACTCCTCCCCCCTGTAGTTTACTTTTAAACAACTTTTATCAAGCTATTAATAATACCCAGTGAATTCACCCATTGTAATGGTGCAGTCGAATTGTACAGTTTAAGTTTTAGTAAATACATACAGTTGTGAAACCATCAGTTTTATCACCCCCATAAGTTCTTTTATGTCCATTTGCAGTCCCACCCCCAGGCAACCATGGACCTGCTTTCTGTCTACAGTTTTGCCTTTCCTCAAAATTTCGTATAAATCAAATCAGACACTATTTTGTCTTTATCTGTTTTCTTTGACTTAGTATAATATTTTTGAGGGCCATCCATGTTGTTGCATGTATCAGTAGTTCCTTTTTACTGTTGAGTTGTATTCCATGGTATGAATATACCACTTTTTATGATCTTTGATGGGAATTTGAATGATTGCAGTTTTCTGGCTATTAAGAATAATGCTGGGCTTCCCTGGTGGCGCAGTGGTTGAGAGTCTGCCTGCCGATGCAGGGGACACAGGTTCGTGCCCTGGTCTGGGAAGATCCCACATGCCGCGGAGTGGCTAGGCCTGTGAGCCATGGCCGCTGAGCCTGCGCGTCCGGAGCCAGTGCTCCGCAATGGGAGAGGTCACAACAGTGAGAGGCCCGCGTACCATAAAAAAAAAAAAAAAAAAAAAAAGAATAATGCTGTTAGGAACATACTTTTCTTTAAAATATTTATTTATTTTTTGGCTCTGTCGGGTCTTAGTTGCAGCACACGGGCTCTTTGTGGTGCATGGGCTTCTAGTTGTGGCGTGTGGGCTCCAGAGCGCGTGGGCTCCGTAGTTGTGGTGCGCAGGCTCTCTGATTGTGGCACATGGGCTCAGTAGTTGTGGCGCATTGGGCTTAGTTGCCCCACAGCATGAGGGATCTTAGTTCCCCGACCAGGGATCGAACCAGCATCCCCTGCATTGCAAGACCAATTCTTAACCACTGGACCACCAGGGAAGTCCCAGGAACATTCTTTTATAAGTCATTGTGCAGGTATGTTTCAAAGTTTCTCTTGGATAGATACCTAGGAGTGAAATTGCTGGGTCTTATGGTTAATGTATGTTTATCTTTTGAAGAAACTGCAAAACCGTTTTCCACAGTGGTGATTGTACTACTTTTTTCCCAGCAGTATGGTATGAGAGTTCCAGTTTCTTCACATCTTCACCAACATTTAGACTCTAGTTCTTTTTAATTATAGCTATTCTAGAGGATCTGTAGTGGTATCTCATTGTTTTAACTTGTATTTCCCTAATAATTAACAACATTGAACATCTGTTTGTGTACTTATTGGACATTTGTATGTCTTCTTGGTAAAATATCTCTTAAAATATCTTACCCATTTTAAAAATTGGTTGCCTGTGTTCTTATTATTGAGTCATGCTCTTTATATATTCTGGATTCATATCTGTGATCAGATATGTGATTTGAAAATATTTTTCCCAGTCTGTGGCTTGTCTTTTCATTTTCTTAGTGGTGTTTTTTTGAAGGGAAAAGTTTTGTATTTTGATTCAGTTCAGCTATCAAGTTTTCTTTTATCACATGCTTTTGGTGACATAGCTCAGAAATTTTTTCCAAATCCAAGACCACAAAGATTTTCTCTTATGTTTCTAGAAGTTGTAAACATTTTAGGTCTTACATTTAAGTCTCTGGTCCATTTTGAGTTAATTTTTATATATGGTGTGAGGTGAGGGTCTGAGTTTTTTTCTTTCTTTCTCCCCCTACCCCCTTTTTTTCCCTTGTTGCCTATGGATATCCAGTTGTTACAACACCATTTATTGAGAAGACTGTTCTTTCCCTATTGAATTAACTAGGTGCTTTTGTCAAAATTCAACTGACCACAAATGTGTGGGCTTATTTCTGGATTGTTTTATTCCATATTTGTTTGTTTGTTTATTTATTTATTGGGCTGTGCTGTGCTGCACATGGGATATTAGTTCCCTGGCCAGGGATCAAACCCGTGCCCCCTGCATTGGGAGCATGGAACCTTAACCACTGGACCACCAGGGAAGTCCCATAGAATTCTATAATATATAATGCAGTTTACTGTGCATTATTCAAATGTAGTTTAGCTGTAACTGTTTGGACTCTAAATAACAAGTACGTAATCCTTCTACCATTTAAAAAAGTTTTATTTAATTAATAAACTATTTTTAGCGCAATTTTATGTTCACAGTAAAATTGAGCAAAGTACAGAGAGTTCCCATAGATCCCTAGTCCCCAGAATGCACAACCTCCTCCACTGTCAACATCCTGCACCATAATGGTTACATTTGTTAAAATTGATGACCCTGTATTGACACATCATTATCATCCAGAGCCCATAGTTTACATTAGGGTTCACTCTAGGTTTTGTACATTCTGTGGGTTTGGACAAATATATAATGATATCTATCCACCATTGTAGTATCATACAAAATTGTTTCACTCTATATAGTGTGTTGCCTTTTCAGATTGATAACTTTCACTTAGTAACATGCACTTAGGTTTCCTCCATGCCTTTTCATGGTTTGTTAACTCATCTCTTTTTATCAGTGAATAATATTCCATTGTCCTTATGAACTGTTTATCTGTTAACCTGCCTACTGAAGGACATCTTGGTTGATTCCAAGTTTTGGTAGTTATGAATAAAGCTGCTATAAATATCCACATGTAGGTTTTTTGGTGGACCTTCTGCCATTTTAAATATATAGTTTGGAAATGAGGAGACTGGGTAAAATCTCAGGTCATTTTTAGTTTTTAAAAACTAACATTTTAAGAGAAGTTCATATTGAACAAAATGATAGCATTAGATTTGTTAAGTTTGGCATTTAAAAACTAGAAATTTGGACTCTCATCTCTGAAAATAAATGAGATTCTTTAATTTTAGGGGATTCCTGGTCCTCCTTTTTCAGCTCTAATATTGTAAATTAGTAATCTTTTTATTTAAAATTTTTTTTAATTTAATTTTTATTTTATATTGGAGTATAGTTGATTTACAATGTTATGTTAGTTTCAGGTGTACAGCAAAGTGATTCAGTTATACATAGACATATATCCATTCTGTTTCAGATTCTTTTCCCATATAGATTATTACAGAATATTGTGTAGAGCTCCCTGTGCTATACAGTATGTCCTTGTTGATTATCTATTTTATATATATAGTATATGTATATGTTAATCCCAAACTCCTCTAATTTATCCCTCCTCACCATGTTTCCCCTTTGGTAACCATAAGTTTGTTTCTGAAGTCTGTGAGTCTGTTCCTATTTTGTAAATAAGTTCATTTGTATAATTTTCTTTTTTAGATTCCACATAGAAGTGATATCATATGATACTTGTCTTCCTCTGACTTCACTTAGTATGATAATCTCTAGGTCCATCTATGTTGCTGCAAATGGCATTGTTTCATTCTTTTTTTATGGCTGAGTAATATTCTATTGTATATATGTAACCCATCTTTTTTATCCATTCCTCTGTTGATGGACATTTAGATTGCTTCCATGTCTTGACTATTGTAAATAGTGTTGCAGTTAACATTGGGGTGCATATATCTTTTCAAATGATGGTTTTCTCTGGATATATGCCCAGGAATGGGATCACTGGATTGTATGGTAGTTCTATTTTTAGGTTTTTTTTTTTTTTTGATGTGGACCCTTTTTAACTTTATTGAATTTGTTACAATATTGCTTCTGTTTTATGTTTTGTTTTTTTGGCCACGAGGCATGTGGGATCCCAGCTCCCTGACCAGGGATTGAACCCGCACCCCCTGCATTGGAAGGTGAAGTCCTAGCCACTGGACTGCCAGGGAAGTTCCTATGTTTAGTTTTTTAAGGAATCTCCATACTGTTTTCCATAGTGCATGTACCAGTTTACATTCCCACCAACAGTGTAGGAGGGTTCCCTTTTCTGCATACCCTCTCCAGCATCTACTGTTTGTAGACTTCCTGATGATAGCCATTCTGACTGGTGTGGGGTGATACTTCATTGTAGTTTTGATATGCAATTCTCTAATAATTAGCAATACTGAGCACCTTTTCATGTACTTTTTGGCCATCTGTATGTCTTCTTTGGAGAACTGTCTATTTAGGTCTTCTGCCCATTTTTTGGTTGGGTTGTTTGTTTTTTTGATACAGAACTGCATGAGCTGTTTGTATATTTTGGAGAGTAATCCCTTGTTGGTCACTTCATTTGCAAATATTTTCTCCCATTCTGTAAGTTGTCTTTTTATTTTGTTTATGGTTTCCTTTGCTGTGCAAAAGTTTTTAAGTTTCATTAGGTCCCATTTGTTTATTTTTGTTTTTATTTTCATTAGGAGGTGGATCCAAAAAAATCTTGCTGCAATTTATGTCAGAGTGTTCTGCCTGTGTTTTCCTCTAAGAGTTTTATAGTACTCACTCAGCTTTACATTTAGGTCTTTAATCCATTTTGAGTTTATTTTTGTGTATGGTGTTGAAGAATGTTCTAATTTCATTCTTTTACATGTAGCTGTCCAGTTTTCCCAGCACCACTTTTTGAAGAGACTGTCTTTTCTCCATTGTATAGTCTTGCCTCCTTTGTCTTAGATTAATTGACCATAGGTGCATGGGTTTATCTCTGGCCTTTCTATCCTGTTCCATTGATCTGTTTTTCTGTTTCTGTACCAGTACCATACTGTTTTGATGACTGTAGCTTTGCAGTATAGTCCGAAGTCAAGGAGCCTGATTCCTCCAGCTCGTTTATTTTTCTCAGGATTGCTCTGTCTGTTCGGGGTCTTTTGTGTTCCTATACAAATTAAAAAATATTTTGTTCTAGTTCTGTGAAAAATGCCATTGGTAATTTGATAGGGATTGCAATGAATCTGTAGATTGCTTTAGGTAGTATAGTCATTTTGACAATATTGATTCTTCCAATCCAAGAACATGGTATATCTCTCCATCTGTTTGTGTCATCTTTGATTTCTTTCATCAGTATCTATAGTTTTCTGAGTACAGGTCTGTTGGCTCCTTAGGTAGGTTTATTCCTAGGTATTTTATTCTTTTTGATGTGATGGTAAATGGGATTGTTTCCTTAATTTCTCTTTCTGATCTTTCATTGTTAGTGTATAGAAATGCAAGATTTCTGCGAATTAATTTTGTATCCTGCAACTTTACCGAATTCATTGATGAGCTCTAGTAGTTTTCTGGTAGCATCTTTAGGATTTTGTATGGGTAGTATCATGTCATCTGCAAACAGTGACAGTTTTACTTCTTCTTTTCCAATTTGGATTCCTTTTATTTCTTTTTCTTCTCTGATTGCCATGGCTAAGACTTCCAAAACTATGTTGAAAAAAGTGGTCAGAGTGGACATCCTTGTCTTATTCCTGATTTTAGAGGAAATTCTTTTAGCTTTTCACTGTCGAGAATGATGTTAGCTGTGGGTTTGTTATACATGGCCTTTATTATGTTGAGGTAAGTTCTCTCTGTGCCGACTTCTGGAGAGTTTTTATCATAAATGGGTTTTGAATTTTGTCAAAAGCTTTCTCTGCATCTGTTGAGATGATCATATTTTTTTTTTTTTTTTTCTTTTTGCGGTATGCGGGCCTCTCACTGTTGTGGCCTCTCCCGTTGCGGAGCACAGGCTCCGGATGCGCAGGCCCAGCGGCCATGGCTCACGGGCCCAGCCGCTCCGCGGCATATGGGATCCTCCCAGATCGGGGCACGAACCCGTATCCCCTGCATCGGCAGGCGGACTCTCAACCACTGCGCCACCAGGGAGGCCCCATATGTTTTTTTTAACTGATAAAATTTTTTATTTCACTTTTGAGTGTTTACACTTTTCCTGATTATTCCGTGTAAGGTGGAAACTAGAACTGTTTAAAAGACATACACAGATCGAGTACATCAATAACCAGGGTTTTTTCTTTTTTGCTATTACTATTTTCATAACCACAGGTGTGCTTGCTAGGCAATATAACCATCACAGAAGCAAATGTGAGGCAGAATACTGGTGAGGAAAAAGCGAGAGAGAGCTACCAGATATACAGACAGGCTTGTTCTACATTCACTACTGTGTTTTCAAGTGCCAAGTATTAACTGCACATTTTTGTTCAGCTAGAAAGAAGAGGAATTTTTTTCTTTTTCTTTTTTTCCCTTTTGGTTTGTTTGAAATCATTGCATGAATGTTTCTCATTTCAGCAGATGGACAAACAGATGGACACTACGGCTATGGGGAATGTTCAGGGGAGGGAGGGGGATATTGTGAGACTGCTAGGCCTGGCTATTCCCAACTCTCTCCATCACAGTGTTCATGCAACTTCCCTGCATTTAGGGTCTTGTTGAAACGTGTTTGTGAACTTGATGGTATGGGTACACTTGGGAGAGCTGGTGACAGGTGCTAACAAGCATTATCAGGTCTGGCTGCAATATAAGGAGAAACCATGGATATTTAAAAATACATTTTTGAGTCAGATCTTGGTGTGACTGAAGAGGAAGCACCGTTCTGAGAACTGGAAGAAGACAGAGCTGAGATGCAGGAAGCTCTTTTCAACTCTCTGTAGCAAGGCTGGCTCACCTAAGTGCTCACCAACATCCCTCACCCCCTCCAGGCCCCCTGTCCCTGCTCATCTAGTACTAAACCATGAACAAAAGGCAAAGAGAATGCACAAAGAAGAAAATGTAAGGAAGAAGAAGGACAAATTTAGAGAGAGAAGAGAAAATCAAAATCAACAGTCAAAAAGGACAGTGGGAAAGAATGTTTAGATTTCAAAATTTTAAAGCCCCGAGCTAGGAAGAACCCAAAGACTGAGTACTTACTCCTCAAGTGAAAGGCAATCTCTGCAGAACATTATTCTTAGAGGTGTTATCCAGGAAACAGATAAGGCCATTAGTAAGATACATGCCTTTTTTTTTTCCTTCTTGAGCTCGTGGTTACAGGGAAAACAGATTCCACTACGGAAGCGCAAGCTGCCAATCAGTAACATGCTGATGTAGGAAAGGGGTTGGAGTCACGTGTGGTCTATGAGCACTGGACCTTTGCATGGTGTCATAACCCAGTTATCTGCCACCAAGAATGTTAATTTCTGGCTTCGACTTTCCTCAGAGGAAGACACTGTGGCCATCCGTAGTCATGAACTTTTGAGTGGCAACAGCCCCAACAGGTCAAGTGTCTACAAGCCCTGAACAGAACAGGCAGAATCACTGTGAATTACCATGAAACTCGAGTGCCAAACTAGAGGTTTCTCACTCCAAGTCCCAGTGTCACAATATGATCTCTATAACTTTCTGTACTTTACAATGGAACTGTATTTCAGTGACTGTTTTGAATTAAACTTTCCGAAAAGTTACACATAATTCAGGTCTATTTTGTTTTCTACCAGTAAGAGTTCTGCTAAATTACAAAACCCCATAATCACAGTGTTGTTTTTTTAAAAAATTAAACACACAGTATTCCTGTCAATGTTAATCAAAATCAAAACTTCAGAATGCTGTGGCATTTATGTGACCAATCTGAGTTTTAGATACAAATACCAGCTGCTTATCCCATGGACCATTTTTGCTAGACTGAGGCTGTGAAAAACTGAAAGTTGACATACGATTCTTTTTTTTTTTTAATTCCACAAATGGATATACGTGGAGGGTACAGAGTGACACTGAAGAGATCCCAGGGCATGACAGACATTAGTTCTCTCCCTCCCCAGCATCTCCTTCATCTCCCTGGTTTTCCGACGTCCACAGAGTGAGATTGTCACTAAGCAACTGCATGATCAGGATGCTGTCTTTGTAAGACTCTTTATTCAGTGTGTCCAGTTCAGCAATCGCTTCATCAAATGCCATTTTTGCCAGGCTGCAAGCCTTTTCAGGAGAGTTTAGAATCTCATAGTAAATGTTGGAGAAATTAAGTGCCAGGCCCAGTTGAACTGGGTGTGTAGGCTGCATTTCTTTCTTACTAATTTCAAATGCTTCCTGGTAAGCCTGCTGGGAGTTTGACACAGTGGTTTGTTTATTGTCTCTAGATGCCACCTCAGAAAGATATCTAAAATAATCGCCTTTCACTTTCAAGTAGAACACCTTACTTTCTGGTTGTGTAGCATTGGGAATAAGGTATTTGTCCAACAGCTCCAGAACATTGTTGCAGATGTCTTGCAGCTATGCCTTGATCTTCTCACGGTATTCTTTGCCCACCTGCTGCTTCTTCTCGTTCCTCTCTGTTTTCTGTTTGATGCTGGAGATGACACACCAGGAAGAACGGTGGGCACCGACCATGTTCTTGTAGACAACAGACAGCAGTTTTATCTCTTCATTGGAGAGCTCGTGCCCC
Organism: Mesoplodon densirostris; assembly: GCF_025265405.1. Lineage (NCBI taxonomy): Eukaryota > Metazoa > Chordata > Mammalia > Artiodactyla > Ziphiidae > Mesoplodon > Mesoplodon densirostris. The sequence goes on along the minus strand of NC_082663.1, from coordinate 112,713,933 downwards.
TGCTCCATGACTGCCTTCATGGCCTCAACCATGTCATCGTAGCGCTCCGCCTGCTCGACGAGTTTGCCTTTCTGTACCAGCTCACTTTTATCCATGGTCATTCCTGTGGGAGGACTGCAGGGGACAAAGACACTTACTAGCGGAGCTCCGGGCATGGTGACCGCTTCCTTCCCAAGCCCACTCCTCCAGCGTCGGCTGCAGTGGTGGCGGCGGTAGAATCTGTGGCTGCAGTGGCAACCTCAGCTCCGGAATCGGCAGCTGATCATATGGTTTTTATTCTTCAGTTTGTTAATGTGTGTATCACACTGATTGATTTGTGGATGTTGAAGAATACTTGCATCCCAGGGATAAATCCCACTTGATCGTGGTGTATGATCCTTTTAATGTATTGTTGGATTCAGTTTGCTAGTATTTTGTGGAGGATTTTTGCATCTACGTTCATCAGTGATATTGGCCTATTTTTTTTTTGTGGTATCTTTGTTTGGTTTTGGTATCAGGGTGTTGGTGGCTTCATAGAATGAGTTTGGGAGTGTTCCTTCCTCTGCGATTTTTGGGAAGAGTTTCAGAAGGATAGATGTTAACTTTTCTCTAAATGTTTGGTAGAATTCACATGTGAAGCCATCTGGTCCTGGACTTTTGTTTGTTGGCAGTTTTAAAATCAGCTTTGATTTCAGTACTTGTGATTGGTCTGTTCATATTTTCTCTTTCTTCCTGGTTCAGTCTTGGAAGGTTATATGTTTATCCATTTCTTCTAGATTGACCATTTATTGACATACAGTTGCTTATAGTAGTCTCTTAGGATGCTCTGTAATTCTGTGATGTCCGTTGTAACTTCTCTTTTTTCATTTCTAATTTTATTGATTTGAGCCCTCTCCCTTTTTTTCTTGTTGAGTCTGGCTACAGGTTTATCAATTTTGTTTATATTTTCAGAGGAACCAGCTTTTTTTTTTTTTTTTTTTTTGCGGTACACGGGCCTCTCACTGTTGTGGCCTCTCCCGTTGCGGAGCACTGGCTCCGGACGCACAGGCTCAGCAGCCATGGCTCACGGGCCCAGCTGCTCTGCGGCATGTGGGATCTTCCCGGACTGGAGCGTGAACCCGTGTCCCCTGCATCGGCAGGCAGACTCTCAACCACTGCACCACCAGAGAAGCCCGGAACCAGCTTTTAGTTTGATTGTTTTGTTCCTCTCTGTTTCATTTATTTCTGCTTTGATCTTTATGATTTTTTCCTTCTACTAACTTTGGGTTTTGTTTGTTCTTCTTTCTCTAGTTACTTAATATCCTTTTTAAATTAGTAATCTTCATATATTTAATGCATTCATAGAAATTGCATTAGGTATTAATTTTGGGCTCAAAATTTTTTTGGGTCATTACATACTGGTAAAAAACATGGGCTATGGAGCCAACTGGAGTGTGTTCAGATCTTGTTTCTACCACTTACTATGTCATTGAGCAAGTAACTCAACCTCTCTAAGCCTTTGTTTCCTCAACTAAACTGTGGGAATATAAACATTGCCTAGCTCTTAGGATTGGGGTGAAAATTAAATAGGAATGCATGTAAAGTACATGACATAGCACATAGCAAATGATCAGTAAACGGTAGCTGTGGTGTCTTTTCTAAAATGCAGTATATGAGTTCATGATATTTTCAGCTCCTTGGAATGCAGTAAGTTATATTCTTAATGCAAGAGTTTGAAATATTTAGTGAGTTAGAAAAAATTAAGACTTTTAAATTATTCCCATGTATAAAAATGGTTTCTGGGCTTCCCTGGTGGCGCAGTGGTTGAGAGTCCACCTGCCGATGCAGGGGACACGGGTTCGTGCCCCGGTCTGGGAAGAGCCCACATGCCGCGGAGCGGCTAGGCCCGTGAGCCATGGCCACTGAGCCTGCGCGTCCGGAGCCTGTGCTCCGCAACGGGAGAGGCCACAACAGTGAGAGGCCCGTGTACCACAAAAAAAAAAAAAAAAAAAAAAAAAAAAAGAATGGTTTCTGTTGTGATTAATTTATTTTCATACAAAGTCCAAAAATGATGACAAGTTGTTGTTAACTGAATAGAGTGGTGGTAGTTGAGAAACCTTTTTCATTTATGCTGTCACTTTCTAGGCTATCTTCTCATACTGTACTGTCTCCTGAGGAAATCTCATCCACCTCCATGGCTTCAGTGGCAAATGAATCTCATCCATCCTCCTGCTTGCTTGACACATCCATGTGGGTGTATCGTAGACTTAAAGCTCAGTACCCCCAAACTAAATTCATGATCTTCCCTTTCAAACTGTTATTTCTTCTAGTGTTGTTCACCATCTCAGTACATGGCATAGCCATACATCCCTTTGGTCAAGCCAGAAATTGAAAGTCACCCTCAATTCTTCCTTTTCCCTGGTCCCCTTACGACTAGTTGTTTTCCAGGTCCTCTTGATTCTAACTGTTAAATATCTCTGACATCCTACTGTTAAATATCTCTGAAATCCTTCTACCTTTCTCATCCCCTTCTATTTATTGTCATCACCATCTCTCATCTGGCTAACTACTTCAGCCCTCTAACTTATTTCTTCACGTCTCCTCTTGCTTTCTTCCAATTCTTCGTATACAGTATAGCCAAAGTGACTATGATGTCACTCCTCTGATTGAAAAATCATTCTATGGCTTCACTTTGTTTTTAGCATAAGCTCTAAAAGCCTTAAGATGTTCTTCATCGTCCTGTGTGATTAGGCCCCTGTCAATTTCTTTAGCTGTATCTGCATCCACTGTCCTTTTCCATCTCTGTTTCTTCCATTCTGGTCTCATTACATTTCTTCAAAATCTCCATTCTATTTTTTGCCTCTTGCTGTCCACTCTGTTCCTATCTAACTCTTGCTCATATATCAGATCGTATCTTAAACCTTACCTCTTCTGGAAGGCCTTACCTGACCTCTTCCCCTTTCCTTCTGCATCATTTCTCCTGCCCAGATTATGTCCCTTACTCTCATCTAGAACTCCGTGTTTCTCATTTCCCAACACTCATCCTGCTTATAATTATTTGGCTAGTATGTCCTCCCCAAGATGACATATCATAAGATTAAAGATTGTGTTTGTCTTGTTTGTCATTGTGTCCCCGGTGCCTAGCACAATGCCAGACACAGGTGTGTAGTAAGTATTTGTTGAATGAATGAATTTGGGTATTTAGAAAATTTTAAGTTGTATCTGTAATTACTTGTAATAATTGTATTGTCACCTTTTTTTTGTTAATTCCCCCTATTCCTTACAACTGTTACTTAAAACATTTTATTTCAAAATAATGTACTTATTTTAGGAATAAGAAGAAAAAACTACCATTTGCCAGGTGTCATGTTGGTCACTTGAAATAAATTGTTTCATTTGGTTCTTACTATCAATGTAGAGTATTCATTCTTATCCCCATTTTGCCATTGAGGAGATAATCTCTGGGTATATACTTTCTAAGGTCAAGCCTCTGAAAAACGGCAGATGTGTGGATTCACGTTGAGGTTTTTCTATTCTAGAACCTGTGTTCTCTTGCTGTAATTATACTACCTTCTCCAATTTAACGTCCACATTAAGTAATTAATATACACATTTTAAGAAATTTCTTATGATTAGCTAAAGTGTCAGATTTTATATTTATTTCATTGAGTCTAATTCTTTAACAGTGCTATGCTCATGTGGCATACAGTACATCTTGTAATTGCTGATAATAAAGGTGAAATTTGTACTAGAATAAACTTTAAATCCAGGCTAGAAATTGCATCACAGTGTCAAAGGAATTAATTTTAAGAGCTATTGGTCTGTAGCATGACTCTGCGAAGTGATTGATTCTCTTCATCATTTTCAGGGACTATTTTTGCATATGGACAAACTGGAACAGGTAAAACTTTTACCATGGAAGGTGTTCGAGCTGTTCCTGAACTTAGAGGAATCATTCCAAATTCATTTGCTCACATATTTGGTCATATTGCAAAAGCAGAGGGTGATACAAGGTAAAAGAGAATTCTTAATATTTTCTAATATTTAGAAGTACAAGCATAAGAAAGATGTATACATTTTATAAACACATTTTAAAAACTTCTAATATTTCACTGTTTTTATTTTTAATGATGTTTTATTTACAGATTTTTGGTTCGAGTGTCTTATTTGGAAATATATAATGAAGAAGTTCGTGACCTTTTGGGCAAGGATCAGACACAGAGGTTAGAGGTATGGATAATTGAAATTGGAGAATTTTCCAAAGCAATAGAATGTGTACTAAATTAAGCTCTTTTTTGAACAAAAGGTACTTTAAATATTTTACTTATTTTTTGACCAGATAATATAACATAGTTCAAAACTAAAAGTATTTTAAACATTTATGCATTGAAAAGTCTTGTTCCTACCTCATTTCTCCCAACCCTAAGATAACCACTTTCAGTATCCTTTCAGTGTTGTTTATGTAAATACAAACAAATACAATTTTATTTTTACTCCAGAAGTAGGACACTGTATACATTGATCAGCACCATTTTTTTTTTTTTTTTTTTTTTTGGTACACGGGCCTCTCACTGTTGTGGCCTCTCCCGTTGCGGAGCACACGCTCCGGACGCGCAGGCTCAGCTGCCATGGCTTACGGGTCCAGCCGCTCCGCGGCATGTGGGATCTTCCCGGACCGGGGCATGAACCCATGTCCCCCACATCGGCAGGCGGAGTCTCAACCACTGCGCCACCAGGGAAGCCCTGCACCATTTTTTTAATTAAAATTTTTATTGAGATAAGTGTAAATTCATATGCAGTTGTAAGAAATAATACAGAGAGATTACCCTTCACACAGTTTTCCCCAGTGGTAACATTTTACAAAGCTATAATGCAATATCACAACCATGATATTGACCTTGATGCAATCCACAGATCTTATTCAAATGCCCCCAGTTTTTCTTGTAGTCATTTGTGTTGTATACTATTTTATCATGTGTAGATTGGTATATCCACTACCACAGCAAGGTACTAAACATCTCAGATATGCCTTATGTTGCCCTTTTATAACCACATCCACCTCTCCTGTGACCACTCCCCTCTGTCCCCATCCCTAACCCCTGACAACCCCTGATCTGCTTTCATTTCTACAGTTTTGTCATTTCAAAATGTTATGTAAATATAAACATACAATATGTAACCTTTTGGAATTGTCTTTTCACTTGGCATAACTCCCTAGAGATTCATCCAAGTTGTTGCATGTATCGATTGTTCATTCATTTTTATTACTGAGTAATATTGCATGGCATATTTAACCATTCACCTGTTGAAGGACATCTGGGCTGTTTTGGGCTATCATGAGTAAAGCCACTATGAACATTCACACACAGATTTTTTTGCAAATGTAAGTTTTCATTCTCTGGTATGAATGCCCAAGAGTACTCCGGTATTTATTTTAAGTCAGAAGTTTTTACAGTGTCAAAAATATAGGTATTAAGACTAATCATGAATGTAGTCATGAATACTTGTGTTTTCAGTCTTTCTTTTACCTGAAGGAAAAACCAAACTTTCTGATTGAGAAACTCTAGTTTGTTTACTTTTGGGTAATAGATTGGCACTAAAGACTACTTTCATCCAGCATCTGAGAAAAGGGAACTGTGAGATTATATGCATAAATGTCAGATAATCACAAAATTTGTGAATTGGTACATTATGGTTTTAACTGACAAGTATAGCTGACTCACATTCATTATTTTTTAATTGAGATATAATTTACATAGCATAATATTCATCCTTTTAAAGTGTACAATTTAGTGATCTTAGTATATTCATAAAGTTATGCAACCATCACCACTATCTAATTCTAGAACATTTTCATTACTCCAAAAAGAAACTCCATGACCATTAGGAGCCACTCACCATTCCCCCTTTCCCTCCTGGTAACCCATAATTTACTTTTTGTCTCTATGGACTTGCCTATTCTGGACATTTCATTTAAATGGAATCATACAATTGTGGTCTTTTATGACTGGCTTCTTTCACTTAGTATAATGTTTTCAAGATTCACCCATGTTGTAGCATGAATCAGTATTTCATGTTTTTGTTTTGTTTTAACAGCCTGTACACGTTTCTATATGAATACACGAATACCTTGTTTTATGGTGCTTCACTTTATTAGGCTTTGCAGATACTGTGTTTTTTACAAAATGAAGGTTTGTGGCAACCCTGCATCAAACAATTCTGTTCAACTCCATTTTTCCAGCAGCATTTACTTACTTCATGTCTCTGTGCCACATTTTGGTAATTCTGCAATATTGTAAACTCTCCATCAGCAAAAAAAATTATGACTCACTGAAGGCTCAGGTGATGTTAGCAGTTTTTAGCAATGAAGTATTTTGAAATTAAGGTACATACATTTTTTAAAACATAATGCTGTTGCACACTTAATAGACTACAGTATAGTGTAAACAACTTTTATATGCAACAAGTAACCAAAAAATTCATGGTACTAAGTTTATTACGGTGGTCTGGAACTGAACCTGCAATATCTTTGAACTGTATGTTTTTTCAGTTCTCTTGGTTATATATCAGTAAATGTAATTGTTAGATAATGTGGTAACTGTTTTTTTAGGAACTGCCAGGCTGTTTTCCACAGTGGCTGTACCATTTTACATTCCTATCAGCAATGTAAGAGGAGTCCAGTTTCTCTGCATCCTCATCAACACTCGTTATTATCTGTCTTTTTTATAGTCATTTTAGAGGGTGTAAAGTGGTACCTCATTTGTGGGCTTGATTTCCATTTCCCTGATGGCTAATAATGATGAATATCTTTTCACGCCATTTGTGTATCTTCTTTGGATAAATTTCCATTCGGATCCATTGCTCATTTATAATTGGGTCTTTGTCTTTTTGTTATTGAGTTGTAATAATTCTTTATATATTCTAGATACAAGTTTGTTAACAGATATATGGATTTACAAAAATATTCTCCCATCTGTGGGATTGTCTTTTCACTATCTTGATGGTGTCCTTTGGAGCATAAAAATTAAAAATTTTTATCATGTCTGGTTTATCTATATTTAGTTTTGTTGCTTGTGCTTTTTGGTGTAGTATCTAAGAAATCATTGCTTCATCCAAGGTCATGAAGATTTATGCCTTTGTTCTAAGAGTTTTATAGTTTTAGCTCTTATATTTATGTCTTTGATTCATTTTGAGTTAATTTTTTATGTACCATGTGAGGTAGAGGACCAACTTCACTTTTGCCTATGGATATCCAGTTGTCTCAGCACCATTTATTGAAAAGACTATTTTCCCCTCATTGCACTTTGCTTTTTTTTTTTTTTTTTTTGGGCTACGCGGGCCTTTCACTGCTGTGGCCTCTCCCTTTGTGGAGCACGGGCTCCGGACGTGCAGGCCCAGCGGCCATGGCTCACGGGCCCAGCCGCTCCGCGACATGTGAGATCCTCCTGGACCGGGGCACGAACCCGTGTCCCCTGCATTGGCAGGTGGACTCTCAACCACTGCGCCACCAGGGAAGCCCCTGCACTTTGCTTTTTTCACTGAACAATGGATTGTGGCAATTTTTCCACATCAGTACAGAGAAAGCTTCCTCATTCCTTTTTTTTTTTAAAGGTTCATAATATCCTTTGTATGCACATAATTTTAATTTATTTAGCCAGCCCTGTGTTGATGAACACTTGGGTTGTTTAAGATCTTCTGCTGTTACACACAATTCTGTGCTGAATAGCCTTGTACATACAGCATTTCATACATGTGCAGGCATATCTGAGGATAAATTCCTGAAGCAGGGTTGCTGAGTCACGTGATAAATGATTAGTAACTATTGCCAAATATATTAATATAGTGTATGAGACACTAGATTTAGTGTATGAGACAAAAGGTTAGCCTTTAAAATATTAATATTGGAATTTTGATAGAAATTGCATTGTCAGTAAAATAATTAGAGAATAATGGTAAGAGTAGTCACCATTGTAGAATGGTGTAGAATACACTTAGAATAACAGCAGCTACTATTACTAAGCTTTTATAATGTGGCAGTAGGCATTCAGTACAGTAAATTGTGGTAGTAGCACATACTTTATTTCATTTAATCTTTCGCCGTTCAGTTTTGTTATTGTAAAAAATGAAACCTAGAGGGGTTTCCTGACTTGCTTGTGTCACAGGTAAGTGGATTAAGGATTAAAGGGTGATTTCTGAGGTTTTACCATCTTAGCTTGAATTCTGGCTCTGAGTTCTTAAGCAAGTTACTTACCCTCTATGAGCCTTAGCTTTGCCACATGAAAATGGAAATCATAAAAGTATCTACTTTATAGGATTATTGCCAACATTAACAAATTAATACAAAGTTTTAAAATCTTTGATTGACACGTAATAAAGTATTCAATACGTTTTAGCTTTTTTTTCTTTTTAAGTTTACTATATAAGCTGAGCTTTTGGAGCAGTATATTATAGGCTTAGGTATTATTTGTGTTTGTTGGACCTTAATGAAAACTTAATCTATAATGATAATGTGTAGACAGCAAACACAGAGATAAGTTTCATTTTTGCTAGTTGTCATCTTTGGTTTTGATGGATACTTTAATTCTGTGCTTTTTACCTTTTAAAAGTTTATTGTTTTATTGCATAAATTATTAGAATAAAAATCATTTGGACAGATTTTCCATTTTTGTAACAGTAATTATAGATCAGATTTATTCTCAGGAACAGTCTTGTCAACGGTTCTCAACCACATTAGACCCAATGCCCCTTTTTTATAACATATATCTTGTAATGCCCCTTTGACTATCCTGAAATAAATTTCATAGATGATGAAATCTATCTACACACATAATTTAAAAATTATCAATATACTGCCCTATTATAATATAAAAGAGAATAAAATTAAAAAATAAAGTGCTTGTATTTCAATATATAAATGCTTAGATGTGATCATACTCAATGACATAATGAAGTAGTCAGAAGCATATATAATCATTATGATTGTAGCAGCTACAAATGCAGACTGTTATAAGTATATTGTATTGGTGATCTAAACACCTTGGTTTGTGTTATTGTCAATGACATGATCTTTTAAAATAGTAACTAGCTCTTGGTAGAGTTCTGAGGAAAATAAAGTAGTTCTTTCCTCAGTTTTCCTGCATTCCTATGTTATTATTATTACCATGGGAAAGCACTTTGTCTTCATATGTACAATAGAGTTAGGGTTTAGATTCAGGTAATTATAAATTGTTTTTTCACCCATGTTAATATCTGGTAGGACATTCAAAGTTGCATGGGACAATTCATTGACTGTGACCCATTTCATTTCAAGGTGTTTAGTATCCCAGGCCCCTGCCTATGAATACTAATAGTGTCCTCAAGTGAACCAGAAACTCCCCCACAAACTTCTAAAACATTCTGGGCAGGGAAGTAACTGCTGCCATTGAGATTCATTGTTTTGGTGTTATAAATTGTTACACAAATTAAATTTCTGTGTTTTTATGATAAAAATTCTTTGCTAGCATTACCATCCAATTTTTTTTAAAACTTTCATAAACAACAGTAATAGACAGTAATACATACCACTCACTCACATTCACGTGCCTCATTTCTAGGTGAACTTGCTGGCACTGACTCAGACTCATGACTGAATTTAAGCTATTAGTTTTTAGGAGTGTCTAGACCACATTTAAGTTACCAGGACTCTCTAACAAAGGTAAAGACCAGGGCCCTCTAATGAGAGTCAATATCAGCGGTGTCTCTGAGAATGATTAATCCTTTAATTTCCTTTCTTTCCTCCTGGTGGGATCTCCTCCCAAACCAGGGCCAGGATCCCCTAATTAGGGTCAAAACCAGAGAGAAAACAGGATTCATACTAATGTACTAAGACACCCGAGATAAAAGTCAAACTAATTCCAGAAGGCTCACTTTGATACAATATCATAAAAGCCTATACATAAGGAATTTTATCCCACTTTCTTTCCCTTTTAAAAAACAGTTCTAGTTAAATATAGGTGTTACAGTCTAAAGACCACCGAGGGGCCGTTGTTCATCAGAGCCTAAGGAATATTGGGGCCATGTGGTGTTACAGTAAAATATTCTCTTTCTTTTCATGGGAGCATAGCTGCAGTTCTTCCAGTTTTGCAAAATCCACCCTAGGGGACTACAAGATAGAACAGAGCTCTCATTACCCATTATTCTTTCACACGGCTGCTATTACCAGAAACAGACAGACTGGCAGATCAGTATCCAGAGTCTTCTCAGGGTCACAGTTTCGTAGCATGAGAATGGAAAGTTTCCTACCTACCATTCCAGATGGGTGCAGATGAGCCTTGGTCTAACAGGGAGTTTCTCAATTACTGCTCAGGCAGTGCTGGATGGCCAAGGGACTCCTTGACCCAGAACAGAAAGTCCAATTAAAGTGGTACTCTGCTCAAAACAAGATGACCATGTCATACACCTTCCCCCACAAAAAAGTAAAATTCCAATCAAGGCAACCCAATAGGGAAGAATGCCCTGCTGTCATCACACACGAGGTTACACCACTTGCCAGAGACGTCTTATACCAGGACCAGAGCCTTGTTTCCTTTACTAGGGAATCGAAAACACCATGGGCCAGTGCTGCCTGGTTAGTGGCAAGCACTTGGGGCTGTCCCTGAGACAAATGCACTCAGGCACCTGCTGGACAAGATCTGAGTGCCAGTGTCAGCCCAGGGCTGATGTGCCATGAGTGAGATGCCACTCAAGATGGCTGTCCCTTCATGGTCACCAAAATTGTTACTGAACCAAACTTGGGTCTGCTTGCCTGCCACACAGCAAGGCATATTTACTGACACTGGGTTGTGTTGAAGGAAAGTACACTGTTTTATTGCAGGGCACCAAGCAAGCTCATGCTCAGAAGGCTCAAACTCCCTAATGGCTTTTTTTCAGGGATGGGTTTTTAAAGGCAACATTTGCGGTGAGTGTTGCAGGGTGCATGACTTCTGATTAGTTGGTGGTGAGGTAACAGGTGATATTTCGGGAATCTTAATCATCAACCTCCTGGTTTAGTCCAGTCTGAGGTCTAGTGCTTGTGGTCAGACTGTAGTCATCATCCTCAACCTGGATGGGGGTCTTGGTTTCTACAGAACAACTCCAAGATACACATCAGATTGTTTTATATATTCCTTGAGGAGGAACTAGAACTCTGTTTTATACCTGAACTATTGTTTCAGCTATAAAAAGCAGTTTTTTGACTGCTTTTCTTTTGTTTCTGCATTCCTTCACTTCCTTAGTAACTGCTTGACTCTGCTCTTTGGAATTCAGGAAAAGCCTGGGAGACTAAATCCTTTTTCTACAAAGAGAATTGGGGGACATGGAGGGGCTTTTTTTTTTTACCTGGGAGGGTCCTGCAAGGTCCTGCTTTTTTTAAATTTTATTTTATTTTTATTGGAGTATAGTCGATTTACAATGTTGTGTTAGTTTCAGGTGTACAGCAAAGTGATTCAGTTATACATATACATATAATTCTATTCTTTTTCAAATCCTTTTCCCATTTAGCTTATTACAGAATATTGAGTAGAGTTCCCTGTGCTATACAGTAGGTCCTTGTTGGTTATCTATTTTAAATATATTAGTGTGTATATGTCAATCCCAAACTCACAATTTATCCTTCCCCCCAACCTTTACCCTTTGGTAACCATAAATTTGATTTCTAAGTCTGTGAGACTGTTTCTTTTTTTTTTTTTTTTTTTTTTTTCTTTTTGCGGTATGTGGGCCTCTCACTGTTGTGGCCTCTCCCGTTGCGGAGCACAGGCTCCGGATGCGCAGGCCCAGCGGCCACGGCTCACGGGCCCAGCCGCTCCGCGGCATATGGGATCCTCCCAGACCGGGGCACAAACCCGTATCCCCTGCATCGGCAGGCGGACTCTTAACCGCTGCGCCACCAGGGAGGCCCCTCTATTTTGTAAATAAGTTCATTTGTATCATATTTTATAGATTCTGCCTAGAAGTGATATATGATATTTGCCTTTCTCTGACTGACTTCACTTAGTATGATAATCTCTAGGTTCATCTGTGTTGCTGCTAATGGCATCATTTCATTCTTTTTAATGGCTGAATAATATTCCATTGTATAAATGTACCACATCTTTTTAAAAAATTATTAATTAATTAATTTATTTTTGGCTGTGTTGGGTCTTCCTTTCTGTGTGAGGGCTTTCTCTAGTTGTGGCAAGCGGGGGCCACTCTTCATCGCGGTGCGCCGGCCTCTCACTATCGCGGCCTCTCTTGTTGCAGAGCACAGGCTCCAGACATGCAGGCTCAGTAGTTGTGGCTCACGGGCCAGGTTGCTCCGTGGCACGTGGGATCTTCCCAGACCAGGGCTCGAACCCGTGTCTCCTGCATTGGCAGGCAGATTCTCAACCACTACGCCACCAGGGAAGCCCCAACCACATCTTCTTTATCCATTCTTGGACATTTAGGTTGCTTCCATGTTCTGGCTATTGTAAATAGTGCTCCAGTGAACATTGGGGTGTGTATATCTTTTCAAATTATGGTTTTCTCTGGATATATACCCAGGAGTGGGATTGCTGGATCATATTGTAGTTATGTTTTAGTTTTTTAAGGCAGCTTCATACTGTTCTTCATAGTGGCTGTACCAATTTATATTACCACCAAGAGTGTAGGAGAGTTCCCTTTTCTCCACACCGTCTCCAGCATTAATTGGTTCTAGAAATTTTGATGATGGCCATTCTGACTGGTGTGAGGTGATACTGTGTAGTTTTGATTTGCATTTCTCTAATAATTAGTGTTTTGTTTATCTAATAATTGGTGCTTTTTAGCCATCTGTATGTCTTCTTTGGAGAAATGTCTATTTAGATCTTCTACCCATTTTTTGATTGGGTTGTTTGTTTTTTGATATAGACCTGCATGAGCTGTTTGTATATTTTGGAGAGTAATCCCTTGCCGGTCGCTTTGTTTGCAAATATTTTCTCCCATTTTGTAAGTTGTCTTTTCATTTTGTTTATGGTTTCCTTTGCTGTGCAAAAGCTTTTAAGTTTAATTTGGTCCCATTTGATTATTTTTCTTTTCATTACTCTAGGAGGTAGATTGAAAAAAATCTTGCTGCAATTTATGTCAAAGAGTGTTCTGCTTATGTCTTCCTCTAAGAGTTTTATTGTATTTGGCCTTACATTTAGGCTTTTAATCCATTTGAGTTTATTTTTGTGTATGGTGTTAGGGAGTGTTCTAATTTCATTCTTTTAGCTGTCCGGTTTTCCCAGCACCACTTATTGAAGAGACTGTCTCTTTTCTCCATTGTATATTCTTGCTTCCTTTGTCATAGATTAGGTGACCATAGGTGTGTGGGTTTGGTCTCTTTGTATTTTCTATTTCTTCTTGGTTCAGTCTTGGAAGGTTGTACCTTTCTAAGAATTTGTGCATTTCTTCCAGGTTGTCCAGTTTACTGGCATATAGTTGCTTGTAGTAGTCTTTTATGATCCTTTGTATTTCTTTGGTGTCCATTGTAACTTCTCCTTTTTCATTTCAATTTTATTGATTTGAGCCCTCTCCTTTTTTTTCTTGATGAGTCTGGCTAAAGGTTTATCAATTTTGCTTATCTTTTCAAAGAACCAGCTTTTAATTTGATTGATCTTTTCTATTGTTTTCTTCATCTCTATTTCATTTATTTCTGCTCTGATCTTTATGATTTCTTTCCTTCTGTTAACTTTGGTTTTGTTTGTTCTTCTTTCTCTAATTGCTTTAGGTGTAAAGTTAGGTTTATTTGAGATTTTTCTTGTTTCCTGAGGTAAGATTGTATTGCTATAAACTTCCCTCTGAGAACTGCTTTCGCTGCATCCCATAGGTTTTGGATAGTTGTGCTTTCATTTTCATTTGTCTCTAGGTATTTTTTTTATTTCCTCTTTGATTTCTTCAGTTATCCACTGGTTGTTTAGTAGCACATTGTGTAGCCTCCACGTGTTTGTGTTTTTTACAGTTTTTTCCTTATAATTGATTTCTAATCTCAGAGCATTGTGGTTGGAAGAGATGCTTGATATGACTTTTAAAAATAAATTTATTTATTTATTTTTGGCTGTGTTGGTCTTTGTTGCTGTGCACAGCCTTTCTCTAGTTGTGGCGAGCAGGGGCTGCTCTTCATTGTGGTGAGCGGGCTTCTCACTGCAGTGGCTTCTCTTGTTGCTGAGCACAGGTTCTAGGTGCATGGGCTTCAGTAGTTGCGGCACGTGGGCACAGTAGTTGTGGCTCTTGGGCTCTAGAGCGCAGGATCAGTTGTGGTGCATGGGCTTAGTTGCTCCATGGCGTGTGGGATCTTTGTGGACCAGGGCTCGAACCCATGTCCCCTGCATTGGCAGGTGGATTCTTAACCACCACACCACCAGGGAAGTCCTGATATGATTTTAATTTTCTTAAATTTACCAAGTCTTGCTTTGTGGCCCAGCATGTGGTCAATCCTGGAGGATGTTCCATGTGCACTTGAGAAGAATGGGTATTCTGCTGTTTTTGAATGGAATGCTCTATAAATACCAATTAAGTCCATCTGCTCTAATGTGTCATTTAAGGCCTGTTTTTTCTTATCGATTTTTTGTCTGGATGATCTATCCATTGTTGAAAGTGGAGTGTTCAAGTCCCTCACAATTACTGTGTTACTGTCACTTTCTCCTTTTATGGGTCTTAACATTTGCCTTATATATTGAGGTGCTCCTATGTTGGGTGCATATATTTAGAATTGTTATCTTCTTCTTGGATTGATCCCTTGATCATTATGTAGTGTCCTTCTTTGTCTCTTGTAACAGTCTTTATTTTAAAATCTATTTTGTCTGAAATGAGTATTGCTACTCCAGCTTTCTTTTGATTTCCATTTGCATGGAAGACGTTTTTCCATCCCCTCACTTTCAGTCTGTATGTGTCCCTAGATCTCAAGCGGGTCCCTTGTAGACAGCATATATACAGGTCTTGTTTTTGTATCCATTCAGCAGTCTGTGTCTTTTGGTTGGAGCATTTAATCCATTTACATTTAAGGTAATTATTGACATGTATGTTCTTATTGCCATTTTGTTAATTGTTTTGGATTTGTTTTTGTAGGTGTTATTTCTCCTCTTCCTCTTTTGTTCTCTTCCTTTGTGATTTGATGACTAACTTTAGAGTTGTGTTTGAATTCCTTTTTCTTTTTTTTTTTTTTTTTTTTTTCTTTTTGTGGTATGCGGGCCTCTCACTGTTGTGGCCTCCCCCGTTGCGGAGCACAGGCTCCGGATGCGCAGGCCCAGCGGCCACGGCTCACGGGCCCAGCCGCTCCGCGGCATATGGGATCCTCCCAGACCGGGGCACGAACCCGTATCCCCTGCATCGGCAGGCGGACTCTCAACCACTGCGCCACCAGGGAGGCCCCCTTTTTCTTTTTTGTGTGTGTATCTATTGCAGATTTTTGATTTGCCATTACCATGAAGTTTTTTTGTTTTTTGGGGTTTTTTTTTTGCTGTACGCAGGCCTCTCACTGTTGTGGCCTCTCCCGTTGCGGAGCACAGGCTCCAGACGCACAGGCTCAGCGGCCATGGCTCACGGGCCCAGCCGCTCCGCGGCATGTGGGATCTTCCCGGACTGGGGCACGAACCCGTGTCCCCTGCATTGGCAGGCGGACTCTCAACCACTGCTCCACCAGGGAAGCCCTACCATGAAGTTTTGATATAGTATTCTTTATATAAACAAGATTGATTTAAGTTGCTGCTCTTTTAATTTCAAATGCATTTCTAGTATCCTGCATTTGTACTCTCCTCTTCTCATGATTGCTGGTTTTGATATCGTATTTGTGTGTGGATGATTTCCTACCTTTAACATATGTTTGCCTTTACTGGTGAGCTTTTCCATGCATAATTTTATGGTGTGTATTTACGTCCTTTTTTTTTTCTGCCTAGAGAAGTTCCTTTAGCATTTGTTGCAAAGCTGGTTTTGTGGTGCTGATTCTCTTAGGTTTTGCTTGTCTGGCAAGCTTTAGATTTCTCCGTCAAATCTAAATGAGAGCCTTGCTGGATAGAGTATTCTTGGTTGTAGGTTCTTCCCTTTCATCACTTTATTTTTGTTTGTTTTCTTTAACATCTTTATTGGAGTATAATTGCTTTACAATGGTGTGTTAGTTTCTGCTTTGAATCAGCTATACATATATCCCCATATCCCCTCCCTCTTGCGTCTCCCTTCCACCCTCTCTATCCCACCCCTCTAGGTGGTCACAAAGCACTGATTTCACTTTAAATAGATCATGCCACTCCCTTCTGGCCTGCAGAGTCTCCGCTGAAAAATCAGGTGATAACCTTATGCGGATTCCCTTTTAAGTTATTTGTTGCTTTTCCTTTGTTGCTTTTAATATTTTTCTCTTTGTCTTTAATTTTTGTCAATTTGATTACTACATGTTTCGGTATGTTCCTCCTTGGGTTTACCTGGCCTGGGACTCTCTGCACTTCCTGAACTTGGGTGACTGTTTCCTTTACCATGTTGGGGAAGTTTTCAGCTATTATCTCTTCAAATATTTTCTCAGGTCCTTTCTCTCGCTCTTTCCTTCTGGGATCTCTATAATGTGAATGTCAGTGTGTTTAATGTTGTCCCAGAGGTGTCTGAGACCGTTCTCATTTCTTTTCATTCTTTTTTTTTTTATTCTGTTCCACAGCAGTGATTTCCAGTGTTCTGTCTTCCAGCTTACATATCCATTTTTCTGCCTCATTTACTCTGCTATTGATTCCATCTATCATATTTTCATTTCAGTTATTGTGTTGTTCATCTCTGTTTGTTCTTTAGATCTTCTAGCTCTTTGTTAAACATTTCCTGTATCTTCTCAGTCTGTGCCTCCATTCTTTTTCTGAGATCTTGGATTATCTTTACTATCATTACTCTGAATTCTTTTTCGTGTAGGTTGCCTATCTCCATTTCACTTAGTTGTTCTTCTGGGGTTTTATCTTGTTCCTTCATCTGGGACATAGTCATCTGCCATCTCATTTTGTCTACCTTTCTGTGATCGTGGTTTCCATTCTGCCAGCTGCAAGTCTGTAGTTCTTATTGCTTCTGCTGTCTGCCCCCTGGTGGATGAGACTGG
Source organism: Mesoplodon densirostris (assembly GCF_025265405.1). Taxonomy (NCBI): domain Eukaryota; kingdom Metazoa; phylum Chordata; class Mammalia; order Artiodactyla; family Ziphiidae; genus Mesoplodon; species Mesoplodon densirostris. Next base: position 112,696,919 of record NC_082663.1, on the reverse strand, counting down.
TCTAAGAGGCTTGTGCAGGCTTCCTGGTGGGGGGAACTGGTTCCTGCTCACTGGTGAGTCGAGCTGGGTGTTGTCCCTCTGGTGGGCAGGGCCGTGTCAAGGGGGCTGTTTAGCAGGCAGCTGTGGGCTCAGGAAGACTTTAGGCAGCCTGTCTTCTGATGGGTGGGGCTGTGTTACTGCCCTGTTGGTTGTTTGGCCTGAGGAGTCCCAGCAGTGGAGCCTACAGGCTGTTGGGTGGCGCCAGGTCTTGGTGAGAAAATGGCAGCCTCCAGGAGGACTCATGCCAGTGAGTACTCCCTAGAACTACTGCCACCAGTGTCTTTGTCCGCACAGTGATTCATAGTCAACCCCTGCCTCCCCAGGAGACTCTCCAAGACCAGCAGGTAGGTCTGGCCCAGGCTCCTATGAGGTCACTGCTTTTTCCCCTGGGCACTGGTGTGCACGAGACCTTGTGTGTGCCCTCCAAGAGTAGAGTTCCTCTTTCCCCCAGTCCTGTGGAATTCCTGCAATCAAACCCCACTGGCCTTCAAAGCCAGATGCTCTGGGGGCTTCTCCTCTCAATGCCAGACCCCCAGGATAGGGAGCCTGATGTGGGGCTCAGAACTTTCACCCCTGTGGGAGAACATCTGTGATATAATTATTCTCCAGTTTGTGGGTCACCCACCCAGCAGATATGGGATTTGATTTTATCGTGACTGAGCCCCTTCTAATGACTTGTTGTGGCTTCTCCTTTGTCTTTGGATGTAGGATATCTTCTTTGGTAGGTTGTAGTGTTTTTTTTTTTCGATGGTTGTTCACCAGTTAGTTGTGATTTTGGTGTTTTCTTGATACAGGGTGAGCTCATGTCCTTCTATCTGCCATCTTATCTCAGGGTCCTGCTTTATTTCAGAATCATATTCAGTTTCTTCATATTTCATGTCTCATTATCTACAATTAATAATTGAATATAGAATTAATATCTTGTGATTGGGAATGACCATAGACTTTGCAGACTGATGCCAGTTTGAAGAGTGTTTGTTTTCATTCTGCAATGAGATGAGAATAGTAAATGAAAGTACATGCTTAAAAACTTTTATAGCAATTTGACATTGTCATGGTATCCAAGTGCATGATTTTTGTATTTTTCAGAGATATCACTTTCCACATTAGAAATATATGTATAATTCTTTACCATAGATTTTTCTGAGAAGCATTGATATAAACCAGTAATATTCAAACATTTTAAAAGATTTAAAGCCATTAAACAGTTGAATCAAACCAAACCTTATGTGGAAGCCCAATCTATAAAATACATGAAAGTAAAGCTCTCTTTAGAACTTGTGTCTGGATCTGAGAACCCCCAAACTCACACAGTGGCCCTCTCATTGCCACCATGGACCCTCTAGTGCTTGTCAGAGCACAGTTTGAAACCCACTGGTTTATAGAGACCAACACATTTCTTTACTACTAGTAAAATTAGGGCTTAATGTATATCTCATGATAGAAAAAAGGTAGTTTTTCCTAATGTATAAATATATCATAAAAGAGACTAAAGAAACCCAAAACCTCTAACTAGATTTAAAATCAACACCTAGAATTTAGAGTATTTGCCTTTGTGACTTTTGTTTCTGCTATAAACTTTTGTTTGTTGTCTTTGTGTGGTCTTACTACCTTTGGAATGGCTTGCCCCACTGGCAGCCACAGGCCTCTGCCTCAGTTTCACTTTATTCTGTTGATTTGTGGATGTGACTTCTAGGGCCTTGAAAAGTGAATTTTGTATTTCTATTTGTATTTTACAGATAGTATTAAAATACTATCTGTATTTTAAATAAATATATCCCAAATACAGCCTTCAAGTTGGGTAAAAGTTCTCATAAAGTTACTCATGGAAAGGTAATATTTTTACATGGTTACCATAGATCTGATTATTTCATTCAGCTGTGTGAAATACTCCAGTGGCTTCAAATTGCTGTTAAGATAAAGACCAATAATCAGAGAAGTGCAAATCAAAATTACAATGAGGTACCACCTCACGCTGGTCAGAATGGCCATCATCAAAACATCTACAAATAACAAATTCTGGAGAGGCTGTGGAGAAAAGGGAACCCTCTTACACTGTTGGTGGAACTGTAAATTGGTGCAGCCACTGTGGAAAACAGTATGGAGATTCCTCAGAAAACTTAAAATAGAGTTATTATATGATCTAGCAATCCCATTTCTGGGTATATATCCAAACAAAACTATAATTTGAAAAGATAACATGCACCCCAGTGTTCATAGCAGCACTACTTACAATAGCCAAGACACAGAAGCAACCTAAATGTCCATCAACAGATGAATGGATAAAGAAGATGTGGTGTATATATATATATATATACATATATATATATGTATATATATGTATATATATATATATACACACACATACACACACAATGGAATACTATTCAGCCATAAAAAGGAATGAAATAATGCCATTTGCAGCAATGTGGATCAACCTAGAGATTATCATGCTAAATGAAGTAAGTCAGAAAGACAAATATCACATGATGTCACTTATATGTGGAATCTAAAATATGACTCAACTGAACTTATTTATGAAACAGACTCACAGACATAGAGAACAGACTTGTGGTTGCCAAGGCAGAGGGGGGATGGGGAGGGATGGATTGGGGGTCTGGGCTTAGCAGATGCAAACTATTATATATAGAATGGATAAACAACAAGGTCCTACTGTATAGCACAGGGGACTATATTCAATATCCTGTAATAAACCATAATGGAAAAGAATATATATGTATATGTGTGTGTGTGTATATATATGTATATACATACACATATATATAACTGACTCACCTTGCTGTACACCAGAAACCAACATATTGTATATCAACTACAGTTCAATAATTAAAAAAAAAAGACCAATTACTATTCTTAATCTTAGCTCTGCCTCTTAATCTTATCTGGCTACCTCTGTAGCCAGATATCCCACCTGTTTCCCCCCCTGCCGCCTACTCTTTCCCTGGCTTTTGTTTGTTTCGTTGGTTTTTATTTTTTTAAATACCTGGTTTTTAGGTTGAGAGCTGTTGTTGGGACCAGAGCTCACATCTCCTGGAACGCGGCCCCTGCACTACTTGCCTCCCCAGGTCATGTTCATAGAGCTCCCAAGCCAGGCTGGCCTTACTTCCAAGTGATTGATTAAGAGGAGGCAACCTCTGTCTTCGTTTAGACAACTTCCTGGTTTTCACTTCCTAAGTCATCCTGTTAGGTCATGCCTCTGAGCTTCACACTGGTTTTGAGTTTGAAGATTCCCAGTTCACAAACTGTTCTTTCTTGCACAATAAACTCTTACAGAGTACTAATAAAAAAAAAAAAAACGGGCTTCCCTGGTGGTGCAGTGGTTGAGAATCCGCCTGCCGATGCAGGGGACATGGGTTCGTGCCCCGGTCCGTGAAGATCCCACGTGCCGCGGAGCGGCTGGGCCCGTGAGCCATGGCCGCTGAGCCTGCGCGTCCAGAGCCTGTGCTCCGCGGCAGGAGAGGCCACAGCAGTGAGAGGCCCGCGTACTTTTTCTCATTTCAGGATTCTTGCACATACTGTTTTCCTCTTGTTCTAACACAGATTGTCTACCTCCTATTTCTTCAAGTCTTAGCTTAAACATCATCTTGGGGAACTTATCCTGTCCCTGCTTCACTAGCTTAAGTCTGTCTATAATGCATTCTTTTTTTTATTCATAAATCTATTTATTTTTGACTGCGTTGGGTCTTCATTGCTGCTCACAGGCTTTCTCTAGTTGCAGAGAGCGGGGGCTACTCTTTGTTGCGGTGCGCGGGCTTCTCATTGCAGTGGCTTCTCTTGTTGCGGAGCATGAGCTCTAGGTGCTCCAGTAGTTGTGGCACACGGGCTCAGTAGTTGTGGCTCGTGGGCTCTAGAGTGCAGGCTCAGTAGTTGTGGCACACAGGCTTAGTTGCTCCGTGGCATGTGGGATCTTCCTGAACTGGGGCACGAACCCGTGTCCCCTGCATTGGCAGGTGGATTCTTAACCACTTCGCCACCAGGGAAGTCCCTATGTTGTATTCTTATACTTTCCTGTATTTTTTTTTCTTCATGGCATTGTCACAACTGAAATAAAATAAAATAAAATAATTTGTGTGTGTAATTATTCATTTGTATGTTCTCCCTGTAGATTGTTACCTCCACTAGTGTAGAAACTGTCTACCTTGTTCATCACTGTATCCTCACTGTCTAGCACAGTGTCCAGCATGTAGTAGATGTTCAATAAATAACTGTGGAAGAATTATGGATATATGTGTAAAGTCTGTATGATTTTTTTTTTAGGTTAAAGAAAGACCTGATGTGGGAGTTTATATCAAGGATTTATCAGCTTATGTGGTAAATAATGCTGATGATATGGATAGAATTATGACACTGGGCCACAAAAATCGTAAGTATATTGCTTAATTGTAATTAAACATTTATGTGTGGAGTCGGCTCTTTTCGAAGCCAACCTGGTATGGCATTTTGCGCCGTAAGGATTGGATTTTTAGGTTTCTTGGAAACCCTTCCTCTTTGACTATTTACTATGTGGAAAGCATATATGAATGAAAGATATCACAGATTGCTTTCCATGCTGACCAAAATTTTGTTACTTAGCAATAGTGCTATATCTTTGAGACTCTCATATTGTTGTCTCTTGTTAGTAATAATAATATTGGTAACATTTATTGAGTACTTACTGTGTGGCAAGTGCTTGTGCAAATGCTTTATAAGAGTGATCTCTTTTAATCCTCGAAATGGACTATGAAGGTATTAAATTCCTATGTTATTGTCCAGGTCATATACTAATTAATAAGTAGCAGAGTGAGTATTTGAATGTATACCATTAGTCAGCATTAACCAGGCACTATAATGCCTCCCTTTTGTTGACAAGAAAAGCAAACAAAATTAAATAAAGTGGCATTCTTTTTAGTAATCATTTCAAGTTTTTTCTAAAGAATAAAAAGTTTCAGCAATATTGCTGATGCCCCAGGCCCAGTACTAATGATGTTGCTAACAGCAATTAAAGATTAGAGGTAAAAGAAAAGAACATTGGGCTTCCCTGGTGGCGCAGTGGTTGAGAGTCCGCCTGCTGATGCAGGGGACGCGGGTTCGTGCCCCGGTCCGGGAGGATCCCACATGCCGTGGAGCGGCTGTGCCTGTGAGCCATGGCCGCTGAGCCTGCGCATCCGGAGCCTGTGCTCCGCAACGGGAGAGGCCACAGCAGTGAGAGGCCCGCGTACCGCAGAAAAAAAAAAAAAAAAGAAAAGAACATAGGAAATAACCTTTTTTTTTTTTTTAGATTTTTGTGACTATACTAAAAATCTAGCAAACTCAAGGAAACAAAGCAAAAATTTAAAAAATTCAATTGTATTCTTATAAACCAAATAATAGAAAAATACCAAAATTTTAACAGGAAAATGAGCAAAAGATGTTTATGACTATGTTGTTCACAGAAGAACTATACACAGCAGTAAGTATATGAAAGGATGTTCGACTTCACAAGTAATCAGGAAAATGCATATTAAAACAACAGTAGGAGATGTTTTACCCATCTGTTTGGATGAAAGGATATCCAGGTTGGTGAGGCTCTAAGGAAATGGGCAGTGGTGATGGGAATATACAGCCTTTTTGAAGGGCAGTATAGTTGTATCTGTTGAAATTTTTAAGAATGCATTCCTTTGACCCACTGTTTCTATTTGTAGATATATATTCTAGAAAAATATTTTTTGGTGTAAACAAAAAAATACCTTATTACAGCATTACTTGTAATAGCAAAAAGTTTGACACAACCTAAATAACTGTCAAAAAACATTGGTTATATAAATTATGGTGCAAAAATATTATGGACTATAATGAAGCTGTTAAAAAAAAAAAAAAAACCAGTGAGTTAAATTTACATGTAGAGACCCAAAAGACTTTCCAGATATATATTAAGGGAAAAAGAAAGCTAACTAGCACAGTATGTAATGCATCATCCCATGTGTAAAAAAAGCCAAATTATCAAACTACATATTTGGGTATTTTGTGTGTGTGTGTGTGTGTGTGTGTATGTATGTGTGTGTGTGTTCACATGTATGTATGTGAAATACAAAATGAAAGGACATTTCATAGTGGTTACCTTTAGTGAAGGGGAAATAAGAGTGGGGGAAAGGGATATAGGGAGCTTTCACTTTATGTTTTTTGTATTTTTGAATTTTTTATACCAGGAATATGTTCATATATTGCTTATTTAACTTAAGAAATTTTTAACATAAGATTCCACTCACAATAGTGACCAAAACCTTCCATTAACTACCTAAGAATTAATTTAACTTGGTATGTGAGATTTGTCTAAGGAAAAATGGAAAGATTCTAATGAGAGAAATAAAATGAAAGGAAGGTAAAGAGATTTGAACACCTAAGATAGCAGAGAGGAAAATAGTCTTCATTAATAAATAGATTGAGTTCAAGAATTAAAGGTTTAGCTGCAGTGGGGGGCCTCCTGCACTGCTGGTGGGAATGTAAATTGGTGCAGCCACTATGGAGCACAGTATGGAGGTTCCTCAGAAAACTAAAAATAAGAGTTGCCAGATGATCCAGCAATCCCACTCCTGGACATATATCCAGACAAAACTATAATTTGAAAAGATACAAGCACCCCTATGTTCATAGCAGCACTATTCACAATAGCCAAGGCACAGAGACAATCTAAATGTCCATCGACAGATGAATGGATAAAGAAGGAATATCACACAATGGAACATTACTCAGACATAAAAAAGAATGAAATAATACCATTTGTGGCAACAAGGATGGACCTAGAGATTATCATATTAAGTCAGAAAGAAAAAGACAAATACCATATAATATCAATTATATGTGGAATCTAAAATACAACACAAATGGACATATTTATGAAATGGAAACAGATTCATAGGTACAGAGAACAGACTTGTGGTTGCCAAGGAGGAGGGGGGTGGGGAAGAGAAGGATTGGGATAAGTTTTTCTGTACCTCCTTGAAAAACATAGAAATTTAATTTTTTATTCCAAAATAAATATTTTGACAAAAATTACAGCTATGGAAATGTTTTATTTCCGTTATGCAGTGTGTTAGGTTGGATCATTTAGTCTACTTGATTGCTGCAAGCTGTTCTCTCCTAGGGATTCTAAAGTTCAGTGTAGGTCACTTTTGACATAATGTCTGTTGCATTGCTTTGTTTTCATAACTGGAAATATAGAAAAATCACAATCATAAATAGCATGCTTTACTTATAATGCAAAAACAATGGGTATTAAAATATTTAATATGACTTTTTCAAATTATACTTTCTCTCCCACTCCAAACTGAAAAACACTGCTATAGCTTGTTTTGATAATCACATAGCTATAAAACTATTCCTATCCTTTCATAAGGTAGTTCCAGTTTGGAAAATAGAACCCATTGTTATAATTCTAAAGAGAAAGAAAAATATCTGCTCAAAGATGCTCATATTAGTGTCCCTTATGAAGAACTAAAATAGGAAACAACCCCAAATATCTCCCAGTAAGATAATAAAAAAATCAATTTTAGTAAAAATTTCAAGTTGGTTTTTACATGGAAATATATGTAGGAGATAATGTTAAGTGGAAAAAAAACAAGATAAAATAAGACCTACTACCACTCTGTGGAAATATGTATAGTGTGTTACTTCTGAATAGATGATTTGAAGTGGTGTCAGATTTATTAGTTTTTTATATTTTTGGAAAAAAATCATAAATTTGATTTTAAAAATTCATAACTTGATTTAAAAGAAAACAGAAAAGTATAGTATGGAATCACAGATCCTTGCATTTTCCCTCACTGATTTTCCATTTACCTTCTTTCATTGGGCTTTACTTTTCTTTACCAGTACAATTTACTTTCTAGTTATCTGACTTATAATATAGCCATTTGCTAATAAAGAGTACCCTTTTAATGTTTAAATTGTAAAATCACAGCTCACATGGAGAAGCTCTACATGAATATAGTAGGAAAATCATTTTGGCATTGGATGAAATTAACATACTGCTTTTAAAATACTTTGGAATTTAAGAAAAAAATCCCCAATACATGCCTATTGTGAAAAACAAAACAGATCTTTTTCTTTGTTTGCACAATATATTCATGTAAAATATTTATACACACTCAAATTCTTAGCATATTTTGAATGGATGCTTTTGTTTTACAGAAATGGGATTATACTCTATATTCCTCTCTTTTTTTCATATGTTATGGGTATCTTTCCATGTCATTCAGATCTACCTTATTTTTTTTAAAAAAGACTGCTTAGTAATTCATAGTGTGACTATTCTATAATTGATTAACCACTGTCATATTGGTTGTTTCTGATCTCTCACTGTTGCAAACAGTTCTTCCCTGAATATCTTTGTATCATCTAATGTATATATGCAAGTATTCCTGTGGTTGATTCCCAGAACATATCAATAATACTTTTTAGAGACAGCTGAAACAGCAGTTAATTTTTTGAATTATTTAACATGTATTTTTTAATGTAAATTAGTTAATTTTTTAAGCCAGCAATACTTGAAATTAAGTATTTTGTCCTCAAATCCCCTCTTTCATGTGAAAAAAAATACAGTTTTTTGTTATCAACATAAATTGTCAGAAATTTCTAATAATGGCTAAATATACCTAAGTTTTTATGTTTTAGCCATGCTCTCTGGCTGTTGGCTCTGATGAAATTCAGTATTCTGGATATTTAATTATTTTTAAAGGCATTCCCTGTTGTTGTAGTTTTAAATAATTTCCTCCCTTTATTCAAGGTTCTGTTGGTGCAACTAATATGAATGAACATAGTTCCCGTTCCCATGCCATCTTTACAATTACTATAGAATGCAGTGAAAAAGGCGTTGATGGTAACATGCATGTCAGGATGGGGAAGCTCCATCTTGTAGATCTTGCTGTAAGTAACAGGATGCTACTTAAGAATAACTCTTATGATTTCTTTTTATTTTATAAATCAATAATAATTCAAGTGAAAAGGAGTGATTATATAATTTTTAAGTTTTACTTATGTATGTGTTTAACTTATTATTCTTTTTTTAATATTTATTTATTTATTTGGCTGCATCGGGTCTTAATTGTGGCACGTGGGATCTTTGATCTTTGTTGCGGCATGCGGGATCTTTAATTGCGGCACGTGAACTCTTAGTGGCAGCATGTGGGATCTAGTTCCCTGACCAGTGATTGAACCTGGGCTCCCTGCATTGGGAGTGTGGAGTCTTAGCCACTGGACCACTAGGGAAGTCCCCTTAACTTACTACTAATTATGGACTATTTCAAACCTGTATAGAGTAGATAGAATAGTATAATGATTTCCCATGTACCCATCACCCAACTTCAGCAATTATCAGTTCACGGCCAGTCCTATTTCATCTCTACCCTCAGCCACTTCTTCCCTTCCAGTATTATTTTGAAGTGAATTCCAGATAATCATATTAGATTTTTTACTGTTAGAATACTTTTTTTAACTTTGGGAAGAATATTCTGTATTTTTTATTTTAGCTTTACTTCTATCTCTGTTTATTGTAAGGGTTCAGAAAGACAAGCAAAAACTGGAGCTACTGGGCAGCGCCTGAAAGAAGCTACAAAAATCAATCTTTCACTTTCTACCCTTGGTAATGTTATTTCTGCCTTGGTTGATGGAAAAAGCACTCATGTGCCTTATCGTAACTCTAAATTGACTCGTCTTCTTCAGGATTCCTTAGGAGGAAATTCAAAAACCATGATGGTAAGACTTAATTGGTGGTATAGTTATCATCAGGAAAATTTAAGATTCCTGTTTATGCCAGTAGTTAATATTCGTAACATTTTTTAAACTATTTATTATTTTACTTTTTAAAATCTATGGTTATTTTTTCTAGCACACCATGTGTGCGAGTCTATAATTGTATTGTTTGGAAACCTATGTGGTGGTTCCCTCTTTTTCAGGAAGACTGGAATGGAAATATATTCCAAAATTCTTTTTGATATGTTCATAATGATAGTATTAATTTGTGTCAAGTGTAAAACGTTTTGTATTCCTAATTCAACAGTGTGCAAACATTGGACCAGCAGATTACAATTACGATGAAACCATCAGTACATTGCGGTATGCTAATCGTGCTAAGAATATTAAAAATAAAGCTAGAATTAATGAAGATCCAAAGGATGCTTTGCTTCGTCAGTTTCAGAAAGAAATAGAAGAACTGAAAAAAAAGCTTGAAGAAGGTAACGTTTTCTCAAAATATTAATCTTAATGTTGGCTAAAAACATGTTGTTTAACCAGTAAGTGTTCTAATAAAAAGCCACCTATTAAAAATTCTCTGAACCGGGCCTCCCTGGTGGCACAAGTGGTTGAGAGTCCGCCTGCCGATGCGGGGGATACGGGTTCGTGCCCCGGTCTGGGAGGATCCCATATGCCGCGGAGCGGCTGGGCCCGTGAGCCATGGCCGCTGAGCCTGTGCGTCCGGAGCCTGCACATCCGGAGCCTGTGCTCCGCAACGGGGGAGGCCACAACAGTGAGAGGCCCGCATACCACAAAAAAAAAAAAAAAAAAAAAAAAAAATTCTCTGAACCTCTAACATTGATATTTAAGGGGATATTTCTGCAAGGTAAATTGATACTTACATACTTTAACATTTCCATATTAAGCTCAAGTAGAATTATATAATATTTGTGTATTGATTTTAAAAAATTCATTTAATTTAAACCTTCATCTCAGTCCCCATGATCTTTTGTAAAGATTTCATATGTCCACTTATTAAATAATGAATTTTTATTTGTCTCTGTATAAGAGCAAGTTCTACCATACATGTATTTAGGGAAAATGACCAGAGTTCTTTGTGATAGGTATCAGTCACTATTGTTTGAAGTAAACAAAGCAATCAGAGAGTCATGGGTAAACCTAGTTTACTCTAAGTAAAAATTCATTGCATGACCTTGAAAATATGCTTTCATGTTTAAATTTGAACATGAGATTCTATTTTGGAAATTCTTTTCTAACAGGATATAATGTCAGAAGTTTAGAAAATTTGCAGACCTTATTCATTAGGGCAAGAAATTTACCAACCATCATTAGGCAGTCAGTGACTCCCTGAATCTTCATGCTAAGAACTAACTGGCATAGGGCTCCTTTGCATACCAGGTGAATAAAGGGCTTTGAAATTGCCTCTTTTCAGTCTGTGGGGAAACTGGTTAGATCAGATATGAAATCCAGAGATGCCAGCATTACAAACATTTGGAGAAGGTGCTGATTCAATAAATCTGAGTAAGATTATCGAGGAAAAGCAGTAATTGAGCTGCCTCTTAGATAATGGAATTTGGTATTTTAAATGTGACCACTAGGTGGTATTTATAGTCAGTATGTTTTAAAGATGTAAAGTTTCTTAGATTTCTTAATATTGAGTTCATATCTTTATTTTGCTTACCCTTTTTTTTTACATTTTTTTATTGTGGTAAAATATACATAACATAAAAATTACCGTTTTAACTATTTTTGTGTACAGTTCTGTGGCATTAAGTACATTCACGTTATTCTGCAACCATTACCACCATCCATCTCCAGGACTTTTTAATCATCCCAAATGAACCTCTGTACCCATTAAACACTAGATCCCCATCCCTCTCACTCCCTCAGTCCCTGGTAACCCACTGTTCTACTTTCTATTTCTATGAACTTGACTATTCTAGGTACCCCATGTAAGTAGAATCATATAATATGTCTCCTTTTGTGTCTGGCTTATTTTACTTAACATAATGTCCTCGGTGTTCATCCATATTGTTGCATGTGTCAGAATTTCCTTCCTTTTTAAGACTGAATAATATTCCATTGTGTGTATATACCATGTTTTGTTTATACCTTCATCTGTTGATGGACACTTGGGTTGCTTCTACCTTTTGACTATTGTGAATAATGCTACTATGAACGTGGGTGTACAAATTCCTGTTTGAGTCCTTGCTTTCAATTCTTTTGTTCTTTCGGGTATATACCCAGAGGTAGAATTGCTGGTAATATGGTAATACTGACTTTATTTTTAATAAATTTCATTTTATTTATGCTCTTAGGACATATTGTTTTAATAATTCAGTTAATAGAGTTAATCATAAAAACAATTAAAAAATAGGCAGAAACATTAAAAGAATAATTTTTTAACTTTTTATTTTGAAATAATTTTAGGCTTACAGAAAACTCACAAGTATAGCAAGAAGAGTTCTTATATACCTATTAGCCAGTTTCCCCTAATGTTAGCATCTTACATAACCATGGTTCAATTATTGACACCAGGAAATTCACAGTGATACAAACGTATTAACTAATCCACAGACCTTACTAGACTTTTGACAGTTTTCTCTCTAATGCCCTTTTCCTCTAGTCCAAGATCCAGTTGTGGATCACACATTGCATCTAGTTGTCATGTCTGTTTAGTTTCCAACAGTCTCCAATTCCTCAGTCTTTATTTATTGTTCATGATCTTGATGCTTTTGAAGAGTACTGGTCATGTATTTGTAGAATGTTCCTCAATTTGTATTTATTTATAGTTTTCTCATAATTATTCTGCAAATTTTCTCCACTATAAATCTACTGTTTTATTATTTCCTTTGTAATTAATGTGTATCTTGTGGAGAGATATTGGGTTGGCCAAAAAGTGCCTTCAGTTTTTAAGTAAAAATAAAAGACACATTTTTCGTCTTCACCAAGAACTTTATTGAACAACTTTTTGTTCCAGTACCTTCTGCCATTGTTCAGGCAACTTCATAATTCCATCTTACCAAAACTTTTTATCTTTTTGAGCAAAGAACTGTTCCAGGTGCCTTTTATAGTCTTCCAGGGAATTGAAATTTTTTCCACTAAGAGAATTTTGTAAAGACCGAAATAAATGGAAATCTGAAGGTGTAATGTCAGGTGAATATGGCAGATGAATCAGAACTTCCCAGACAAGATGTAACAGTTTTTGCCTGGTCATCAAAGAAACACGCCGTCTTGCGTTATCCTGATGGAAGATTATGCATTTTCTGTTGACTAATTCTGGATCCTTTTCATCGAGTGCTGCTTTCAGTTGGTCTAACTGGGAGCAGTACATGTTGGAATTAATCGTTTCGTTTTCTGGAAGGAGCTCATAATAGAGGACTCCCTTCCAGTCCCACCCTATGCACAACATCACCTTCTTTGGATGAAGACCGGCCTTTGGTGTGGTTGGTGGTGGTTCATTTAGCCTGGCCCACGATCTCTTCCATTCCACATTATTGTACAGTATCCGCTTTTCATTGCCCACCACGATTTGTTTTAAAAATGGAATGTTTTCATTACGTTTGTGTAGAGAATTGCATTAGGATATACTGTCAAGAAGTTGGGTTTTTTTTCCGCTTAACTTATGTGGAACCCAAACATCAAAGCGATTAACATAACCAAGCTGGGGCAAATGATTTTCAACACTTGATTTGCATATTTTGAGTATGTTGGCTGTCTCCCGCATGGTATAACGTTGATTGTTCTCAATTACTGTCTCGATTTGATTGCCATCCACTTCAACTTGTCTATCAGACTGTGGAGCATCATCCAGTTAGACATCTCCAGCACGACCCTTCGCAAACCACTTCTGACACATTTGATCAGTCACAGCATCTTCTCCATACACTGCACAAATCTTTTTTTGCATTTCAGTTGCGTTTTTACCTTTCTTGAAATGTTAAAGCATAATATGCCAAAAATGTTCCTTTTTTCTTCCATCTTCAATATTAAAATTGGTACACAAAAATTCACCAGCTTTGATAAGTCTTTTTTTAAATGCACACTGATATGACAGCTGTCACATACAATCTAACAAAATTGTTTAGAATGAAGTTAAAGACAGCTAAGTGCTACTAGAGCCATCTTATGGAAAAAAACTGAATGAACCTTTTTTAAAATTATTTTTTTACTTTTTAAATTTTATTTTTTATACAGCAGTTTCTTATTAGTTATCTATTTTATACATATTAGTGTATATATTGTCTACCCCAGTCTCCCAGTTCATCCCACCACCACCCCAACCCCCGCTTGGTGTCCATACGTTTGTTCTCTACATCTGTGTCTCTATTTCTGCTTTGCAAACCCGCCGAATGAACCTTTTGGCCAACCCAATACTTTGAGACTATACAAAGGTCCTGTTTCTCATCATCCTTTCTTCCACTAATGTTAGCATCCAGCAGTAGTTTGTGCATTTGCTCAATGGTGGCATTCTCTTCCTGTTGTTCCTTCTAATGTTTAGTGTTTGGAGTGTTTGGAATTCTACTGTAAGGAAAAGCAGTCTCTTCTCCCCCACTTGTTTATTTATTTGAGTATTTTTTATGTCAGTATGGACTCATGGATAATTATTTTAGTCTGTGGGTTTATAATACAATAATATTATTTATTTTATTGTTCAGATTGTTCCAGCTTTGGCCATTAGGAGTTCCTTCAGGGTAGTTCATATATCCTGTCAGCACGCTCCTATCAGTTTGTTTGTTTACTTGGTTTTTGAGCACTTCCTCACTTTCTGGCACCACAGATGCTTAGAGCTCATTTTTAAATTTTCCCTACCCTGGCCTTAAAGTCATTTATTTCTCCCTGGCTCCTTTCATTGGAGAATGGTATTTAGAAACCAAGATTTAGGCATTAGGTGTGTTCATTGCTACCAGGGTGTCATTGTTTCTAGGCTTAAAGAACAAAATATGTTTAATGAATTTCTTCTCCCAAGACTCTGTGATTTCTTTCCATCTTTTATTTGCAGGTTCAAATATTATATTATGATTAGTGTATATTTTACTCCTCCCCCAGTTACCTTTATTTTCTTAGACATTTCATATATGGACAGTAGTAATTTTAAATAACTACTTTGAAGGTATTATAGCACTTATTTGCATTAATATTAGCTTAATCCTTTTTAAAATTTTTTAAGTTAACATATTTGTGTACAAATAAGCCCTTTTTCTTTTTAACTACTTCATGTGATATAGTCCTAACAGTGGGATCATTGTGTTCGATGACAGTTTTATGACCCTTAAAAAAATAAACAGATTGAATGAATTTAAAGTCTTAAACAGAAAACTAAGAAAATACTCCCCAAAAGTGATCATATTTTTTAAAGACTGAAATAATAACTCTAACATGTAACATTTAGAACTGTACATAAACTAATCACTTTAAATTTTAAACAGATCAGAATCTAACTTCTCTTTAAGAACTTTAAAAATAAAGCCTCTGTGTAAATCTATCTGTTTCTGAGGTTAGCATATCTGATATACTGTCTAGCAATATTAACATAAGGTTTGTTTAGGGCACAAAAACTTAATGTAGAAAGTTTATATAGGCATTTCCTAAATAGCCAGTGACCTGGCACAGAATAAACATCTTTGTATTAAATTTCTATTTAAGGGGAAGAAATATCAGGCTCTGATATCAGTGGGTCAGAGGAGGAGGATGATGAAGAGGGTGAGGTTGGAGAAGATGGAGAGAAAAGGAAAAAAAGAAGGGGTAAGTTCATTTTAGTGTTCTGGAAATTAAATGAGATTGCTGCCTGTTGATGGTTTAACATTCCTAAGGCTGTCGAGTGCATGCCTTTTATTTTGCCATTTTTAATTGTGGTAGCAATTAGAACAGAGGAAGTATGCCATATACCTGGTTAACTTTGCATTATTTTTTCCTCCTATACTGATCTCCTATTTCTAGATGAATTAGCATATAATATGTTCTGGTTTTGTTTTGTTTTGTTTTACAATTTAGAATTATAAAAATCTGTGATAGTGGATATACCATTTTAAAATTTCACATGGGGTTTTAATTTAATGTGAGGACTTTTATCTATGTTAGGAATCTAAATTTTTAGGAAATTAGGATAATGTGGAATTTTTTTTTCAAACATGATTATGCTTTAATCATTGAATTTTTAAGTAATAAATTTGTAGAAGGATTGTATTTTTAATAGAATGTAAAATGTATTTTCTTTATAAAATGTACTCTCATTCTCACCTGTTACACTGGGCACTTGTTGCTAAGTATGAATTGAGACTGTGTTCTTTGTGATAAAGATATAGATGACATGCAAAAGAGAGAGACATATTATAATGGCCTACATTTCAAATCCTTTAACCCTGAATATTTATTTCAGAACTCTCTTCCATTAATGTGGATCATTGTTTTCAAGCTGGTGCATATTTTGCTTGTCTTATTAGAATGTTCTTGCTGAAAATAAACCCATCGCTGTTTGATCAGGTGTCCCAATTTTAAAAGCCATAAAGAGTCCTTCAAAAGACAGGAAAAATATAATTTAGAGCAAGAGTTGGCAAGTAGTCTGCTGGCCAAATTCAGCCCACCACCTGTTTTTGTAAATAAAAGTTTATGAAACAGCCATGCTCATTTGTTTACATATGGTCTACAGCTGCCTTCACATGCCTCTGTATGGCCTACAAAGCCTAAAGCACTTATCATCTGTCCCTTTACAGAAAATGTTTGCTGACCCCTGATTTAGAGAAGTGGTTTTGTGTTCACATCTATTTTTTCAGAGTAAAGTATTCAAAGTTAAAGCAGATGATAGATTTGTTAAAAATAAAGTTTTAAATAGAAAAAAATGCCACTGCTTAATATGTTAAAATATTTAATAGTAACATATCTTCCTTCCAGGCTTAGAAATTTTAAAAATTTCAGTAAGCCTTTCAAAGTTTTGCTGTGAAACCTTAAACATATATAATCACATCTGATAGTCTGATGTTTTGGAGGTGAAAGAGTGAAACTGAAGACAAACCAAACTGTCTGTATTAAAGGGTAATTTATCATTCCTGTAATTTTAATTGTTCGTGACTTTAAAATTTAAAACTCAGTTCTTTTAGCTTATCAACCTAAATGGTTTAAATAGACTTAAATGTCACCAAATGATGTTTATTTTTATTCTTTTCATTCCAACCCTCTGAATTACTATATTTTAAGTGAATAGTGGGGTTTGCCCACAGTAGATACTTAAAGGAATAGACTTTCTAATACCCCTGTATGGCTTTGTAATTAGAGAATACTGCATAGACTACCAAGACTGGTTTTAAGGGAAAGTAGGTTTTGGTTCTTTAATACAAAGCTTGATTGTCCTTTAAAATTCTTTCTTTGGAATTGAATTTGTCTCTGTGTATGTGTTCATTTTCTTGTTTCCTCTTTCTTTGGTTCCCGTTGGGCTCATTTCTTTGTCTTCCAGGCAGTAGCAGCAGCAGTAGTTCAGACTCCACATGTTCTGTCATAGAGAAACCTCTGGATAAGTTCTTGCCTAGTGAGTGGTAGCTCTTAAATTCTCTAACAGAGCTTTGGCTTTTCCATAACCCATGGGCTTCATTTGAGAAATGCTGCACCGCTCCCTGTCATTACTAAAGAATACGTGTTGGACTTCTTAGTAAAACAAAGCATGTGATGACTCTAGCTCCCCTCTTCATTGCTTCCAGTTAACCATAATTGTTAAAACATACGCTTACGCTTATGTTTGAGACAGTGGAAGAGAGAGTCATGCTTTTGCAGTTGAGATAATGTAAAGAGAGCTAGTAAGCTGTATAAGAGAATAACTCTTGGTTCCTTTTTATGTTTCATGATACATCCTAGTCAGGTCAGGGACCTGTAATAACAAAATCCTGAATTTCTTAAGGTACACCTTATATTTGGAAGTACACCAGTGCCCTTTATAACATGTCTTATAGTTACAAAGATTTTACTCCTTGGTGTCCTGTTCTTAGGGGTAGCTTAAGATTGAAAACTCCCTAATAAAGAAAATGTAAAGTTTGAAGCAAGTAAAGATAAATTGAATGGTATTTTATTTCAAATGGCCATTTATCCCTATTTCTGAATTACCTGATTGATTTTAAGAAACTTTCTAAGGTGTGATTAGAGAATTCAGATCCACATGAAATTGTTATGCAGGATCTATCTAGACTTATTTCAAACCTAAAGGCTTTTTCTTAAACTGTAATTTAATAAATTAAGTTGAAAAGTATTATTAATTGTATTTATATTTTAGTTTTCAGAAGAAAAGAGAATTGATGCTTTCTTGTACTAGTTTGCAGCTTACTGCTTTTTAAAGCATTATCTGTATACCTGCCTTTCCAAAACTAATAACAAAAACATTTGGTTATTGTTCTTATGCTTTTAGCTTGCTAGAGGAAGACTTCCAAGAATATTAGGAATTATTTTCTCTATTGCAATTCTTACATTTTACCAAGACAATTAATTTCATAGACTAACCTATAAAATACATGAAATTTCTTTAGAAACCATGCAGAAGTCTCATTTTGTATTACAAACTGCAAAATATAGAAAATATCTGAGTGCGTGGCATTATAATTTAATTTTCTGTTTTAAAATTTTACTTTAATCCTTAGAAAGTAGTTACATCAAAGTATATTAAGAAATGAGTTGTACCTTGTTCAGTTCAAGCAGTTTTAGTTACTCTTTATATATCTGGCATATAACATTGAATTCTTTTGTTGCACTGTGGATGTGTTGGTGAAGTGGAGAGATGGTTGTCCCAGCATGTGGTTGCTGTGTGTACCTTTCCTTTTAAAAATATGAATGGCCTTTTTTTTTAAGGTGTTCTTTGTTTGAACTATCAGTTGATCATTTACTTCTATAGAATCATTATTATAATTACCCTTAACAGTCTACTAATAGGTTGAATACAAGTTTGTTATTATACAGGTGTACTTCACTTTATGCAATAAATGTTTTTTTCTGAAAAAGTTGCTTATAAATCAAGTTGGGAAATCAATTGTATTGGGAGAACTTGCTGTCTTTAAAAATTCTTTATTAAATGCTTTTGTTAATCACATAATCACTACAGATTACTCTCAACTCTAGTTGGTGGAAGTTTTTGTGTTGGATTTTCTTAAAGGGGGCACACCTGTAATGTATCCTATTAGAAGGTCATTGAATTGGGAAATTTTGAAAATGAACAATGTGACTTTTGCTACTTTTAACTTATTAATATTTAAAATTGGCTTAATTTTCTGTTTGCCCTTTTAGATTACTTCCCAGGTCTTAGCAGGTTCCCAATTCCATGTCCACCATTTGTTGCTGAACTGTTATGTTTGCAGGAGTTTGGGAGTCAGTGTGAGCTCTTAAGATTGATTTGAATTGTAATCTTACACTAAATCTTATTATCTTGCTTAAATTATTATCTTTGATTATGTTGAATATACTTTTCTTTTTGCATACAACTGCTCTATTTCAGTTTTTATAATGATTTATCCTATACTTATACTATAAATAAACGCTGTTATACATTTTTCTTTGTTTTACAAAAGAAATAATGTTTTTTCTTTTTTTCCTCCTCATCTCTGTGCATATGCTTCCTGTCTACGGTTTGCTTACTACTTCTTACTGAAAGATCAAGCAGGTTGGTGTGATTGATTTGCACTCCATGTGGTACAATTATTTAAACTATAAAAAACTTTGTTTAACCACATTACATTTTTTTTATTTAATGATTTTTTTTGCAAGGTAAGTATCTGTCTTTGTATTTTAAACTATCTTTCAACTTTAGCTTTTTTTTTTAAAAACTTCCTTTTTACTAAATTCTTTTTTAAAAAATTTATTTCAGTTTTTATTGAGGAAGGTTATTAGGAACTTTTTTTTCAATTTTATTTTATTTATTTTTTTATACAGCAGGTTCTTATTAGTTATCCATTTTATACATATTAGTGTATACATGTCAATCCCAATATCCCAATTCATCCCACCCCCCAGCACCACCCACCACCTCTTTCCCCGCTTGGTGTCCATATGTTTGTTCTCTACATCTGTGTCTCAATTTCTGCCCTGCAAACCAGTTCATCTGTACCATTTTTCTAGGTTCCACATATATGCGTTAATATACAATATTTGTTTTTCTCTTTCTGACTTACTTCACTCTGTATGACAGTCTCTAGATTCATCCACGTCTCAACAAATGACCCAATTTCGTTCCTTTTTATGGCTGAGTAATATTCCATTGTATATATGTACCACATCTTCTTTATCCATTCATCTGTCGATGGGCATTTAGGTTGCTTCCATGACCTGGCTATTGTAAATAGTGCTGCAGTGAACATTGGGGTGCATGTGTCTCTTTGAATTATGGTTTTCTCTGGGTATATGCCCAGTAATGGGATTGCTGGGTCATATGGTAATTCTATTTTTAGTTTTTTAAGGAACCTCCATATTGTTCTCCATAGTGGCTGTATCAATTTACATTCCCACCAACAGTGCAAGAGGGCTCCCTTTTCTCGCCACCCTCTCCAGCATTTGTTGTTTGTAGATTTTCTGATGATGCCCATTCTAACTGGTGTGAGGTGATACCTCATTGTAGTTTTAACTTGCATTTTTCTAATAATTAGTGATGTTGAGCAGCTTTTCATGTGCTTCTTGGCCATCTGTATGTCTTCTTTGGAGAAATGTCTATTTAGGTCTTCTGCCCATTTTTGGATTGGGTTGTTTGTTTTTTTAATATTGAGCTGCATGAGCTGTTTATATATTTTGGAGATTAATCCTTTGTCCATTGATTCATTTGCAAATATTTTCTCCCGTTCTGAGTGTTGTCTTTTAGTCTTGTTTGTAGTTTCCTTTGCTGTGGAAAAGCTTTTAAGTTTCAGTAGGTCCCATTTGTTTATTTTTATTTTTATTTCCATTACTCTAGGAGGTGGATCAAAAAAGATCTTGCTGTGATTTATGTCAAAGAGTGTTCTGCCTATGTTTTCCTCTAAGAGTTTTATAGTGTCCGGTCTTACATTTAGGTTTCTAATCCATTTTGAGTTTATTTTTGTGTGTGGTGTTAGGGAGTGTTCTAATTTCATTCTTTTACATGTAGCTGTCCAGTTTTCCCAGCACCACTTATTTGAAGAGACTGTCTTTTTTTCCATTGTATATCCTTACCTCCTTTGTCATAGATTAGTTGACCATAGGTGTGTGGGTTTATCTCTGGGCTTTCTGTCCTGTTCCATTGATCTGTATCTCTGTTTTTCTGCCAGTGCCATATTGTCTTGATTACTGTAGCTTTGTAGTATAGTTTGAAGTCAGGGAGTATGATTCCTTCAGGTCCGTTTTTTTCCCTCAAGACTGCTTTGGCTATTCGGGGTCTTTTGTGTCTCCATACAAATTTTAAGATGTTTGTTCTAGTTCAGTAAAAAAAATGCCATTGATAATTTGATAGGGATTGCATTGAATCTGTAGATTGCTTTGGGTAGTATAGTCATTTTCAGAATATTGATTCTTCCAATCCAAGAACATGGTATATCTCTCCATCTGTTGGTATCATATTTAATTTCTTTCATCCGTGTCTTATAGTTTTCTGCCTACAGGCCTTTTGTCTCCCTAGGTAGGTTAATTCCTAGGTATTTTATTCTTTTTGTTGCAGTGGTAAATGGGAGTGTTTCCTTAATTTCTCTTTCAGATTTTTCATCATTAGTGTATAGGAATGCCAGAGATTTCTGTGCATTAATTTTGTATCCTGCAACTTTTACCAGATTCATTGATGAGCTCTAGTAGTTTTCTGGTGGCATCTTTAGGATTCTCTATGTATAGTATCATGTCATCTGCAAACAGTGACAGTTTTGCTTCTTCTGTTCCAGTTTGTATTCCTTTTATTTCTTTTTCTTCTCTGATTTGCCATGACTAGGACTTCCAAAACTATGTTGAATAATAGTGGTGAGGGTGGACATCCTTGTCTTGTTCCTGATATTAGAGGAAAAGCTTTCAGGTTTTCACCATTGAGAATGATGTTTGCTGTGGGTTTGTCATATATGACCTTTATTATGTTGAGGTAGGTTCCCTCTATGCCCACTTTCTGGAGAGTTTTTATTATAAATGGGTGTTGAATTTTCTTTTTCTGCATCTATTGAGATGATCATATGATTTTAATTCTTCAATTTGTTAATATGTTGTATCACATTGATTGATTTGCGTATATTGAAGAATCCTTGCATCCCTGGTATAAATCCCACTTGACCGTGGTGTATGATCCTTTTAATGTGTTGTTGGATTCTGTTTGCTAGTATTTTGTTGAGGAGTTTTGCATCTATATTCAAGAGTGATATTGGTCTGTAACTTTCTTTTTTTGTAGTATCTTTGGTTTTGGTATCAGTGTGATGGTGGCCTCATAGAATGAGTTTGGGAGTGTTCCTTCCTCTGCAATTTTTTGGAAGAGTTTGAGAAGGATAGGTGTTACCTGTTCTCTAAATGTTTCATAGAATTCACCTGTGAACCATCTGGTCCTGGACTTTTGTTTGTTGGAAGATTTTTAACCACAGTTTCAATTTCATTACTTGTGATTGGTCTGTTCATATTTTCTATTTCTTCCTGGTTCAGCCTTGGAAGGTTATACCTTTCTAAGAATTTGTCCGTTTCTTCCACGTTGTCCATTTTATTGGCATAGAGTTGCTTGTAGTAGTCTCTCAGGATGCTTTGTAATTCTGCGGTGTCCGTTGTAACTACTCCTTTTTCATTTCTAATTTTATTGATTTGAATCCTCTCCCTCTTTTTCTTGATGAGTCTGACTAATGGTTTACCAATTTTGTTTATCTTCTCAAAGAACTAGCTTTTAGTTTTATTGATCTTTATGATTTCTTTACTTCTACTAAGTTTGGCTTTTGTTTATTCTTCTTTCTCTAGTTCCTTTAGGTGTAAGGTTCGATTGTTTATTTGAGATTTTTCTTGTCTCTTGAGGTAGACTTGTATTGCTATAAACTTCCCTCTTAGAACTGCTTTTGCTACATCCCATAGGTTTTGGATTGTCGTGTATTCGTTGTCATTTGTCTCGGTATTTTTTCATTTCCTCTTTGATTTCTTCAGTGATCTCTTGGTTATTTAGTAACGTATTTTTTAGCCTCCATGTGTTTGTGCTTTTTACGTTTTTTTCCCTGTAATTGATTTCTAATGTCATAGCGTTGTGGTCTGAAAAGATGCTTGATATGATTTCAATTTTCTTAAATTTACTGAGGCTTGATTTGTGACCCAAGATGTGATCTGTCCTTGAGAATGTTCCATGTGCACTTGAGAGGAAAGTGTAATCTGCTGTTTTTGGATGGAAAGTCCTATAAATATCAATTAAATCTATCTGGTCTATTGTGTCACTTAAACCTTGTGTTTCCTTAGTAATTTTCTGTTTGGCTGATCTGTCCATTGGTGTAAGTGAGGTGCTAAAGTACCCCACTATTATTGTGTTAGTGTCGATTTCCTCTTTTATAGCTGTTAGCAGTTGCCTTATGTATTGAGGTGCTCCTATGTTGGGAGCATATATGTTTATAATTGTTCTGTCTTCTTCTTGGATTGATCCCTTGATCACTATGTAGTGTCCTTCCTTGTCTCTTGTAACATTCTTTATTTTAAAGTCTATTTTATCTGATATGAGTATTGCTACTCCAGCTTTCTTTTGATTTCCATTTGCATGGTATATCTTTTTCCATCCCCTCACTTTCAGTTTGTATGTGTCCCTAGGTCTGAAGTGGGTCTCTTGTAGACAGCATATATATGGGTCTTGTTTTTGTATCCTTTCAGTGAGCCTGTGTCTTTTGGTTGGAGCATTTAATCCGTTCACGTTTAAGGTAATTATTGATATGTATGTTCCTATGACCATTTTCTTAATTGTTTTGGGTTTGTTTTTGTAGGTCCTTTTGTTCTCTTGTGTTTCCCACTTAGAGAAGTTCCTTTAGCATTTGTTGTAGAGGTGGTTTGGTGGTGCTGAATTCTCTTAGCTTTTGCTTGTCTGTAAAGCTTTTGATTTCTCTGTTGAATCTGAATGAGATTCTTGCTGGGTAGAGTAACCTTGGTTGTAGATTCTTCCCTTTCATCACTTTAAGTATATCATGCCACTCCCTTCTGGCTTGTAGAGTTTCTGCTGAGAAATCAGCTGTTAATCTTTTGGGAGTTCCCTTGTTTGTTATTTGTTGTTTTTCCCTTGCTGCTTTCAATAATTTTTCTTTGTCTTTAATTTTTGCCAGTTTGGTTACTATGTGTCTTGGCGTGTTTCTCCTGTATGGGACTCTCTGTGCTTCCGGGACTTGGGTGGCTATTTCCTTTCCCATGTTAGGGAAGTTTTCGGCTATAATCTCTTCAAATATTTTCTCTGGTCCTTTCTCTCTCTCTTCTCCTTCTGGGACTCCTATAATGCGAATGTTGCTGTGTTTAATATAGTCCCAGAGGTCTCTTAGGCTGTCTTCATTTCTTTTCATTCTTTTTTCTTTATTCTGTTCTGCAGCAGTGAATTCCACCATTCTGTCTTCCAGATCACTTATCCATTCTTCTTCCTCAGTTATTCTGCTATTTATTCCCTGTATTTTTCATTTCAGTTATTGTATTGTTCATCTCTGTTTGTTTGTTCTTTAATTCTTCCAGGTCTTTGTTAAACATTTCTTGCATCTTCTCGATCTTTACTCCATTCTTTTTCCGAAGTCTTGGATCATCTTCACTATCATTATTCTGAGTTCTTTTTCTGGAAGGTTGCCTATCTCCACTTCATTTAGTTGTTTTTCTGGGGTTTTATCTTGTTCCTTCATCTGGTACATAGCCCTCTGCCTTTTCATCTTGTCTGTCTTTCTGTGAATGTGGGTTTTTGTTCCACAGGCTGCAGGATTGTAGTTCTTGCTTCTGCTGTCTGCCCTCTAGGAACATTTTTGTTTCCAAATAATCTCCTTAAAGGAACAGTTCAGAAATAATTAGATTGATAGTGACAAACACATTGGATATTCTAGACCTAATTAACAAAATAGACAACAAAACCACATGGCATAATCACTTTTCTAAATTCTTAAAGACCCAATAAGCCAAATTTTAGAAATACAAGTATAAGTGATTTCATATTCAAGCATTTTTCTCCTTTTTTTAAATAAATAAATAAATAAATTTTTTTAAAAAAAGAGTGTTGTTCTGAGTGGGAATGAGTGTCCCTTCATTCATACATAGAAAGTAAAATCTGTATGAATATAGAGGTGAGTGACATGACACACCTGACATGACTGTGTCAAAGCAGTCCCTCCTGCCCTAACTCAGAGCAGCTCCCTTTCCAACTCTCCAATCAGCGTTCATGGCATCACTGCCCTTTCCTTCACCGGAGCTCACAACGTTTGCTCTGAATCTTCCCTTTTCTTGCCAGTCTCTTCCCATTTACTATCAATTTTTCATACAAGGTGCTTCCCAGGAATGTTGCTGCTTCTTCATAAGCCTAGCCATTTCTCAAGGATAATACCTCAACCCCTGTACAAGTGTCCATTCTGGTCTTCCTGCTTCCACTCAAATCTCCTGGGCTCAGAAGTGCTGGCGTGCTCTTCTTCATCTTTAATTTTTATCACACAGTTTACTGCTTGAGAAATAGCACTCCAAGGCCCTTATTATCTGACTTACCCTCTGCAAACCCATAGCTCATTACTTTAAAAAAGATATTCTGTTACAGGTCCCTTTAAGGCTGTATTGTTTACCATACCTAATGCTAAGTTTTTTTGTTTTTTGGTTTTTTTTGCGGTACGCGGGCCTCTCACTGTTGTGGCCTCTCCCGTTGCGGAGCACAGGCTCCGGACGCACAGGCTCAGCGGCCATGGCTCACGGGCCCAGCCGCTCCGCGGCACGTGGGATCTTCCCAGACCGGGGCACGAACCCGTGTCCCCTGCATTGGCAGGCGGACTCTCAACCACTGCGCCACCAGGGAAGCCCTAATGCTAAGTTTTGATGGAAATCCATCGACATGGTATCATACTCATCCCTGCCTTCTTACCAGAAAATAATGACCATAATTTCACCATTAACCTTTCACTTAACCTTTTACTTTTTTTTAAAGCGAGGAATCAAACGTCTGGTTATGTAAGCTCATGGGTGCTCGTATAATGAAAATGAAATTAATTCAGTTAACACTTCCTGAAATTCTTCTCTTTAACTTTACCTTGCCAAAGTTCACCTTCACAGTTTTGGTTAGAGCACATGGTAGAGGAGAAGTTAAAATATTACCACTCTGGTTTGGCTCAATTAAATACTCTATGACATTAAAATTCTTTTTAGATTTTTTTACCTGAAATTTTGTGCTGAAAATTTACACTTTTAGAAAAAGAAAGTGGTTTTTTTGGTTGGTTGGTTGATTGGTTTGGTTCATTAATATTTTTTTAAAATCTTAAAAAAACCCGGTGTAAAAGTAACTTTTCATGATACCATGTTTTTAAGTGCCTGGTTAGGAGAGTTGGTACCTATTCACATTTAGC
The DNA here is from genome assembly GCF_025265405.1 of Mesoplodon densirostris. Classification (NCBI taxonomy): domain Eukaryota; kingdom Metazoa; phylum Chordata; class Mammalia; order Artiodactyla; family Ziphiidae; genus Mesoplodon; species Mesoplodon densirostris. The sequence continues at coordinate 112,670,703 of NC_082663.1, read as the reverse complement.
TTAAAATATTATTTGGGGAGAAATATGATTTATCAGACTGATTCTGGCTAAAATAATATGTTACTTGAATATCAGAGTTTTGAACCTGACCCTAGCTATTTATATGCATGGTCATCTTTATGAAAATGGTATGAGAGCGCAATAAGATTTTTGCTGCTAAAACATCAGTTTGAAAATATTACCTGAATGGTTTTGAATAACTAATGCAATTCAGGCATAGTAGTAATTCATCAATATGCATGTGCTTTTGTATTTCTACCTATAAATTTTTATTTTACTGCTTCTTAATGGGTTTGGAAACTGTATGTTTTTAACTAACAAAACAGTTGCAACCCTAGGAACCTAAAAAATTAATGTACATGTGTCAATCAGACCATTTACTCTATACCCCTATGATTTTCACACATACATTTTTTTTTTTTAGTCATTACAAGACAAAAGTTTAATGAAAGTTGGTCAGTGGGTATGTATTAATCCAAAGGGCTAAATAGTTAAATAGAAGTAAATGAAGTAAATGTTACATGTTATCATCATCTGATTTGTCTTCTTCCTTCAAAGATTCCTTGGCATATTTCTCTGCCTCTTCCCTTATATCTTTTGGAACAATTTCATGTCTTCCGTTAGTTATTTCACCAACCCAGCTAAGCTGTAGTTCAAAGGCTTTATCCTTAACTTCATCATGTACTATGTAAATTATTTTTGCAACTTCTTTAACAACATCATAGCAGGTCATTTCTTTCATCTGAAGCTTTTCGATTTCTGTCTTTGCAGCTTGTCTGGCTTTGCCAATGGCACAGCCCCAATAACCATATGAAACACCCGATGGGTCAATCATGTAGAGTTGTGCACCATCATTCACACCGTAAGACCCTAACATGAAACTGCAGCCAAAGGGTCTAACAGCACTGTAGAGTGTATAGGCATGTACATACATGGCCACTCTGTCTGCAAGATGTTTTAGTGGAATGTTATATCCAAAGTTAGATCTAAAGTTGGAAGCCTCTTCTCTCGCAATGTCTGCTAAAGAACGAGCATCTGCCAACAAACCTGCTACTGCCATTCCAACATGCCGATCAACATTAAAAAGTCGTTTGTTAGAACCTTCTTCATAAAGTTTAGAAAGGACTAATTTTTCTACCCCAAAGACAACGCCATCTTTACATCTGATTCCAATAGCTGTACTACTATTTTCCACAGCCTTCATAGCATACTCAACTTGAAAAACTCTTCAATCGGGAGAGAATGTAGAGGCTGACAGGTCATACCCGGTGCCGATTGAGCTCATCGCGCTAAAACCCACTGCAACGCCTAGTTCTTCAGGGTCTAAAGCGATCCCCTTACCTCACACATACATTTTTTAATCTTAACATATTTGCCATTTTTTCTTAAATATTTATAATTTTGAAGTGGAAAGGAAGTTATAATTTTTTAGTGCATACACTTACTTTATACCTGAACTTATACTTTCCCCCCTCAGATTTCTAAGAAATAGTATTACTGATGGGAAATCCTTTCTAGGAATTCGTTGGGAATAGGAGTTAGATTACTTTTTAAAATTATTTATTAATAGTGTAATTCAGAATGTTCAGTATAGGTGATTGTGCCAAAGAATCCAACAGAGTCAGGTCTACAGCCTGACTTTGGGATTGCAGTGAATCACACCACATCAGAGCGTGAATTTGGATCAGTTCTTTTGTTTACTCTTTTATTTAACTTATTTGTTTTGTGGCTTTAGTTTGCTTTGGACTTTCTTGTATTTCTATAGAAGTGAAGGGTAACGTATTTTAAACCTTTGGGGGTTTTATATGATTTTAACCCAAAGAATTAAAGCCTGTGAATGATTCATGGTCTCATGGTTCCTGAAAGAGTTTATTCAGATATATATCTCCATCATCTTTATTTTTCACTTCTCTTTCCTTGTTAGCATGAGGGTTTGGCTTTTGGTGGAGACATTAACAGTTTATAAAAAACTCTTCTTCTTTACACTCTTCTGTGGTCCTCTGGGAAGGAAGTTAAGAATGACAGAAAGCTTTCAGGAGAGCCTCAGACCAATTCTACGAAAAATTTGATTGTTTTTCTGAAGGAAAGTATGTTTCAAAGAAATTGTATTACCAGAAATGAATTATCTTTGATTCAGTTTCATAACCATTTTAATAAGCTAGTTTTTCTTTTCTCTTTTTGGTTTTTCATTTTAATTTCATGATTTTGAAATTCATTCAATAAAATTTATTGAATGTCTATTATATGTACATAAAACACTCTACTATACATTATAATCAAAATAATCATTTTGAAGCTGTATTTCTAGCTGCATTATTTTGTAGTATTTCTACTTATATTTGACACTTGGAATGTTTAATCTGACTTAGGGAGATTTAGGATCCTGAGTTTGACATCATAACAAGCTATTTTAGTTCATTTAAGATATGATGATATATTGTGACAGCAACTGTAAAATGCCTGGTTAATTCATATGTAACTGTTATATAATTAGTATAGAGTTACTTCCTTTAAAAGTATACTATGAAATAAAATACTTTCAAGTAATTTTATCAAACACAATTTTAGAAAACTTCTGAAAATATATGTTAAAAACTACTTATAAATTCTGCCTGATATTTTTATCTGTACATTTTATACCTATATAGGGCTTTTATTTTTTTTTATAAATTTATTTATTTATTTATTTTTGGCTGCATTGTGTCTTCGTTGCTGTGCGTGGGCTTTCTCTAGTTACGGCGAGCAGGGGCTGTTGTTCTTTGTGATGTGCGGGCTTTTTTTTTTTTTTTTTAAAGAATCAATTCTGTTTATTTATTTTTGGTTGTGTTGGGTCTTCGTTGCTGCACGTGGGCTTTCTCTAGTTGCGGTGAGCGGGGGCTACTCTTTGTTGCAGTGTGTGGGCTTCTCATTGAGGTGGCTTCTCTTGTTGCGGAGCATGGGCTCTAGGTGCGTGGGCTTCAGTAGTCATGGCACGTGGGCTTAGTAGTTTTGGCTCACGGACCCTAGAGCACAGGCTCAGGAGTTGTGGCACATGGGCTTAGTTGCTCTGCAGCATGTGGGATCTTCCCAGAGCAGGGCTCGAACCTGTGTCCCCTGCCTTGGAAGGCAGATTCTTAACCACTGTGCCACCAGGGAAATCCCTTTTTAAAAAAAATAAATTTATTTGTTTATGTATTTTTAACTGCATTGGGTCTTTGTTGCTGCACGTGGGCTTTCTCTAGTTGCGGAGAGCAGGGGCTACTCTTCATTGCGGTGCGAGGGCTTCTTATTGTGATGGCTTCTCTTGATGCGGAGCACTGGCTCTAGGTGCGCGGGCTTCAGTAGTCGTGGCATGCGGGCTCAGTATTTGTGGCTTGCGGGTAGAGCGCAGGCTCAGTAGTTGTGGTGCACAGGCTTAGTTGCTCCGCGGCATGTGGGATCTTCCCAGACCAGAGCTTGAATGCGTGTCCCCTGCATTGGCAGGTGGATTCTTAACCACTGTGCCACCAGGGAAGTCCCTTTGTGGCTTTTATTTATTCATTTATTTTAATAAATTTTGTGGGGAGGTGTTTTGAGAAGCCACTTGATTTTATACCTCGTTATCAGAAAAAAGTAACTAAATAATCATATTGCTTTTTTGATGATGTGTGTTATTTGGGGACATACAAATATCTTTGCTTTTTTAAATTTATTTAGTTTTCCTGTTTATCTTTCTCTTTTTTTTCCCTGCTAATCTCTTATGCTTCTTTTTCACTTACTTCTGTTCTTAGTTATCATTGCACAGTTGGACAACAGTTTGAATTTAGCAGTTAGTTAAAAAGATCTTCTAGGGACATAATAAATACAAATAAAATATATTATTCAGTTGACTTCCTTAAAATGTTGACATTTGATTTTCTCTTCATGAGGAATGTATCTTTTATATTGAAGATAATTTATGTGTCTGAAGCATTGACTCTGAAGTGACTGTTGGAATTAAATGACTCAAATAGGTAAAAAGAAAGTTTCCCCAGATAAAATGGTTGAAATGCAAGCAAAAATTGATGAGGAGAGAAAAGCACTTGAAACAAAGCTTGACATGGAAGAAGAAGAAAGAAACAAGGCTAGAGCTGAGTTAGAGAAACGGGAAAAAGATCTTCTTAAGGCCCAGTGAGTATTACTGAATTGAGATGGATTTGTGATTTAAATTTCCTGTTTTTTCTCATAGGATGTATAAGCAAGAAAATTGAATAGTAATAAAAAGCAATACTACACAGTTGTGTAGTTTGCTAGAGATGTTACATAATTATATTCCTATTTTGAAATTTTACATCCAAATCCTTGTTAAATTTGGGGAAATTTAGTAGAATAGTAGATAATTGATGGATACAGATTGTTCTCATTTTAATTAACAGACAAGAGCATCAGTCTTTGCTAGAGAAATTATCTGCACTGGAGAAGAAGGTAATTGTTGGTGGTGTTGATTTGTTGGCAAAAGCTGAGGAACAAGAGAAACTTCTTGAAGAATCCAACATGGAACTGGAAGAAAGGAGGAAAAGAGCAGAGCAACTTCGCAGAGAACTTGAGGAAAAAGAGGTAATGTAAATTTTTGGTTTTGGTTGATGCTTCACCTAAGGTATTTAACTTTTCTAGTGAAAAGCTGAATATCTATAATCTTAATAAAATTTTTAAAAATTTATTTATTTATTTATTTTTAGTTGTGTTGGGTCTTCGTTGCTGCGCGTGGGCTTTCTCTAGTTACGGAGAGCGGGGGATACTCTTTGTGCAGTGCACAGGCTTCTCACTGCAGTGGCTTCTCTTGTTGCGGAGCACGGGCTCTAGGCACACAGGCTCAGTAGTTATGGCATGCGGGCTTAGTTGCTCTGTGGCAGGTGGAATCTTCCTGGATCAGGGCTCAAACCTGTGTCCCATGCATTGGCAGGTGGATTCTTAACCACTGTGCCACCAGGGAAGTCCCAGGTGCGTAGGCTTCAGGTGGCTTCTCTTGTTGTGGAGCATGAGTTCTAGGCATGTGGGCTTCAGTAGTTGTGGCACATGGGCTCAGTAGTTGTAGCTTGTGGGCTCTAGAACGCAGGCTCAGTAGTTGTGGTGCACGGGCTTAGTTCCTCCGCAGCATATGGGATCTTCCCGGACCAGGGATTGAACCCATGTCCCCTGCATTGGCAGGTGGATTCTTAACCACTGTGCCACCAGGGAAGTCCCTTAATAAAAATTTAAAGCATATCTGTGGATTGCTTTGAAAGATAATAGTTGCTAAACATTTATGTCATTTGTTAAATAATTAAACTTGTGATTTAATGAAGAAAATTATTCTGAAGTTTATCACTTTATGTCATAGCAAGAACGCTTAGATATTGAAGAAAAGTATACCAGTTTGCAAGAAGAAGCACAAGGAAAGACCAAGAAATTAAAGAAAGTTTGGACTATGCTGATGGCTGCGAAGTCAGAGGTTGGTCTTTTAGAAGTTACCTATTATTGTAGTTTGAATTTTTTAGAAAAGAATTTCTTTGATTAAGTATGATTAAGAATCCTAAAGGAATCATAATGTGTGCTTACAATTTTAAAGAAATAAAATTTTTGCCTTTATTTGCAATTTTTAATTTCAGCTGTTAAGCTAAATTGTTTATTTCCAACCTTAACTAATAACATGGAATAGACAATGATAGATAGTGTTATTCTGTCCATTGTTTTTGTGAAAGAACTGGGTAAGTTCTTACAAGGTTTCCTAGACCACTGCCCTATGTCAGATGGAATTGTTTTGTATTTAAAATCTTGTTTGTCCTTAGTATTTTCATTGATTTTCTGTTAGATGGCCGATCTCCAACAGGAACATCAGAGGGAAATTGAAGGCCTCTTGGAGAACATTCGACAGCTTAGCCGGGAGCTTCGACTTCAGATGCTTATTATTGATAACTTTATACCTCAGGATTATCAGGTAATTGGGAATTTCTCTGTCTTAGGTATTAGGTCACTTGGCTGGGGTTAAGGACTAAAGAAATATAATTTCTAATTTAATTAATGGTAAATATTTACATTTCGGTTGCTGATGATAAAATTTTCTTGAACTAATGGCCATCACATTTCACTTCAGCTGTTAACTGTTTTTAATACATAATTCTCTGTTTGAGTAACTAAGTATCTGAATAAGAGTTGCTTAGTCCTGGGAGGAAGGCCAAATTCATGTAATTCATGTAAAGGTATAGGTCCTGTTTATTCTTTCAACATTCTTTATCCTATAATTAGAATAAACAAAACTGTGCTAACCTTTTCTCCTTGTTTATGGATGCTAATTCTGTGTGTGTGTGTGGGCAGGGGAATGGTAAAACATACATAAAATTTACCATTTTAACTTTTTTTTTTTAATCTTTACTGGAGTATAATTGCTTTACAATGGTGTGTTAGTTTCTGCTGTACAACAAAGTGAATCAGCTATAAGTATACATATATCCCCGTATCACCTCCCTCTTGCATCTCCCTCCCACCCTCCCTATCCCATCCCTCTAGGTGGTCACAAAGTATTGAGCTGATCTCCCTGTGCTATGTAGCAGCTTCCCACTAGCTATCTATTTTACATTTGGTAGTGTATAAATGTCCTTGCCACTCTCACTTCGTCCCAGCTTCCCCTTCCCCCACTGTGTCCTCAAGTCCGTTCTTTACGTCTGCATCTTTATTCCTGCCCTGCCACTAGGTTCATCAGTACCGTGTTTTTAGATTCCATATATGTGCATTAGCATATGGTATTTGTTTTTCTCTTTCTGACTTACTTCACTCTGTATGACAGAGTCTAGGTCCATCCACCTCACTACAAATAACTCAATTTCGTTCCTTTTTATGGCTGAGTAATATTCCACTGTATATATGTGCCACATCTTCTTTAACCATTCATCTCTTGATGGACATTTAGGTTGCTTCCATGTCCTGGCTATTGTAAATAGTCCTGCAGTGAACTATTTTTAAGAGTACAGTTCATTGACATTAAGTACATTCACACTGTTGTGCAGTAATCACTACCATCCATCTCTAGATATATGCTAACTCTAAATACTAGTAAAATTTTAAAATCTCAGCCTCTATTATTCTTTTCCCCAAATTTCTGTCTTTCCAGTATATTTTAGTAAACTTTAACATTGATTTTTTTAACATCTTTATTAGAGTATAATTGCTTTACAATGGTGTGTTAGTTTCTGCTTTATAACAAAGTGAATCAGTTATACATATACATATGTCCCCATATCTCTTCCCTCTTGCATCTCCCTCCCTCCCACCCTCCCTATCCCACCCCCCTAGGTGGTCACAAAGCACTGAGTTGATCTCCCACTGCTATGCGGCTGCTTCCCACTAGCTATCTATTTTACGTTTGGTAGTGTATATATGTCCATCCCACTCTCTCACTTTGTCCCAGCTTACCCTTCCCCCTCCCCGTATCCTCAAGTCCATTCTCTAGTAGGTCTGCACCTTTATTCCCATCTTGCCCCTAGGTTTTTCTGACCATATTTTTCTTTTCTTTTTTTTAGATTTCGTGTATATGTGTTAGCATATGGTATTTGTTTTTCTCTTTCTGACTTACTTCACTCTGTATGACAGTCTCTAGGTCCATCCACCTCACTACAAATAACTCAGTTTTGTTCCTTTTTATGGCTGAGTAATATTCCATTGTATATATGTGCCACATCTTCTTTATTCATCTGTTGATGGACACTTAGGTTGCTTCCATCTCCAGGCTATTGTAAATAGAGCTGCAATGAACATTTTGGTACATGACTCTTTTTTTTTTTTTTTTTTTTTGTGGTACGCGGGCCTCTCACCACTGTGGCCTCTCCCATTGTGGAGCACAGGCTCCGGACACGCAGGCCCAGCGGCCATGGCTCACGGGCCCGTGCTCCGCAGCATGTGGGATCTCCCCGGACTGGGGCACAAACCCGTGTCCCCTGCATCAGCAGGCAGACTCTCAACCACTGTGCCACCAGGGAAGCCCGGTCCATGACTCTTTTTGAATTATGGTTTTCTTAGGGTACATGCCCAGTAGTGGGATTGCTGGGTCATATGGTAGTTCTATTTGTAGTTTTTTAAGGAACCTCCATACTGTTCTCCATACTGGCTGTATCAATTCACATTCCCACCAGCAGTACAAGAGCGTTCTCTTTTCTCCACACCCTCTCCAGCATTTATTGTTTGTAGATTTTTTGATGATGGCCATTCTGACCAGTGTGAGATGATATCTCATTGTAGTTTTGATTTGCATTTCTCTAATGATTAATGATGTTGAGCATTCTTTCATGTGTTTGTTGGCAATCTGTATATCTTCTTTGGAGAAATGTCTATTTAGGTCTTCTGCCCATTTTTGGATTGGGTTGTTTGTTTTTTTGATATTGAGCTGCATGAGTTGCTTGTATGTTTTGGAGATTAATCCTTTGTCATTTCATTTACAAATATTTTCCCCTATTCTGAGGGTTGTCTTGTTGTCTTGTTTATGGTTTCCTTTGCTGTGCAAAAGCTTTTAAGTTTCATTAGGTCCCATTTGTTTATTTTTGTTTTTATTTCCATTTCTCTAGGAGATGGGTCAAAAAGGATCTTGCTGTGATTTATGTCACAGAGTGTTCTGCCTATATTTTCCTCTAAGAGTTTGATAGTGTCTGGCCTTACATTTAGGTCTTTAATCCATTTTGCGTTTATTTTTGTGTACGGTGTTAAGGAGTGTTATAATTTCATTCTTTTTTTTTTTTTGCGGTATGCGGGCCTCTCACTGTTGTGGCCTCCCCTGTTGCGGAGCACAGGCTCCGGACGCGCAGGCTCCGGACGCGCAGGCCCAGCGGCCATGGCTCACGGGCCCAGCCGCTCCGCGGCACATGGGATCCTCCCAGACCGGGGCACGAACCCGTATCCCCTGCATCGGCAGGCGGACTCTCAACCACTTGCACCACCAGGGAGGCCCCTAATTTCATTCTTTTACATGTAGCTGTCCAGTTTTCCCATCACCACTTATTGAAGAGGCTGTCTTTTCTCTACTGTATATTCTTGCCTCCTTTATCAAAGATAAGGTGACCATATGTGAGTAGGTTTATCTCTGGGCTTTCTATCCTGTTCCATTGATCAATATTTCTTTTTTTTGTGCCAGTAGTATACTGTCTTGATTACTGTAGCTTTGTAGTATACTCTGAAGTCAGGGAGCCTGATTCCTCCAGCTCTGTTTTTCTTTCTCAAGATTGTTTTGGCTATTTGGGGTCTTTTGTGTTTCCACACAAATTGTGAAATTTTTTGTTTGAGTTCTGTGAAACATGCCAGTGGTAGTTTGATAGGGATTGCATTGAATCTGTAGATTGCTTTGGGTAGTATAGTCATTTTCACAGTGTTGATTCTTCCAATGCAAGAACATGGTATATCTCTCCATCTATTTGTATCCTTTTTAATTTCTAACATTGATTTTTAAAAATTTATTTTGAATCTATATACAGCTTTAAGAAATTTGTCTGAATATAAGCCTTAGTATTTTTTTTCCTTTGGACCTCAGCTGCACAGAATTAGTATTTGGTTCACAATATACTGTCCTTGATGGTCCTTGGATGGCCTACTTTTGTTTAGTCAGTTAGTTATTTTGTAGTGAACTTGTCACCCAAAACAAAAGCTAGGACCATGGTAGTGACCTGTTTCTAACCAAATGGTTTCCCTCTAGCCTCTTCTATCCCTTTACCTCTTCAAACTCAAGGTAACCACCATCCTGAATGCCATGTTCTTTATTTCCTTGCTTTTTATTTTTATACAGTTTAATTGAATCTACATATATTCCTTGAAAGTATATAATTTAAAATATATAAAAGGGGCATCATGTAGCATATAATGTTTTGAGACTTAACTTTTTTTTTTACTTACTATATTAAGATTTTAGTTCCATGAATATTTTTCAGTATTTTAAATGTTATTAAATATTAAAAGTAGATCATCTCTGACTCTTTTAAAAGGAAATGATTGAAAACTATGTCCATTGGAATGAAGACATAGGGGAATGGCAACTAGTGAGTATTAACCTTCATCCTTTCATGAAATACTTACGGAATACTTCCTGTAGACTGGAGTTGTACTGGCTACAATGTGGAGAAAGGTGGTCCAGAGGATGAATCAAATGAGAAGCCACTGGGGTGGACAAGATGTTTTAATAATTATGTTATAACACACAGAATATTCTGTGTGTTATACGTAGTAGAGATGGTGTAGGTTGGTGTATAGGACTGAATGACCTCTGGGGTCCCTTTCTATTCCAGCATTCAAATCATGTTTTATGAGTGTACCATCAGTATATCTCATAGTAATTTGCCTCATTCATAGTATTAATTGCTAATTAAGATAATTCTCCTCCCCTTCTTTTTTCCTTTTTTGAGAAATGTGTTGCCTACACAGGAAATAACATGAGAAAGCAGACTCCAGTTCCTGATAAAAAGGAGAAAGACGTAAGAGTGCTTTTTTAAAACAAAAAACAAAAAAAACTACAGTTGGTTCTTTATAGGAATGTGGGTCACTAAATTGTGTTATCATCATGATATCTATTAATCAGCTCAGCTGAAAAATAGGCTACTATTTTGAGAATAGAGGCTCTAGGATGGGGTGATTATTAGGACAGTTCTGTTCACCTTTAGTTGTGATGGCAGGCATTTCTACGACAAGCGTGACGTGTAGTTCTCTTTAGAGGTTCTTTTCACCATCTCTCTGGGCCTTGGGGATTTGGTTAGAGACTAGAATAAGTCTGTCCTTTTCAAAGCTGGTCCTAGTCTTAGGTCAACAAGAGGAAGTAGCAGCTTTAGGGAAAACAGCAACAGTTTTTCTTTACTGCTAAGGAATTTATAGTGTGTCAAGGCTTCTTCACCAACACTTAGTGAATACATTTGAGATAAATGGCATTAGAAAAAGATATCTTTAGATATTTATTTGGTTTTGTCTTTGGCTTTTTTTCCTAAGAGTTTATTTAGTATTTTAAATCTTCCCCCAAATCTGGTTTAAATTCTTCTGTAAGAATGTCTTGTGTTTATTTCCTTTACATATAGCCCTTTGAAGTGGACCTTTCCCATGTGTATCTTGCCTATACTGAGGAGAGCCTACGGCAGTCCTTGATGAAATTAGAGAGGCCACGGACTTCAAAGGGGAAAGCAAGGCCAAAGACAGGGAGAAGGTAAGAACTGTCTTTGAGTCCCATGAGCCAAAGGCAGTGAGATTTTCAAATTAAGTACATTTAAAGGAAATTTAGTTAATATGATAAGTATTTTGTCTGATATATTTAACTAAATATTGAAGTCCTATGTAGTTACGATTTGAGTAAATAAAATCTGACTAAAGAATTAAGGTCTTCCAACTTCTTTAGCCCTCCTGAGTAGTAGAATTTATTGTTAATTTACTTTGTTCTTTCCAAATGTATAAGTCATTACTATTTTAATTCCTTAATCCTTACACTAATTATTCTAGTGAGATGCTAATTAATTTGCCTCGTTAGACTCCCAAGGTATTGTATTCAGCTGATTCATTTTTCTGTCATGAATACTGCCCCAAGAACCTTGATTTCCTCAGTCACCAGTTAAATAAAACTTCTCTGTCTTTCCCTCTCTTTTGACTATTGCGTAGTCTATATGTATTGTAACATAGCCCAGAGAAATGAGGATGTGAAAGCCCTGGGCTGGAGCTTATTTCTTCTCTCCCTTCCCTACATTAAGTACTGTTCAGCTTATTTAAACTGACTAACAGACTTTGGGGCTCCTGAAATGATAGGAAATAATAAGCTTATATTTTTCCCTACTTTGAGTACCTAGACTTTTGAGCTACATGTAGGGTGAAGTCTAAGTTTTAATATTTTTGTGTAACATAATCTCATAGACATAACCTAAGTTTTATAAATTTGGGGAGGAGGAATCAGTAGCATATTAAAAGTGTACAAATTTTTACATTATTCAGCATTTAGATGTCAGACATTAAAAGCATTTCATATGCCAACAGAAGCCATGCATGTAATATTAATGAATGAAGCAAATCAATTCAAAGAAACACCAATTCCTCTATGTCTTTGACTTTTCCACTTTAATGGAGGTATTTTCCTCTTAACTCTGCAGTTAGTAAGAAAAGTAACAGTGCAAGTATGATGATAAATGGTAAGACAGTTGCTCTCAGTGTGGGAGAAAAATAGGCAGTGGTGTGGGCTGGGGCAAAACAGAGCGTGTTCTGTCTGGAGTGAGTGGCCTGTTACCCTGCTTTTAGTTAGTTTGGGGAAAGAGGGCCCATGGTTTCTGGATCTTCTTGTTTCAAAGGAGAAGCCAGAAATCAGGATTATTTACATGAGATCTCCGTCTTTAGTCACTTTTTTTTTTTTTTTCTTTTTGCGGTATGCGGGCCTCTCACTGTTGTGGCCTCTCCCGTTGCGGAGCACAGGCTCCGGACGCGCAGGCCCAGCGGCCATGGCTCACGGGCCCAGCCGCTCCGCGGCATATGGGATCCTCCCAGACCGGGGCACGAACCTGTATCCCCTGCATCGGCAGGCGGACTCTCAACCACTGCGCCACCAGGGAGGCCCTTTAGTCACTTTTTAAAAGCTATGTGGACCTAAAACAAACAAGCAAATAATTTGATAAGGTATTTGGATACAGTTTTCAGAATGCTTATTTTAAAATATATACTTTTTCGGTTTAATCTAAAAAAAAAAAAAAATGTGAGCTAACATTCGACAAGCCAAACCCAGCATCTCTGTTTACCAGAATTAGCCTGCTGTATTATGAAAACAGTAAGTGGCCATAATTATAGACAAATATTAAATGGTTTATTGATACTACATTACATTGCTTGACAATGTTCAATGTGATATTCCTCATTAGAAGCACATATTTCAGTGTGCTAATAAGCAAAACTGCAATAAACATGATAGATTAATGGAACATTTCCATCATTTCCTACACAGTCATCTGTGAGTTGTTGCTTCAGATGATTTGTGACTCTGATTTGCACTGAATAAGCCGGCATCTTTAGCATACCCCAGAAGAGATAATCAGGGGGTTCAAATCTGGCAAGCATGCAGACCGCTTGGCCTGTCCACATTGTCTAGTCCAGTTTATCATTCACTCACTCCTTCATCACTGTGGGTGGTGGAGTGGAGGGCCATGCTCTTGTGTTCACTCTAGGTGACCTTTCCCTAGCCTGAAAAGGCAGACATTAATTGATCTCATGGTCAAGCATGTCAAACCTTGGCCTGTTTCTAGACTCTATGGCTGCCTGGTATTATCTACTACATAATGTAAAGTGTTTGCATTTCAGTCTTTTAGGAAGGCATTCATGTTTTCTTTTTCTCTTCTCCAAACAGAAAGCGTTCTGCAAAGCCTGAAACTGTAATTGACTCTTTACTTCAGTAAATGTTACAGACTTAAAGTCAGAATAAAAATTAGTGATATCCTCATGCCTGGACAAAACCTTTAATTAAAACACTGAAGACTTTTGTGTTATTTCAAATAATGGAAGCTGTAGATCATGCAGTAAGACTGGAACTAATAATTTGCCTAATAACTTTTAGTCTATATATATTAAGTTAATATAACATTAAAATTGTACAACTGGTAATTGTTCAAATTGTCATATTAGTTTTCAACTTATACTGTGCAGGGAAGTTGAGAGAGCAGCTTATACTATAGAGAGTTGCAGTTTAAATGTATACATAAATCTGCTAGTGATTTACTCAACTACTGTATATTTAGATAACCGGATATTCAAAATAGAAAAAAAAATGTAAGTCATGTTTTGCACATAGAAAGTTGCAGGTCTAATTGTCCTATGTTTTCCTGTTATATATGAATGTATGGGCTGCAAATCTAAGAAATGATTCTATCCTAACACCCACCTGGCCTTTTAAAATATGTTCCATTTTTATACTAACATTCATTGCATTTAAAATATGAGATGGGGGATCTTATTGATCTATAGAAAATTGTATAATTCGATAGTCAATCTTTAGAAGTATACATGTTTAAAAAACAAAAGTTGAAGATATGTTTCATCTGGACCTCTCTTGATTTTTTTTTTGCCACTTCAAGTCAAATTTTTTGTTTGTTTGTTTTGGTTTCATGTTTCTTGAAACATTGAATCTGTACCTGAATATAAAGGAGTCACAGCTGCAGAAAATTAAGAAGCTAAATACTGGTCACTAATATTTGCCTCTATGGGTATTATTTTTTTTTTAATTCACTTTGAAACATGATTAACTGATGCTTTCCTGTGTCTGAGTTCTAAATTTTGATGAAAATTGCTCTGTTTCTCCCAACTGAGAAAGGTCTCTGTTTTCTAGAAAATACAGACAAAGCAAGAAAAATATCTTTTAATTGTTTGCTTTTAAAACACTTTGTTTTGTCTTTCTTCTTATTTTATAAAGAAAATATTCTTCCCTGAATTTCTTCCATTGACAAATCCAGTTAGACCATACCTCTAAATAAAAATTATTTTTATTTTATAGTAAAAGAAAAAGTCATAGAATTGTTTGTTCTTTTGTTGACTGCTTACAAAATTTTTATTTTTTTAAAGTTATGCTACTCCAAAACCACTATATATATATATATATATATATATATATATATCTTTTATGAGTTTTAAAATTTTGTAATCAGCCCTGAAACACATTGGCTACAAGTTTTAAGACTTCATAAATGAGTATTTATTAAGTTAACATTATTTTAGTAAGTTGGTTCAATATTGGTTTATAATTACAAAGATGTATATAGAATGGGAGTGAGCGAATGTAGCGTTATTTGTGAGGTGGTGGTAAAAATGTGTCCATAAATTTAAAGTACATTCCAAAGGTGATGTACTAAATATCCCGTGTATGGTGAATATCTTCTAGGTAATAAGAATTGCAGTTAACTGGCAGCATTTTCTTTATAACGTGTAAGATAGTTAGACATTTATAACTTTGTGGGGCATTGTTTAGGTACCGTGAAGACTTGTGAATTTATGTCTTGTAAAAGCTTTGTGTAAGCAGAATATCTTGGCAATTGTAGATGCATATTTAACTCTGTTAATAATAACTCTAGAGAAATCTTAATTTTACCAGTAGGAAAAAAATATGGCTACTTCTTCTTTTTAAAAAATGCACGTGTATACCCTTTAACCATCCAGTTAATAGAAAAGGAATAACTTTAGAATTAAGCTTTAAAACATTATAGAAAATTTAAGCCAGTATGTTAGGTTTTTTTTTCTTTTCCATGCCACAGCAGTAACAAAACGAAATCTATAAAAAGTCAAAACGTTGAGAAATTTTAAAAACAGGCTACTTTAGCAGTTTTTTTTTAAACATTCACATTAGAACTGATTATACCAGATGGGCATTAAATATTCATCTTATATAATACCAAGATTAGATATTGGAGCCAGGCCTGAGTATCCATGTGAAAACATGGGAACCTGACTTTAGAGCTCTTCACTTAGCTCTAATCATAGTAGTTCTATGGTTTCTTCACAGTTACTTTGTGTCGTTGTCCACAAATGAAATATTTTGTAACTTTGGTGTTAATTTCATGAAAGGCTATAGATGAACAAACTTGCTCATTATTTAATATAAGAAGTAGATTTAAAATGAGTGTCACATATAAGTAGGTTATTGAATGGCTATTTTTCTCTTTAATTTAAAAAAGTAATATTTATTCAAAGGAGCCTTGGTAGAATGTTGTTTGTGGTATGTTCTTTAGTAAACCTTGCAATTACATGTAGTAATAATGATATTAAAATATAATAGTATTCCCCATTTTTGTCTAGATTCTTGTGAAGTATAAGAGTAATCAAGGTGGCGGGTCTACATCTATGTGTTCGTTCCACAAGTAGAATCCATTTGACATGCTGTGGCATCTACTTTCTGGGAAAAGGGGACTTTTTTTTGCTGCAAGAAATTTAAGGTTACTTTGGGGGAGAGGGTGGTGCTACTTCAACTGTAACATGTTTTTAAAATTATGATTATAGGTTTAGGTTGTTTTGTTTCTTTCTAGTCTTTTAAAAATATTTTTTCCCTTAACCCTTATCTTAAGGAAAGTCCCTCCCTTTCCTACAGGGCTGTGAATTAAAGAACGGGTAGAGTTTACATTTAAGTATGCCAGTGTCTGCCCAGTTTCTTAATGTATGCATTTGTTTTCCTTTTTAGTTATTCTTTGATCTAAAATGCTAGAAGAAGACATAGATCTTCCTAGTGCCTTTGAACTTATACTGTAGTCTAATTTAAATCATTAATAACTTCAATAGCATTACTACAATACTGTATACTGGCCAAAATTACAAATCATATGATAAGTTTGTCGTATTAATTTCAAAAGCCAACTTTCATTGTATTTTATGTATATATTGTATTTGTTCAAGTTGTATATATTGATATTGTATGTATACATACAGCATGGTTAAATAAGAAATAAAAATCTTTACCTAATGCTTGTAATAGTGGTCTGCTTCTTTACTGAGCTATTTTTGTGTTTATGTCCATCCTGATCTTAATAGGCAGGTTCTTTGTGCTTGGCTCTCAGTTTCATGAGGTTAAGAGAGACCTGTGTAATTTCACACCAGAAACTCTTAATGTTGTGGGCCTTTAAACAGAAATCATCATTGTACAGAAACCTGGGAGAGATGTTTTTTAAAATGCCCCTTCTCATTGATAAAATTTATTTTCACCAAAAATATTTTAATCCAAGTTTTGTTATCCTTGTCATTAGGTGTTTGAGAACAGAAACTCAAAGAAGTCTGTATGGAAAATAAAGGTAAAAGGAGACGTTTCTTATTGGTAACGATATCATGATCTCTTTCAAAAACTTTTAATGAGCTTAAAATATCTCCAAAACAATAACATTGCTCGGATTATTGTTAATCATGTGTTGTTTGGACAAACATTTATTGATTACCAGGCACTGTGCTAGGCAGCCTCAAGAAGTTCACAGAAGACATTGAGAAGTTTTGGTTTGTCAGCAAGTTTCAAAGGATTTCAGTCTGCTTTTTGTGTAGAGAGGAGACTTCTCTGGCCATTTCAGGTCTTGCTCTCTTCCTCTTCCCAACTGCTAGCTGGCGTAAAACTCCTACACATGTTTGTAGAATATGGAAATAAAATTAGAGGCCTGCCATAGTGTAAGCAAGATAAGCAATAGTTCACCTTCCCACCCGCTGCCCCTCCTCCCCAGTTGAGTTCTGGAGCTGTGGTGCTATCACCAAGCGACACCACTGAGGTGCACCCTCAGGGAACCTATTAGTGCCTGTGTTGTCAGGATGCTGCTGAGGTCGTTGTCCATCCCACCTTCTTATGAAGACCCTCAAGAATCTCTTTTTAAAACCAAGTACCAAAAAACACAAAATAAAAACCCCAAGTACCAGCCTAAGGTAACACGGTTAGTATGTGCCTGCAGGAACTGTTCACACGATTCTGAAGCTGCAGCCTAAACTTAAAGCAAGCTTGGAGGAGCCTTCTAAGCACATGTTATAACATTATCTGAATGTCTCATTCTTAAGCTTTTTCATTTGCAAAGCAAATCAAGTATTCAGTCCTCCTTCGGAAGTTGAACAAATGTGTGGGAAAATGATTATGAAGAGGCTACTTCAAAAAGAAGCTGTTTCCTCTCAGCATTTATCTTGGGCTTCCTGTGACCCAGTCTTCAAGTTACTTTTATCAACGTTATCAGAACATCACTTTGTCTTACCCGAACACGTTTATGGCTCTGACTAAAGAATATGACAGATCAGACATTCTTCTACACCTGCTCCCCTCCCCTACCCCTTTTGAGAGGGCTGGGGAAATTTTAGTTTTTAATCAGAGCCTTTATTTCTCCAGTTTTACAAAGGAATTTAACTGGGACTTTACAACTGAATAAAATATTTCTCAGAGTTGATACCAATCTTCACAAGAGGATATTGCCTAACCCGACCTACCAGAGTCATTACAGAAATACTATGTTTGCCTTGATTTCTACTCCATCATGAGTTATGCCACTCAGTCACCAGGTGTCTTCTGTATTTACTGTGGACCCATGCTGTGCTGAGTAGAAGGTCCTTGCAAAGCTCATGACCATGTAAGTGGAGAATGACAGTGCAGCATGTTGAGGGCTGTAGTGAAGGAGAGTGAATGGTGAGCTACCAGGCACAGCATTCCTTCCTAGCAGCTGACACGGTGTTAGAGACTGAACGTTGAACTAGGAAGAAGTTGACACGAAGGATGGATTAGAAGAGAAACACTAGAGAGCTGAGGAGAGAACATCTGAGTGCTCGGGGCAAAGACAGCTAACTAGGAGGTTTTAGTACTCCACCTGGGAATGGAGCTCCAGTTGAACTGATGACTTGAACCAGGAAATCGGCTCCGAGACTAGAGAAAGTGCTTGCCTTGCCCTCAGTGGAAAGTGGTAGGAACTGCAAGGCTAACCTTGTATGCTGGGAGGCCAGGCCATGAGAAAGCTGCACCTTGTACTCTGCCCTGAAATTCCCCATTCTCAGATGATTTGGGCACCCTGAGAAGCCGATCAAGATGACATGCAGAGGAGGGTGGGAAACCTGGACAGGGCACTGGCTCATAGCAACAAGAGAGCCCCTGGGGCATTTTTATCAGAGGCCGGCATTTCTAACTTGCCCAAGAATGTTTCAATGAAAGACATTCAGCCATAGATTTGAGCAAAATGTTTTTTTTCTTTCATTCGTTTATTCAATAAGTATTTATTACCTACAAATACCAGTTAGAGATAGAATGTATTCATAGGTAAAAGGTGGAAGTAGCTGATAGCAGAGAGGGAGGGGATCAGCCTTTGCTCTCAGTGTCACACATTCCATGCACAGATAAGATGCACGTCCCATGAAGTAGGTATGGGCTGTAACTAAGTTTCCTAAGTGAATGTGCTTAAGCAACAAGCATCTCAACTTTCACTTAATCCTGAAGTTTCTTCGCTCCTTCTTCTTATGTATGTCCTCCTTGATGCATGTTCTCTCACTCCCTTGGTAAACTCCAGGGCTTACTGTTGGGTATTTCCGTCCATGGCGGACCTGCCTGGAGCCTGCATATGTCCCTTCTATGGCCTGCTCTAAATCTTTCTTCCGACTGCCTTTCCTTTTACCATTCTGGCCTCATACACAAACTATAACCCACAAGTCATATCCTGTGGCAGACTACAGCTCACATTAGCCATTGAATGCAAATGAGTCTCAATCAAAGAAGAAAGGAAATTAAAATTTTCATTGTGGCCTTAGAAGGCTCCATGACTCTCTTAGTTACTTGTTGCCCTTGGCATTTTATGTGGGCAGGGTGAAACTGGCTGTGGTCAGGGTGAGACTTGAAGCTTTTGATTTGTTCCCTTATTTTGAAAGGGTTAAAAAGATGTTGCATGTTTTGGTATAATTTTAGTACTAGTATTAATTTTTGTCATACGTGTGTGAGCAAGAATGAAAAGAGAATGCTCATTCACTGTTACTAGATCCATATTCTTGCAGAGAATATGTCTTTAAAAGGCAAATTTTAATGACTTGACACTTGTTTTTCTCCTTTAATTTTTTAAAATAACAGCTTTACTGAGATATGTCACATACTATAAAATTCATCCTTTTAAGTATATAATTCAGTGGTTTTTAGTATTGTCACAGAGTTGTACAACCATTATTGACTATCTCATGTCAAAACATTTTCCTTGCTCCCAAAAGAAACCCTATGTCTATTAGCAGTCACTCCCTCTTCCTTCATCCCCGCAGCCCCTAGCAACCAATATTCTACCTTTTGCCTCTATGGATTTGCCTTTTCTGGGCATTTCATATAAATAGAATCATGCCATATATGACCTTTGTATCTGGCTTCCTTGATTTAGCATAGTGTCCCAAGGTTCATCCATACTGTAGCATGTGTCAGTACTTTTCTTTTTATTGTCAAATAATATTTCATTGTATGGCTATACCACGTTTTGTTTATCCATTCATCAGTTGATTGACATCTGGGTTGTCTCTACTTTTTTGCTATAAATGAATAATGCTGCTATGATCATTTGTGTAGAGGTTTTTGTGTGGACATATGTTTTCAGTTCTCTTGGTGTAGATACCTAGGATTAGAATTACTGGATCATATAGTAACTATGTTTAATCTTTTGAGGAACTACCCCACTGTTTTCCAAAATGGCTACCATTTTCCAATCATACCAGCAATGTGTGACAGTTCTAGTTTTTCCACATCTTCACCAACATTTGTTATTGTCTGTCTTTTTAATTTTAGTACTTTAACTTTTAAAAACATTTTATCACTTATGCACATGGTCACACTCACAGACTTTAAATGGAAAGCCAAAAATCTCCTGCCCTGCTTTCACTGTTTCTTATTCCAAGTCCCATTCCCAACAGTCCACCCTCCCTTTTTTGTTTTTAGTTTTTCTGGTGGTTACCATTATAATTCCAAAGATTTCTTGATTTACTTACTATTGGTTTTACTTTATTGGTTTTTTCACTTTTTATTATAAAAACTTTCAAACACGTGTAAAAGCAGAGTAATCAACCGTCATGTACCCATCCCCAACTACAACATTCATCAATTCATGACCACCTTGCCAACTATTTTTTTTATCAACTTTAGATATTTTGTATTGATTTCCCCATTGAAAAGTGAGAGTTTACCTTATTTATACTGCCCATTCCAAATTTTTTATAGTAAGTTAGTTTTAGATCTTCTGTCACGTTTCCAAGTTTGAATAAATACTTAAGTCTCTTGTTCTTGTTCCATCAACCTTAGACAGTGTTGGTGCCCCACCTCTCTCTCTTTCCTTTTGCTTTTACCTCTCAATCATTTTGAGCTACTCCTTTTCTGTTGTCAGTTTGACAGCATTTAGTCTGTTCTGTAACCATAATTAAGTCTTCCATGCTTTGTCTATTGGTTGGTTCGAAGGCTTGAGAATCAAAAGAATTTACATTATTAGGATATTAAGTATTGTTCACTGCAGTGCCAGGTAGTGTGCTAGAATTATTTCCCCACCGTGGACTCAATATAGCAACCCTTGTGCCAATGGGAAAAGAATGTTCTAAGCATCCAGTTGACACTTTTTAAATTCAGAATTAACTTGATAGTCAGTGGGACTTAGGGACCCACTCTGCAAGCTCTTTTAATTATCATTTACATCTTGTGTGGCCTTGTATACTTTAATCATTTCATGCATTATGTCTCCAATGAGAGAGGGAACTCCTTGAGAGGGAAGTGGTCTTTCCTTTTTAATTCCCACACCAATTTTAGTCTCTCAGTAAATTAAACTGGTTTTCCCAAAAGTAGGCAAGTAAATATAGTCTGTGCCATTAAAATGACATCATGCTGTCAGATTCTGCATATACTTTATTTTATGATGAGTTATAAATATATAAATATTTTAAAAATAAGGCTATTAAAAACTCATAAATTAAAATATTCAGCTTCAACACTTTGAGTATTTCTCCTTCATAATCGTCTTTAGCCTTTCCAAGAAGTCTTTCAACGTACTCTTCTTGGCTTCATTCACAGAACAGGTCTACAAAAGAAACATTTCATTAGTTTGCATTGCTAAGTATTTGAGTCTTGCTCATGCCTGTCTACCTGGGTCAAGCCTATGCTGCCACTTGCCACCTGAACAGTGATCAAACCAGGGCCTCCAGTCTGGCTTGACTCTGCCACTAGGCCAACAGGGTTTGCCTGTTTTTGGTGCATGCTACTTACACTCCTAGAAATGGCCACTGTACCATCACTAACTGTCTGCCTTCAGGGTGTGGCCATCCCTGGAGACGTGTGTCACAGCTAGGTTCTGCTCAGGGGCGTAACATGAAGGTGGAGGCTCAGACCTGCCTGCTGCCATCTTGAGCCCGTGGCCATCTGGACTGCTGAGAGAGAGATTCAGTCCATTTGCCCCCCTGCCCATTAACCAGAAACATCATAGCTTGGCAGCCCTTTAGGTGGAAAGGATTCCTGGTACCTACCACCAGGCCACCTCTTCAGTTGGAATCTCAGCTCTACCAAATTATTAATTGCATTGCTTAGGACAAACTACTTCGTTTATAAAAGCTTCAGTCTCCTCCTTTGTAAAAGGGGAACAATAGCGCCTACTTCCTAAGATAATTAAGAGGCTCAAAAGAGACAGTGTAGTGTCATCTCCCTGTTCTATTACCTTGTAAAGAAGGCATGGGGGAGGGGGATGAATGTCCCCAGTTCCTCTACTTGGCGTTAGATAACATCCACTCTTGACTCTGCCTCTTTCGTACCATCAGTTCTCCCCTCTTACTGGATCATTCCCACTGGTATACTGACATGCTCCGTATAGACCTCACCTTAAAAGAACTTCCTTCACGCCATACCTGCCCTTCAGCTATTGTTCTGTTTCTCTGCGACGTTATAGAAAAGCACCTCGAAGGAGTTTTTATACTCGGTGCCCCTTTCTTTTCACTCCTCCCCAGCCCCATTCTCTATGGAATCCACTCTAGTCATGCTTTCATCCCGAATCTCCATTTATATCAGCATCACCGGTAACCTCCCTCATGACAAATCCAGTGGCCATTCTCAGTGTTCATCATTCTTGACCTTTTAGTACATTTGACACAGTTGATCACTCCCTTCTTCTTAAAAGTTTCTTCATTTGCCTTCTGGGGTGCCACGCATTCTTTGACTTCTCCTACTTCACTGGTTACTTCTCAGTCTCTTTTGCTGGACCCTCCTCTTCCTGACCTCTATATGTTAGAGTGCCTCTGGGCTCAGTCCTTGGATTTTGTTCTTTCTTTATGTAACTTTATTTTTTTTTAAAAAAGCCTCCCTGCTTTTTTTTTTTTTTTTTTTTGGCTGCGTTGGGGCTGCGTTGGTTCTTCGTTGCTACACGTGGGCTTTCTCTAGTTGTGGTGAGCAGGGGCTACTCTTCCTCGCGGTGCGCGGGCTTCTCATTACCGCGTCTTCTCTTGTTGCGGAGCACAGGCTCTAGGCATGTGGGCTTTAGTAGCTGTGGCTTGCTCTAGAGTGCAGGCTCAGTAGTTGTGGCACACAGGCTTAGTTGCTCCGTGGCATGTGGAATCTTCCCGGACCAGGGCTCGAACCCGTGTCCCCTGCATTGGCAGGCGGATTCCCAACCACTGCGCCACCAGAGAAGTCCAGGCCTGTGGCTTTAAACAACATCTTTCTAAGAACTCTTCACTTAATATCACAAGTTCTGATATCTCCCTTAAGCTTCAGACTTTTTCAACAGTCTTATCAACATCTTCACTTGACTATTCAGTAGGTACCTCAGACTTATTATGTATAAAATTCAACTCCTGACCTTAAGCTCAGCCTCCAGCCCTGATCACCCCTGGTCTTTCATATCTGATAACAGCACCAACCATTCCCCAAGGAGCCCAGGCTAGGAACCAGGAGGCCACGTTTTACTCTTTCCCTCACCCCCACAACAGATGTGTCAGCAAGTCCTTCTGGCTCTATTTTTGGTTATATCCCAAATCTAACAATGTCTGCCGCTTCCACCCTGTCACACCCACCATCATCTCCAGGCTGGAATACTGTGGTAGCCTCTCAACAGGCCATCTTACTTCTATGCTTACCCTTACTCAGTCTATTTACTGCACAGTAGCCAGAATGATCATTTTAAAAATTACATAAATCAGATCGTGGTCTCTGCCTTGCTTAAAACCCTGTGGGAGTTTCCCACCATGCTTGGGGCAGAATCCATAGGCCCTGTGTGATCTCCTATTAAAATCCTCCTCCCTCACTCTGATCCAGGCCCTCCTGTTGATCTTTGAACACATGAAGCTCATTTCTACCTTAGGGCCTTTGCACAGCTGTTCCCTCTGCCTGGAATGTTCCTTCCAAATTAGTAACATGGCCGGCTCTGTCACTTAATTCAAATATCTGCTCAGATGATGTCACCAACTACTAAATCAGCCCTCTCCCTCATGACCCCTGTATGTTCTTTATTTCTGTATTTTTCTTCATGGCACTTATCACTACTGGAATCATATGCTTGTTTGCTTTTCTCACTCACCCATTACAACATTCTGTAAGCGCAAGAACTGTATCCCCAGTGCCTAGAACAGTACCTGTAAGCAACACGCATGGAGCCTCAACAAATATTTGTCGAATGAATGAATGGGTTGATTAACCAAGGGTACTACTATTCATAAGGAGAAATATCTTAGAAGTAAGGCTGCCATCCATTGGAAGGCAAGCTCTTGGCATAATGCAGCTTACCATGTTTGCCATGCTGCTGAGGTTCCTGTGAAGTCCACTCAGGGGTTTGTTCAAGCACTTGTGGTATCTGTAGATATGCCGAAGCACAGTCGCGGCCCTGCAGAAAGTTTCCTTCTCGGTTGTGTTCTAGAAAGAGAAATTCCACAGGTAGCCACTGCTAGCTTGATTTTGAACATTGGAGAGAGATGTTTCCTTCTGGTTTCTTCTTTCCAGAAGGACAAGTGGAGGTGAATTTGCTCAACTGTGGATCAGGTATTCAAGTATTCCTGCCACGTGAATGGAGGCTGCTCGTCACAGTAAACAACCTCTTCCAGTTACTTGCAAATGCAGCAGCCTTTTCCTGAAACCTCCCAATTTCTTTTCCCTTGGAGGGTTTTGCTGAAGGGGTACCTGAATCAAGTCACTCAACTAAGTAAATGGGAGAGTGGGGATTTGCATGCAGGGCCATCTGTCTACAACCCATGTCTGTTTCTTTACCCCATGCAAGCTCTTTTTTCTGTGGATGCAGTTGTATGTACATCAGCTCGTAATCAGAGTCTGCTCTGTCTTATTCCCGTAATTTATAGTTTTTGAATCCAGGTTCCCTGGAAATCCCACGTTTGTTGAATAAATGAATGCCCATCCTTTGACCTAGACAGTGCCACTTTGACCAGCACTCCATTTAACCCTCCCCATGGGAAGTAGCAGTGTGAGGAGATAAGACATGTCCCCACATAGCTAGAGGTGAGTGCCAGGATCAGAGCTAGGTGCCCCAGGAGTGTGACCTGGGGACATGAGGGGCAGCTTCAGAGAAAGGGTGCAGGGCCTTGGACAGAGTTTCTGTTAGGGGCTTCTAGCCTCGAATGTGCAGGGTCAGAACCTCCTTGGAATGCTGGCAGCCCTGGTGTGAGTCTGGACACATGGCTCTTCCTGGGGACCTTTGAGCCTCAGAAGAGGGCTTGTACAAGTGGGGAACCAGCTCTTTTTGAGAACCTGGGAGAGAGAATGTGTCTCAGCCTGGTCAGGCCTGGTGTGTCCTCTCTCTCTCCACTGAAGAACAAAGGCCCAGAGCCTGGAGGGTGTCTTAGCTTGAGCCCAATCCAGCTCAGATAAACCTGTCTCCAGCCTCTGCCAGGACCTGCTCTTGTTCCTTGCCACTCAAAATATGGCCCATGAAGCAGCAGCGTGGGCGTCACCTGGGAACTTGTTAGAAATGCAGAATCTCAGGCCTCCCTCTGGACCCACTGAGTCACAATGTGCATTAACAGGATCTCCAGGGGATTTATATGAAAAGCACTGTCCAAGCAGCTTTTTAGGTTCTTCCGTATTTTTTCTGATTACCAAACTTTTTACTATAAAATTAATATACAGGGGGCTTCCCTGGCGCAGTGGTTGAGAGTCCGCCTGCCGATGCAGGGGACACGGGTTCGTGCCCCGGTCTGGGAAGATCCCACATGCCGCGGAGCGGCTGGGCCCGTGAGCCATGGCCGCTGAGCCTGCGCGTCCGGAGCCTGTGCTCCGCAACGGGAGAGGCCACAGCAGTGAGAGGCCCGCATACCACAAAAAAAAAAAGTAATATACATTCAACAAAAGTGAATTCACTCATTATCCCACTAGCCAGAGAGAACTACTGTTAAGATTTTGGTAACTATCTCTCCAGATTTTTTTAATACTTTTTTTTTTTTGCCATAGGGACCAGCTATTGATACTCTTTTATAACCTTTTTACACTTAACATATAGTACTAGCAATTTCTTAAATCGTTCAGTAATATTTAAGAACATGTGATTGAGAGCTGTGTAGGAACCTAGGGCATATTTGTGCCATAGTTGATCAATCCTCTATCACTGCAGTTTTTTGCTTCTGTGAATAAGGTGGCAGCAAGTCATCTGTATAAATCTTGGTGTTCATCTCTTACTTCTTTAGGCTAAATTCTAGAAGTGCAGTTCATATTTTAGGGTTTTTCCAGGAAGATCTTGACCCAGACCGAGGCGCCAGAATCCTAGACTACGAAAGCTTCCCCTTTCCGCTGTGGAGCTTGATGGCTCATGGGCAGGGCCTTTGGAAGGACATGTATGTACTTAATGAAGTACATGTCCTTCCAAAGGGCATATACTCTGGCTGGAAATTTAAGAGCAGCACCAGTATCTCTGGGCTCTGGGAGTCAAGAAACCTCCCATAAATCACCATACCTCTGGGGGGGCTTTGTGGGTGAGCAGAGGTGGGGAGGCCAAGGTGAAGGCAGGCACTAGCTGAATATGCAGATGGAGGCAGATGCCTATGTTGCTGGAGAGAGAACAATGAGGTTCAAGAATGCCAAAAGGAGAAGAGATCCTTTGCTTATTTTTCCATCAAAATTTGATGAGCCTTTTCTAAAACGTTGGCTAGGAGCTTAGAAATTATACTGTCTCAGTTTTGAGTATGTAGCCATTTAAGGTAGGAAAACACCCTCTAAAGATATTTTTCGGGGACTTCCCTGGCAGTCCAGCGGTTAAGACTTTGCCTTCCAGTGCAGGTGGTGCGGGTTCGACCTGTGGTCAGGGAGCTAAGATCCCACATGCCTTGCAGCCAAAGAACCAAAACATAAAACAGAAGCAATATTGTAACAAATTCAATAAAGACTTTAAAAATGGCCCACATGAAAAAATCTTTAAAAATAACTAAAAGATATTTTTCAAAAGGCTTTCTAAAGGTGATTAGGGTAAGTATAGAAAAGAGTTTGAATCAAATGGAAAACTTTTAAAAGAAGGAATTCTAAAGGCAGTTTTAGTTAAAGACCTTAATGTTTTAGTTCCATTGGCATTGTGGCAACAGGATGACACTCTGACCACCCACTTTTTCGACTGCTTGTCTAGCTTTCGCTGCCTGAGTGTGTCTTGCTTAGCTTAGCACACTTTGAGGAGCCGTGCGGACTCTGCAGTTCAGAACTGCTCAGGAAAGAGGCTCAAAAGGGAGGCCTGGTCTCCTGCCAGAAAGAAGCCCACCCCTCATGGGAATACAGCAATGGTGGCACACCATTTGGGAGACTTCTTCTGTGCAGGGATTCTGCTAGAGTTCTAATGGGTCTTGACTAGCTTCATTTAAGGACATACAGATGCATCCTATATGTATTGTATTCATTATCTCCACTTATGCCCAAATTTAGTCAGCAAATGTGATGTATGAAAAAATCCTCTACTTTCGCTTTTTAAAAAAAGATTTGAGGGTTGGCATAGAGCTCTCTGAAAAATTATGGACTTTTGCTCCCTTTGTTAGTAGGAAATACCTCCAACTAATGGTCCACCAAGAAGTCCTTCCTAGGCCAGCCAGCTTGCTTGCTTTCCACCTTTCTCTTCCTCAGACTACCTAACTTCAGAGACACTCGGGAGGCATTGCATGTGGAACCCAGGATTTAGATCAGCACATTCTTCCAGCATTTGCCAAGAGCAAGATGCCACCCAATTTGGGCATAATGGAACTCTGGATCCCCAAAAGCACTAAAATGAATATGCTGGATTTTGGAAAGATGTTCTTCTTGAGAACACAAAGAAGTAACTTTTCCTCCCACATAGCATCTTTGTGGGTTTTTTAAATAACAACCTTTCTTTGTTCTGAAGTATCTTAATAGATAAGTAAGCAGTGCTGAGTCTTTGAGGAAAAGAGAAGAATGGAAAAATGAGCTTGTTAATCCAGGAGGAATAGAAGCAGTTCGGGAGAAGGCGTGAGATAGGTTAGAGTGAAGGAAGGCAGCGGGGACTAGCCTGCACCTGGGCCGGGGTGAGGGCTGGCTGGGTCTTCTAGAGCAGCCCAGGGTGGGGTCGCCCTGGGCTCGCAGTCATGGATTGTTTGATCATTTCCTAACGCTGGCCCCTTTCTTAGAATGATTGCTTCTCTACAACCAGTTTTTGCCTTTAATCAAGAGTTATATCATACAATAACATTTTCCACTAACTCAAGAGTTGGATTCCAACCAACTTTCAAAATTGCTTTCAAATCTTCAGATGTAGAAACTGAGGCACAAAGAGGTGTGGAGACTTGCCAAAGGCCACACAGTTAGTTAATGGCAGAACTGGGGCTAAAGCCACAGACTGTCTCACTTCCAAACCCTTGGCACTTCTGCTGGGGCCCTGCCCTTGGCTTTGGTTGCACCCTCCCAGCAGTGCAGCCAACCTCTGGAGAGCCCAGAGCACAGCTCAGTGGACTCTTGGCTATTTTATTTCTATATATATACAATATTAATATATGAGATATATAAAGTATTAATACATTATATATAATATACAAATTTATATATATATAAAATCTCCAAGTCCTTCCAACCTGCTGATGGACAGATACAGTCTGATATGGGATGAGATTCTGAAGGATAAAATTATATAATATGTATTATGTAATATTATGTATTGTACGTTTATATTATATACTATTATATAATTACATTACAGTATTATATATCATTGTATATCAGACTCCTGGAATAATCTTTAATAAAGTGAGATAGTCCAGATAAAGGCCTGAAGACCAGCTTTGCTCACGAGCAGGACAGGCCTGCCCTGTGGCCTGGATGCTGGGGTGTGGCCCTGCCCAACACATAGGGCTTCACTCCTGGCCAAGTTACCCTCTAGTACATGTGGAAAGCAGGTGGTTAGGAGACCACTGGTAAATTGAAGCTTTGGGTTTTTCATTCTCAGTCGTGTGTTTCCATGAAAACAGGAACTGATGTGCAGAAAGCTATTGATATGGCTGTAGTCATGTGTTTGTCAGAGAAAAATGCACTATCAGCTGTCAAATCTATCTCCTCCCACTGCAGATCGGGGAGTGGGGGTGAGATGCAGCAGGAGGAGGAAAGGTGAGATGCTCTGGCAGGAGTAGCTGGAGGCAGGGATATGTCGGCCCCTGTCCAGCAGGACGGTTCTGGACAGGCCCGAGGGGAGTTGGCAGGACAGAGCAAGATGAGGGTCTCTGGACAGCCATGCCCGGAGCCAGTGGGCTGTTAGGTGACCAGGCTGCGGAAGAGGAGGGGCTCTGTCGATACCTTTTCTGTTGCCATAGGAAGTCTCTTAGACAAAATGAAAGCTCTCTCAATCTGTAATCTCAATATCTGTTTTTGTGAGAATATTTGGTTTTTCAGAAATGTATGGGCCAGAAAAATTCTCTCCTTCAACAGCATTTATTGAGTGCCTCCTATATTCCAGGTACTCGACCTGGGTTGGGTAAATCCTAAAGAGCTTTTTCCTGGACTGGGATCTGAATTATGACTACAAAACCCAAGCTTTCTATTATACATCTTCTAAATCAAGTGAAACCAGAAACACCAAAATGTATTTGAGAGTAAAGATCAGAATTCTCAGTCTTTGAAAACGTTTCACCCATTATAGTTAATTTGGGCCTGTTCCCTTTACGTTAAAAAAAATTTCTTGTTCGAACACTTGTGGATGGCTCTCCTCCCCAAGTCACCCATCTGCCAAAGCAGACCCGGGACAGCTCTTACCTTTGGGGTGGCAAAGACGTCTTCTACAGGCAGCTCCATGCACGAGTTCTTGGCCCAGGCAGGAACGAGAGAGCAAGAGACAGAGTTACCTCCAACTGCACAGGGTAAGCCTTGCTGAGCAGCTCTGACTCCCTCAAACTGAGAAAACTTCCTGTGGTCCCTCGGGGGAAAAAAGTGCCAGGAGAAAAGTCTCCACACTGCTCCCCATCCTATCACCAACTACCAACTCTCTAGAAGCTGTTATGTTCTTTTCACAGTCTAAGAAATATGCACAACATCACCAGAACATCTGGAGAGATGGTGCCAGATAGCTTACTCACCTTTCTTGCTGTGAGGATGTTCAGCGTTTTGATGATCTCTTTTAAGGTAATATCGCCCTTGTGTCCATGGACGAAGTTGCTGGTACATGCCAGTAAGCAGACTAGCATTGGGATCAGTTGGGAGGTGAGACCCATTAATAGATCTCTATTTGCACTGACAATGTGAGACAATCAGTTTACTGGGAGAAGCTAACAATGCAATTCTGACAAAGATATCTCTATATATAGATTTAAAATTGCTGAAACTGAGGGAAAATGTTTACATTGGAAATTTTCATTACACCAGGTTGTCAGTCATGTGGGACCAATCAGCACCTCTCTTCCAGGAGAAAAAATGCCTCACAAAAACAGGTAAAATGTTCCTGTGAAATCAGACCAGTAGGAAAATGAAACCTTTTTTTTAAAAAATTAACTACAAAGTATCAGCATAGGAAATTACACCATAATTTGCTCTTTAGGTTAGTCTTATCAGCTTGGGGTTGCTGCTGGCTTTTTGCTTTGCATAGAAAGAGGAGGCCACAGGTGTCCGAATTTGTTTCAGTGCAGCCCTCCTGGGGAAAGATAGAGTAATATCAAGAAAGTTTGACTTGATTAGTATTTCAACCTGGCTTCTTCCAAGTATGGGTGGCATCTGGGAAACTCTCCTTTTGTGGAAAAGCTGATCTAGGGTTCTTTCTCTGGGTAGAAGGAAAGTAATAGGCACAGATTCTCTCCTGTCCTAGCACTCAGGCATGCCGTTCTTCCAAATTTAGGATTTTGGCCAAGGACTTGTAATATGAGGTGGGGCTTAGTTAGGGTCACATCAGGTCCATAGGTCTTTAACAATAAGGAGGCTCTAGGCAAAGTATGCCTATCCTGAGTTTTCAGGAATGACCACTTTGAGGGACTTCCCCTGGCGGTCCAGTGATTAAGACTCAGCACTTCCACTGCAGGGGGCGAGGGTTCGATCCCTGGTCAGGGAACTATGATCCCACGTGCCTTGTGGCAAAATAAATAAATAAAAGATGAAAGAGTAATTAAAAAAAAAAGGAATGACCACTTTGAAAATGGAATTTAAATACAACCTTAGCTAATTAGGGGAAAAGAGCCATAATTTCACAGATTTACCAGTCAGTTGTCCTGATCAAGTTGCCACCACTTGCCCTGGTGCTTCAGTCTAATCTCTATGGACCTGGTGAGGCGCTGCACGCCCCATTGTTCACTCAGATGCCTGCGCCCCAGTATGCAACTGCTTATTCCTCCCTGAGCCTCTCCTCTTTCCTCTCCACTTCCCTTCTCATGGTTTCTGACCTTCCTCTCCCTACTGATTTCCTCTGGAAGGTCACACAGAAAAGATGACGGCTAAGGTCCTTCCTACGTTTTGGCTCTTATTGCAGTGATTTGTACTCCGTGAAAGAAAGGATCTGGATAGTTGTATCAAAAAGGTCCTTGGACCATATTTAGGATCCTTCCGTTGGGACTGTGCAGGGGATTTGCCGGACTCAGTGCAGTGACTTCTGATACCAACTGTGTGGAGTTGGGCCAAACCTCCCAGGTTAAGGGCACAGCCTCCACAAGACTGCCCTCACTTCATACACTGGCTGAAAATTTGGGAGTCCCCAGTCCACCTTCACTTCTGGCCAACTGGCTACCAGTTTGAGCTCCCACTATCCTCTCAGGTTCAGTAATTTGCTAGAATGACTCACGGAACTCAGGGAAACACTATACCTAAGGTTATAGCTTTATTACAGCAAAAGGATACAAATCAGACCCAGCCAAAAGAAGAGACACAGCGGGTGAGGTCTAGGAGGGTCCCAGGCATGAAGCCTCCTCTGTCTTCTCTCCCTGGAGTCACAACATGTTGCTTCCCCAGCACCTTGATGTGTGACTACACATAGAGCATGCCAACCAGGACAGCTCATTGGAGCTTTGGTGTCCAGTTTTACTGGGGTGTCATTCAGTAGGCATAACTGATTGAATCCTTGGCCACTTGATTGACCTCATCCTCCAGCCCCCTCCCTGGAGGTCGGGCTGATATCACAACAGCTTAATGGTGTGACCAGTCTCCACCTTGAGTGGCCTCATTAGCATAAACTATTAGGTCCTGCCACAAATAGCAAAGATACTCCTATAACTTGGAAAATCCCGAGGATTTAGGGGCTACCTCCCAGGAACTGGTGACAAAGACCTGTCAAATTCTTTGTTTAAGGGGTTTGGAGGTTACCTCCCAAGAGCCAGGACAAAGATCAGACCTCTCTGGGTAAGTTAATTCTTTTTTTTTTTAATAGCTATTTCTTTTTTCCCCCAGTTTTATTGAGATATAACTGACATACAGCACTGTATGTTTAAGGTGTACAGCATAATGATTTATCTTATATATCGTGAAATGATTACCATAAGTTCAGTTAATATCCATCATCTCATATAGATACAACAACAAAAAAAAGAAAAAAATGTTTTTCCTTGTGATGAGAACTCTTAGGATTTACTCTCTCAACAACTTTCAAATACACCACACTGCAGTGTTAGCTACAGTCACCATGCTGTATGTTACATCCCCAATTCTTATTTACAACTGGAAGTTTGTACCTTTTGACTGCCTTCATCCAGTTCCCCCTCCTTCCACCCCCCGCCTTTGGTAACTGCAAATCTGATCCCTTTTCTATGAGTTTTGTTTTTTTAGATTCATATGTGAGATTGTACAGTATTTGTCTATCTGAGTTTTCACTTCAGTTTCTACGTTGTCACAAATGGCAGGATTTCCTTTTTAATGGCTGAATAATATTCCATTGCACATATACCACAAGTTTTTTATCCATTTATCCATGATGGACACTTAGGATGTTTCCATATCTTGGCTATTGTAAATAATGCTGCTATGAACATGGGAGTGCAGATATCTCTTTGAGTTAGTGGTTTTGTTTCCTTTGGGTATATTCCCGGAAGTGAAATTGCTGGTTTGTATGGTAGTTCTATCTTTTAATTTTTTGAGGAAGCTCCATAACTGTTTTCCACAGTGGCTGCACCAATTTACATTCCCACCAGCAGTGTTCCCTTTTCTCCACATCCTTGCCAACATTCTTGTCTTTTTGATGATAGTTATTCTAACATGTGTGAGGTGATATCTCATTGTGGTTTTGATTTCCATTTCCCTGATGATTAGTGATGTTGAGTACTTTTTCATGAATTTGTTGGCCATTTGTATATCTTATTTGGAAAAATGTCTATACAAGTTCTTGGCCCATTTAAAAATTGGATTATTTGTGTTTTTGCTGGGGTAAGTGTTTTCTTCGCTACACAAATTGGGGGGAATCAATAAGAAAGGGCGGCCTTCCTTCCAGGATAACTAGAGACTTCAAATCCATATTAACTATTATTTGGAGTAAAATGGTGCATAGTCCTTTTTTAAGGAAATGTTCAAGTTACAACGGGAGTAGCCTTGCACATGCGGACACGCGGGACAAGAGTCTGGGGTGCAGAGCACACCTCTCACAGCCTTGAGGGTTGAGGTGGAGCTGGCGAGGGGGAGAGGTCGGCAGAGTCCCAGCCTGCGTGGGAGGCAGTAGAAAAGCGATCTACGTGTTGAACAGTTGTTTTATGAGCCTTTGCTGAGGGCCAAACCCTGGGCTTGGGGTTCTGGGGGCAAAGATGTGAGTCAGAAAAGGAATATAATTGGGGATCCATAGCTCAGAAGCAGAATACAGCTTCTTTTTTGCTTTGTTTCAATGGTTGGATGAGGCCAGGGGAAAAAAAGGATAAACTCTCCAGACTGTCAGGAGTGACCAGAAGGTCCCCACCCTTCCTGCAGGGCAACACCATGGCAGCTGTGCGTGTGGCTGGGTGTTCAGAGGCCAGGAAGGTGGGGACCTGCCTGTCAGGGACGGCAGCCAGCACCCAGCCACATGAGGACAGAGGCGAAGGGGCCTCTCCCAGCCTGCGGGAGTCACGGGCCAGGATGGCGAAGCAGGTGGGGCGGCACTAAAGCGCAGAGGGAGGTTGAAGACTGCTGGGCCCTGGCTGGGTCAGTCAGAGGCTCCCTGAGCCCTGCTCCTCTTCTGTCAGCTGTGCCAGACAACACGCAGCAGAGCCCTTTCCAACTCCTCATGGGCTTCTTCATGAAAAAAGTAATACTTCTCCAAGGGAGTGATACTTAGCAGAGATTGAAATAGATCGGGGACTGGCGGTGGAGGGGGGGAGGTTGGTGCTAGGGCAAGGGGGCAGCAGTGGGAGGCCTAAAGGGGGGAGCTCCCCGAGGAACCAAAGAAAGCCAGTGGGCCTGGGAAGGGAACCAGTTAGAACACTGCGGCTGTTCTGTGAAGGAGGGAGCTGGTGTGGAGTGTAAGGCAGTCAGTGCTGTGGGCCTAGTGTTACTTAGCAGCAATAGAGGGACCTGGAGTCAGTGGGACCTGGCCGTTCTGAATCCCAGCTCTGCCACTTACTGTCTGGGTGACTTGGAAAAGGGTGACCCTGTCCAGGCTTCTGTGTCAAATTAGGCTAATAATAGGGGTGTGGGAAGATGATCGGATGTAATGCGTATAAAGTGTTTGGTGTGCCTGCCAGGTAGGAAGCCCATAAATGCCAACTGTCATTATCACCATTATCATTGTTATCATCATCATCATCATTATTATTAATAGCACTTAGAATTGGCTGAATATGGGGGTGAGGAAGAGGACCCCCAGGTTTGTGGCTTGAGGAACCGCCATTCACAGAGATGGCCTTTGAGGAGGGAAGGAGGTTGGCGGGGGTGGAGCATGAACTGAGGCGCCTGCAGCTCTGAGCTGAGGAGGGTCTGCGTTGTAGACAGAGGACGAGGGGAAGCCAAGGGAACAGTGTGGTCCTGGATGGGAGGACGAGGGAAGAGAGGGAACAGGAAATGACTGCAGCACTGGAAACACAGAAGGAAGGAGAGGAGGCAGGCAGCCAAGAGCCCGAGAGGGGACCCAGGCGTGAGCCTCCGAGGACAAGTGAGTGGTCAGCAGCGTCACATGTTCCTCAGGGTCAGGTGAGATAGGGGCAGAAGGGCTTCTGCTGGGTTTAGTGATGGGAGAAAATCGGTGACATCACTGAGGGGGCTTCTGGCACGCAGTAGGCTCACGAAATGGAAACAGTGGTGTAGGTGCATTTCGGAAGGCCAGCTATGTTGGGGTGCTAGTTGCGAGGGGTGGGGGACCACACACGATCAATAATTATTTTTTAAATGGGACACACTTGAGCACAGGCTTCCTCAACTCTGTAAATGGCAGCTCCATCCTTCAGGGTGCTCACATCATGGTGCAAACCTCCCGTGCCCCACACCCAATCTGCCGCCAAAGCCTCTGCCTGCAGAGTGCAGCCCTGCTCGGAAGCAGGGCAGATGGGGCAGAGATGAGTTGCTAACTGTTGAAGTTGGTCAATGGATACCTGGGAGTTACTAAGACTTATATGGGTAGAAAAATTAAATATATGTTTAGTATTTATATTTATGTATTATATACATATATTTACAATGATTATATATCATATATAATGTTGATGTAAATTATGTATACAAATACGTGTATATTATATAGATGACCCAGATATCTCCAGAATCTGACCACATCCCACCCTCCACTGCCACGTCCACTGTCATTTCCCACCTGGGTTTCCACAGGAGCCTCCTGACTAGTCATTCTGCCCTACCCTTGTCTCCATGGTCTGGTCTTCACACAGCAGCCAGTGTCGCTTCATCACACCTAGAGCTGGAGGAAAGCCCAGTCCTGCCCATCCTCTGCTCAGCCACACGAGTGCTTGCTATTGCTAAGACTTTGACACTCGCTGTCCCCTCTTCCTGGACGTTTCCCTCTGTTGTGTGAACAGCTTTCTCCCCGCTCCTCCCATTTCATCCAGATCTTGGTTCTATCCTGTCTCACCAGAGGGACTTCTCTGACCTCCTCTCACAACATGGCAGCAGCCTCTACCTGCCCCCGACTGCTCCGTTGCCCTCTGCAGCGCTCACTGCCCCCTTGCACACCCTGCATTCTCTTGTTTGTGCATCCTGTCCCCCCACTAGAAGTAATCTTGTTTTTTTCACCATGTGTCCCCAACACCTAGAACAGTGTCTGGCACCTAATAAAGGCCTCAGGAAATCCTTGTTGCATGAATGCATGGAGCTCCATTTCACAGAGGGGCAGCTGAGACTCTGCCTGAGTCGCAACAGGGGAAGTCAAGGGGACAGCTGGGACTTGAAGCCAGGGTGGTTTGGACCCTGAAGTCCTTGCCCCGAGCCCCTGTAGAAGGCAGGGGTAATAGGATTCTGGGCATAGACGCAGGGAGGACCGCCGACATGGAGACGAGGGGACAATGGAAGGAGGGAGCTGAGACAGGCACGGCTGTGGACTTGGGCTTTGCCAAGCAGAGGGTAAAGTAGCTTCTTCTCCTGGAAGAGAGGGAAGCTGGCTGAGGAGTCTGCAGGAGCTGTCCATCTACCCGCAGGGCATCCATGTCTCTTTAGCTTCAGAGCTGGGCTGGCGGCCCACCCTTTCCCATCTCCTGCCCCTCTGATCCCCCTGTCCCCACCTCCAGGCAGGTCAGGCGAGGTAAAGACCCCCAAGAATGGAACGTCTTCTTCTCTCTTCAGAAACACAGGATCTGATTGGCCCAAGGAGGTCCAACCCATGAGGGGAATAGTACAGGACCTCCTGCGTCCCAGGCCCCTACAAAGGCCCACCTCCTCTTCTGAGACAGCTGATCCCAGGGAGCAGTTAGACCTGAGATGAGGGGTCCTGGGCTCGTGCCTCCCAGGTACGCTGCTGGCCCTTCCCAACCCCAGTTTTGATCAGCTCCCTCCTGCCTCATGGACCAGGTGTCAATTCCATGTTCTGTTGCTTTATTTTTTTAAACTAAATTTGTCTTTGTCCCCCAGTGGGAAATGAATGTATGCTCATTATTCATAGAAAATATGGGAAGACAGAGATTAGAAGAAAGAGAAGACAATGAATGAGAAACTGCTTTTCTAGTGAGGTGACTCCTTCTGGCCTAGGCCCCTCTGGTCCACCAGAGGCCATCAGCTTGGGTCTACAGGGATTGCCAGGCCTTCTCACCTTCGTGGGTTTCAGGAAGAGCCCTCGGGCCCCACGCTTGTCCAAGTGATGCAGAGAGCGGAACTGATGAGAGTTGCTATATTTAATTATGGCGTCTGCGTCACTGGCGACCACACAGCAGCATCTGCCCAGGCAGCACGTGGGCTGGGGGTGTTTCTGAACGATGCTTTGAGAGAATCACTTTCCACAAGAGAAGGCACTCAGGAGGGGAAGGGAGAGGGTGCAACAGAAAGTGAGGTCGTAAGTAGAAAATCGCTTCTGGGATTTCAAATGGCTTCGTCATGGGGCCCTCCCTTGCTGCTGAGAAATCAGTTGATCGGGGAAAGTTTGTTGCAAACCCTGTGCTCTGTTGCTTTTGGGTGGAGCTGAGAAATGAGTGAAGATAATGAGGCTTTGTGACTTTTATTTTTCAGAGTAGGAGTGGGCAACGTGTGGGAGGGGTGATACAGCCACCAGTTCTGACACCGGCTTGGACCTCTGGAAAGGCTGGGTGCCTGGCCTGTGTGTCCCAGGCCAGGCTGCCCTGTCTGGATGTGGTCAGCCTAGACTCGTCTGGGTCTTCTAAGACTCCCTTAGAAGGGAGTCAGCTCAAGGGAGGAACAGGATTTGAGTTTGTTCAAACTGACCAGCTAAGTTAAGATCATAAGCAGAAGGCACTGCCCCGTTGATCGTAATGAAAAAGCGATAAGCTGTTGCATTCGATAAACCCCAGCCTTCAAGCTGCTCGGTCACAAGGAAACAAGATGCAGGCCCTTGTCCTCCTGGGTCCTGAGCAGTTCAGACGACCAGCCTCAGAGAAACCCCCGAGGTGACTCGGAGTGTTTTCTGACACCTCATCTGAGCGGCAAACAGAGGTGTTTGGCGCCAAGTTCACTGGAAACCTGTGTGTGTGTCTCACTTCTCACTTGAGCCCCAGCCCCTCTTCCAGTGAAACCTCCTAGGCCTGGGGTTCCCGGTGGGCCAAGGGGCTCCCCACCCGGGGCCCCATGACCAGCATCTCCCTCCCACTCACCAAGCCTTCTGTCTCTTCCTGATGCCCCTTCTCCCTGGGCCCTGTTTGGGGTTTGCCTTGTGCATGAAAGAAGTGAGACCACATGGCTAGAGAAAACTTCCAGCATATACCTGGAGGGGTCAGTCCCCAGGTGGTGATATTCCAAGCCACAAGAGCTGACACATATCTTTTTCTTCCCCTCTCTCTTCCTTATCTCTCATTCCTGACTGGCCCCCTTTCCCACTGCCAGCAACAGCGGCTTGGTTCTGTGGCTCTGTGAGGTCTGTCATCCCTGGAAGGCCCCCAGCCCCCTCCGGCTCACTGCACACGCCCCCGCGACCACAGGCTCCTCTCTAGGGACAGTCTCGGGTGAGGCGGAGGCGCAGGCAGGGAGCTGCGGGTGGCTGAGGATGTGGTGCGCTGCAGACCCCTAGTGGTGGGGTCCAGGCGGCATTGTCGGCACTGTGCCCCCAGCAGCAGGGCCCTCCTGACTATGGCTTGGGAAATCCTAAGGGGTCCTCCCTGAGGCCAACCTCAATTCCAGTCTTTGTTCTTGAGAAATTCACAGGGAATTTCACCGGAAGCCTTTCCATCTTCCTTTTGGACAGACAGACCAATGCCCTGCTTGGGCAGAGAGAACGTGGGTCAAAGGTGATGCTACCAGAGAATGGATAGCTAAGTTTTGTGTTAAAGAAGAAGAAAAATCAATCTTCCATAAATATTCTTCTGACCTTAAAATCCTCGAATCTCTGGATGGAGGAGGATAGCGGAGATCTCACTCCTACCCTCACCCCTGACATTTGAGCTTCCCACCTTCCCAGGGTAGAACACCCTTCTCCAGACCCCCCCTGTTTAAAGACTTCTTTCTGCTGCTAAACTTTGAGTGCATGTGGTGTCTTGGTCACCACTAGCCCAGGCAGCTGGTGCAGTGCAGGCCTCAGGCAGTCCTCAGCAAATGTAGTGGGACTTAACAGGTTC
The DNA here is from genome assembly GCF_025265405.1 of Mesoplodon densirostris. Lineage (NCBI taxonomy): Eukaryota > Metazoa > Chordata > Mammalia > Artiodactyla > Ziphiidae > Mesoplodon > Mesoplodon densirostris. The sequence goes on along the minus strand of NC_082663.1, from coordinate 112,631,778 downwards.
TGAGACCGTCACTTCCCACGCTGGGCAGCCCATGGGACACTCAGCTCCCGTGCCTCCTCCCAGGTCTTCCCTTCCTGGGCTGAGCATCCCCAGATCCCTGCACAGTTGACTGTGGCTTCTTCCCTCACATCTGCCTGGGTGGAAATGAGGGGTTCACTCCATTTGAGAGTGGTCCCTGGAGCAGTCTGCCGCAGTCATCTGCACCCTGGACAGGTCCTGCCGTGGCCTCTGCTGCCTGAATCACACACGGCATGAGCTCTCACTGCTCCTGAGTGGCTGCCTCCACTGACTTGTGAGCATCGCTATAGATGTTCCCACAGGGCTCTGGGCTCCCCCAGGGAGGGTGCCTGCCTCCCACTCAGCATTTGAGGCTGGTCTCTGATGACCCACCGCCCATTGCAAGAGGCATCCTGCCTTCTGAATATTCACAGTGTAAACCGTGGCTAATGGGTGTGCCCATTAGCTGTGGCTTGCTGAGGCTTGCTGCTTTCTGCCCTCCACGTGCTAGCCTTGACTGAAGGAGAAGCAAAAACACCTGCTTGGAAAGGAGCAGTCTGATCAGGGCCCTGTGACCTTGGCTTTCCACCCCAGTCACTCCACAGTCCAGTGGCCACAAGTCACTGGTGCATCTTTGTTCACAGAGGTGGCGAGTGTGCACTTTCTTGTGATGAGAGGTGTCCAGACATTGAATGGGCTGTACCTAGAGAGCAAGTAGTGAGCTCCCCGTCAGGGGAGGTGCCCACACAGGCTGGTGACAGTATTACAAAGGTCGTGCATTCAGGCCAGATGGCATTTGGACAGAGGGAGGCAAGGTGGTTAAGTGTGTGAGCTTTGGAGTTGGAGTGAGTTTGGGGTTCAAATCCTGGCTTTGCTCCATACCAGCTGTGGGACCTTGGGCAAGCCACCTTCTCTTCCCTGAGCTTTCTATGGGTGACACCAGCAGGTGTGTGGGTGGTGCCAGACACAGGCTGGCCACTCATCCAGGGCTGTCGTCATGAGACCACTTCTGAGGTCTCTACCTGCTCCAGACACCTTCCTTGAACCCCGACACCCTGGCCCATGCTTCTTCCACCTCCCTGCAGGTGGTGGTGGGGAACTCCTCCTGGCCAGGTCCCCTCTCCCCAGGCACTGGCTTGCTTTTTTTTCAGCCCAGGTCTTGTACTTCACTCCCCCTCCGCTCCATCCTAGGCCCCCCTCCAACTGCCCTGCCTCCCAAACGCTCCTCAGAGTCTTCAGAACACAGGCCCGCGTCCCCAAATGCCAACATAAGAGGCAAACACCATCAGGTCTCTTGTCACCATCTTTATTTCTGGCTTCCAGCTTGACAAAGTCAATGAAACAACTTATCCAATGACCCCTCCCCACAATCCACACCACATGCCGTGTTCTAGGCTGCTCTCCTATATATTATTAACTCTTTGATAACATATTTTAATACTTAACTTTAAATACAAGGAAAAACAATAAATTACTCGGCTGAGGGCCGAATGCTGGCCGTCAGACAAGAGTGGCTACTCTGGCCCTCTGACCTGTCCCCTGCCCCGGCCCCAGGACCCCAGTGAGGTAGCAGAAGTTTGCATACAGTACTTACTGCCAGGGATTTCTAATGCTCGCTGCTTTAGTGCTGGAGCCCCAAGTCTCCAGGCCCTTGGCTCCAAGTTCTGGCAGTAACAGTCCCTCCCTATCCCCACAGACAAAAACACTTGTTTAAATAACACACAATAATAAATAAGGCCAAGAAGAAATGTGCCTGGGCTGCTCTCTGCCTCAGTTGCCCCCGTGTAAAGCAGGTGGCTCCTCCACTGGCTGTCTGACGAGGGTGGCACCCATTGTAATGCTAGTTTGTTCTGAGGAGGTGGAGGTCAAGTGGGGCAGTGTCCATCCTTGTCCACCCAGCTCAGAGCCCCAGATGGAGGAGGCCCACCAGGCTGAGCCCCGGGCACCAAGGCACAGGGCAGGTGGGATTGGCTGGGCTCAAGGCAGGCAGCACAGGCTCAGGTCTAAGCTAAGGAAATCTTACCCCCCTCCCTAACCCTCTTCCAGTCTCCCCAAGAAATTTTTGACATCTGAAAGAAAAATAAATCTGCAACTTAGATGGTCAGGGTCTGCCTCTGCAAATAATAATGCTAGCTCTTCATGTTTCAGCTGAATTTTCCATAGCGAAAAATGTTCCTTGAATGTTTGAGCAGGTCTTTTAAGAAGTGGGCCACTTCAATTTTGGTGTCTCGGATGTGATCGCTGGAAACCTGCTGCAGGGCAAAGAGGCCAGCATGTTAGTGGAACGCCAGAACCAGGACAATCAGCATCTACCAGGGGCTTTCTGGGGACCGGCTGGTTCAATCCCCACAAAAGCCCCCATGAGGTGAGTACTGTTATTACCCACATTTTACAGATGTGGAACTGAAGCTCATGTAGGAGTCAGGAGCCCTCAGGCCACGTCTTGGAAATCCCAAAGGCACGCCCCTGCTTCTACAGTGGGCCCACCGCTTTGTGGACACATGCCTCAGATGCTCAGCCAGCTTCCCCTGAAGCTCCCAGGGTGAGCCCAGGCCTGGGAGAAGTGGGTGCAGGGTCGGGGGGGGCAGGGGGGCCTTACCCCAGCTGAGGGCTTGTGAAGACAGAGTGCGCTCAGCATCCTCTGGGTCCTTTGGATGGCACTGCAGTTGGAGACGTTGATCAGGGCTTCCAGGGCCGCACAGTACTGTGGGGACGAAAATGTGGGGGGGGTCAGGCAGCACATTCAGTGAGTTTGCAGGAGGGAGGGGGCTGGGAGGCCTGGTGGAGGTGGGTCTGGGTGGTGGGGAGCCTAGATGATGAGGGGTGGAGAGTGGCTCTTGAAGCCTGCCTGGAACCGCCACCCGTGTGAGCAAGGCTCAGAAAAGACGAACAGAGGGCTTCAGCCTCAGCCACCTCCCCCCAGTGCCCAGGGGTCCTCACCATGTTGGCTGTCAGGTTGACACTCCACACCATGCTGCCATTGCACAGGGGTGCCTGAGGGAGCAGAGGACAGTGAGCTGAGTGCTGGCAGGTTCCCAGACCTGCCCAGCCAGCCCAGGCCAAGTCTCCACAGGGATCAGGCCCCACAGGCATCCCCATAGAGCAGGGGCAGGCCTGGGACCTTCAGTGTTCCTGAGCTTCAGTTCCTGCTCTGCACAGCGGGGGAGACCCATTGTACAGGGTCTTGGAGCTGAGAGAGAAAAACTGAGTAACACAGCCAGTGAGGGACAAGCCTTTTGCGAAGCTTGCCATAGCCAGGGCAGGAGGACAGATGACACAGGCCAGTCAATCAGGGGCCTGCAGGGAAGGTCCAGGGCAGCGTCAGGTGAGGGAGGGGGTGACCAGGCCAATCAGATGAGAGGCCGTGTGGGTCTAGTGTGTAAACAGCCCGCCTCCGGAATTGAGGATACCGCAGTTCGGAGCATGGGCCCTCTGGTGTCGTCCAATACTGGTTTAATCTGACTTTCGTCAGTTAACCTCACTGACACTTAGTCAGTAAAATGGGGTATCGTACCTGTCTCTTAAGGTGGTTGGCAGCGATGAAATGAGATGTAAAGCCCCGGCAGTGGGCCTGGTACATTATTAGTGCTCAGAAAGTGTGGGCCATCACCACTGGGGAGAGGAGCTGACTCTACTGATGGATTCTTCCATAAGAATGGGCTTAACTAAGATGCTGTGAATAACGGCCCCATTATCACATTCAAAGCCAACTGGCAAATGCCAAATAGTTCTAGGAGGTTGCCAGCCCTTCTCCGGTCTCCTCTGTTCAGAAACGGCTGAGTAGGAGCTTGCCGTGGCAGGCAGGGCCAGGCCAGGGGAGCAGGTGATCTCTGGGGACTCTGCCACATTCCTTCTTGGGTCCGCCCATATTACTGCATCCCCCACCCCAACCTGGCTCCCCTCCCCCATGGCCAGGCTCATCCCCTAGTCCTTGGGGCTTCTTCCTGACCTACAGGCATCTTAGGACCAGGCCCAGCCTTCATGGCCCAGACCATGACCAGTACCCTTCCTGAGAGTCCCCCACCCCTGCACCCCCAGAGCTAGGACCCTGGCCAACAGGCACTCACCTTCTGGTTCTGGGTGATATTGACCAGCTCTTCAATGAGCTCCTTGAGGGCTGTAGAGGGAGGCACAGGGCCCAGGGAGGCGAAGCCACCAAAGCAGGTGAGAGCAATGACCACAGTCAACCAGAGCGCCATGGAGCCTAGATCCAGCACAGAAGAGTGAGAAGCAGACGCATAGGCTGGCCTAAGCTGAGTATCTTGTGGCCTTGTCCTCTTGTGGCAGCTTTTATAGGCCCAAGTGGTGATGCCTCACACCCTGGTCTCCGCTTTGTCAGGCACTATCTACAAACCACATCTTTACTCATCTTGATTTTACTTTGTGGAAAATCCAGCGTCACATAAAGGAAAGAATTTGATTTCTTCTAGGCTTATTACTGAGAGGGGTCTGGGGCAGTTTCCAAGGTCTGGATGAGCTTACTGGTGGGGTAGGTGAGAGGGCCCTGAGGGCAGCCTGGTGTCAACTGTGCCAGCTAGAAATCCAGCACTTTTGCCCAGTGTCCACCCTAGGTGCCACCCAGCTCCTGTCCTCAGATCCCTTTAGGTCACCAGAAATGCTGGGCAGACAGTGCTGTGACCACAGTCTATCAGATGTGGGAATCTGGGGGTTTTATTTTTTTCAGTGAACTGGTCTGTTACATTACCAAAACAAAACTTGCTCTGGGTACAGAATTCAAACAGGATAAAGGGAGAAGAGTGAAGTTCACTTCTTTTGGCCCACCTGATTCCCTGTTGGCCCCGCTGTGGGAAGGACCATGGAAGTGCAGATTCCCAGGTCTCCATTGAAAGATCCAGTCAGACTCAGGGATCCTCCTGGGATCTTTCCTTTGAAAAGTTGTTTGGCTGATAACTCTAAACATGTGCAGCCTGGACACTGGGTGCCCCACCCAGCCTTCAGTGTGGGTCCGTCCTGCTGGGAGACCCTCAGTGGGTGGGGCGGGCAAGAGGTGGACCCAGCCTTAGCCCTGGAGACTCACTGTTCCCACTGCCACTTGAGACCTGGGGCGACCACCTCTGCCCTCTGAGGCCTCAAGTTTCCCTTGCAGATTGAAGGCTGTGGAGTGTGACTCCTGGGCCTGCCCCCACTCCAGGGTCCCCTGTGGGCAGCCCACCCCCTGCAGGGACACTGGCATGTAGCCATTTCCCTGCTTTTCCCTCATTCCTCCAGAAGTCCTCCAGAAACCCGTGCAACTGAGGCCACAGCATTTGCCTCTTGGGTGCTGATGTCAAGTCTCTCCCTCACCCACTTCCTCCCCTAAGCCAGTGCCTCCCCATCTCGGCCCCCTCTCTGTCTGCTCAGGCTGCCTCTCTGTCCAATGACAATGGGGCTCAGCCTCCTCACAAGGGTCCTCCAAGGGACGCTGGGGCTGTCACCCCTGCTTAGAAGACTCCCAGCCTTGCCCACCCTCTCCTCTCACTGGTAACGTGATTCCCACCCTCTCTTCTCTCCCAGCCCCAAGTTTCCCAGCACAATTGCAGGCCCTAACGCTTGCAAGCTGGGCCCTGCCCCTCGTGGCTCCCCAGTGCCTGGAGTGCCGCCGCCTGCTTCTGTGACCTCAGTTTCCTTATCTGCAGACTAGGGTCAGTAGAATCTCCCGTGGGGGTCCCTGTGTTGGCGGAAGGAATGGGGAACCACCGTGGGTTGCGTCAAGATGAGTGGAACGCCTCCCTCCCCCTCTAGGACCAGCAAAACCAAGCGGGGAGCGGTGGGTAGGTGCGCCCCCGCGCGTGGGAGAAGGCCCGCGGTTGTGGCGATGCCCTGGAGATAGGCGCCGCCTTATGTAATGGGAGATGGGGCTGATAAACGGGATCCGCTCAGGCCAGGCTCCCTCCGTGGCCTTAGGCTTCGGCCGGTGAGGGAGGGAGGGAGGGAGGGGTAGGAGTGCAGACCCGCTTCTCGGAGAAGCGCCCACGCCCGTCCCCGGCTTGGGATTGTGCGGGTCAGAGGCCGGGCGAGGGAGCTGCAAGGGAGGGAGCGAGCGGTCCGAGCGCCCTGCAGGGCCAGGGCGCCTGTGCGCACCAGCGAGGAGATGTCGCGTTCGTCCCCCGGGCCCGGGGATCCTGCGGCGACACGGCAGAGTTGCCCACCCCTCTTCCTGCGCTGTGCTCTGGAGACCCGCTCTGGCCCTCAGCCCCGAATGAGCCCCCGCTGGCTAGTCAACTGGACCATGATGCTTTTTTTTTTTTTTTTTTTTTTTTCCAGCGAGGCTTGGTTCACATCCCGGATCATTGCAATCAACACAGCTACAAAAGTGCTGCTCCGGGCACTTGACACACGTGGCTTGCATCTCTCCACCAGCCACGGCGTTGGGCCGCCCCATCCGGGTCTTGCAGGTGCAGACTCGGGCGCTCGGGGCGTATGGAGCCTGCCCCGATGCGAGGCCAGGGCCAGGGAAGGGCGGGCTCGCGGGCCTCACCGCCTGGGTCTCAGCACAGATTGGACAGCTGGGGTTGGGAACGCCCTTCACTAGGGCCAGCCCGCCCTGCACGAAGTTTTGGAAAACTTCCTTTTCCAATTTTTTTTTCCGACTTTGGCTCTCCATTGGAAAGAAGAGATACCCAGTCAGTAGGAGTGTCAGGCAAGTTGTTTTAATAACGTAAAATTCCTAAGTAAATTTTCATTTTTTTAATGAAAGTTATACGTGCATGTAATTTTAAAAAATCAAATAATTCGAGGAGGTTTATTAAGAAAAGCATCACTTTTGAGAATTCCTCCATTGGTCTTCACGTCTCGTGAGTGAGGCACTGACTGCCCTACTTTGTTCCCTACAATCTTTTCCGACATGTTTGCACAGCAAGCAACCTTGGAAGAGACAGCATCTTCCTCTGAAGCAAAAAGGCAGGCAGACTTACTGTCCATTATGAGCAATTCAGGCTGTCTCAGCTCAGGCTTCTTCTCCTGTACTTACACTGTGTGTACAGGTACCAGCTGGCTCTCTTGGCAGCACTCTGTGAGAACTGGGGTTCAGGGAACCAAACAAAAGATAATACTCTAATACTACTAGTGCTGTGTCTAACAATCTGTTCTTTGTCTCTGATGCAGGAGTCTTGTGTCTTCTGCCAGCCTCCATGAAACTGTGGCAAGCTGACTGGTTAGCACACAAGTGGGATAAAATCTCAGAGCCTTCAGTTGTTGACAAGCAGCTCCCCACCCCTACCCCCTTGGCCTCTTCTCCAGAGGAACCACGACCGTAACTGCTCCTTTTGGTATTTACCTCCTCCATGTTTCTGGATTTCTCGATTTTCAAATGCAGGCAGTATCTGTGGTTTACGATGAATATTTAATTCTTCTCCTCCTTGCTGCCCTTCTTCCACTGCATCTTTCCTTTTTTTTCTCATTCTACCAATATGCGTAGATCATAATTTGGGTTGGCCAAAAGCTTTGTTTACTGTTTACATAATTATGCTAATATATTCTCAGCTGAAACATATAGTTACCTAAGATTAATTTTCCCTCAAAACTTTTTTCCTAATAATTAATAATTGTCTTATTTTTCCATTTGCTTAGTTTTTCTATGTTCCTCTGTGATTTAATCCTAAATTCTCAGCCACTTACATAAATCTCCTTTTAACAGATTTGGGTAAATCAGTTATTTTCACAATTTCATCTTCCCAAGAAAATCTCCCCTGGAGCCTGTTGACCTGCTCAGACATGGACAGCTGCCATCTGACAACTTCTGTACAGCTGTCGTGCTGAGGACTCCTGTCATCCTGCCATGGGAATTCCCTTCTCCTCTTTCCTGTGTGGCTGTCCTATTCCTTGCATCCCAGGTCTTCCTCTTTCTTGCGGGGAACACATCCAAGTAAACACAGAATTTCAGGCAGGAAATAATTTTCCTTCAGAATTTTGAATACCTGTGCTATCGCCTCCTGTCTTCAGAAGTCCAAAAGCATTCTGTATCCAGATCTTTTCTAACTCTCTGGAAATCTGTAGGAAAATTTCCTGGTTCCCATGCCCCAAATTTTACAGTGATGTTTCTTGGTGTAGCTTTGTTTTCATCTATGATGCCAGACACAGTGGGCTCTTTCAAACAAACATGTCACTAAGTTCTGGGAAATTTTCTTTCTTTAAAAAAAATTTTTATTGAAATATAGTTGATTTACCATATTGTGTTAGTTTCAGATGTACAGCAAAGTGATTTGGTTGTATATATAATCTTTAAAAAAATTCTTTTCCATTATAAGTTATTTAAAGATATTGAATATAGTTCCCTGTGCTATACAGTAAATCCTTGTTGTTTATCTAATTTATATATGGTAGTGTGTATCTGTTAATTCCATACTCCTAATTTATCCCTCTCCCTCCTTTCCCTTTGGTAACCATAAGTTTGTTTTCTATGTGTGTGAGTCTGTTCCTGTTTTGTAAATAAGTTAATTTGTACTGTTTTTTAGATTCCACATTTAAGTGATGTCATAATCTTTGTCTTTCTCTGACTTACTTCACTTAGTATGATAATCTCTAGGTCCATCCATGTTCTGCAAATGACATTATTTCATCCTTTTTTATGGCTGAGTTGTATTCCATTGTATATATACACCACATCTTCTTTATCCATTCATCTGTCCATGGACATTTCAGTTGCTTCCATGTCTTAGCTATTGTAAATAGTGCTGCTATGAACATTGGGGTGCATGCATCTTTTCAAATTAGCTTTCGTCTTTTCTGGATATATGCCCAGGATTGGGATTGCTGGATCATATGATAACTCTGTTTTTAGTTCTCCATAGTGGCTGCACCAGTTTATATGCCCATCAGCAGTGCAGGAGGCTTCCCTTTTCTCCACACCCTCCCCAGCATTTATTATTTGTAGACTTTTTTGATGATGACCATTCTGATTTAAAAAAAAATTTAAACCTCTGTTATTATTTTATTTAAAAAATTATTGTAAAGCCATTGCTTTTTTAAAAAATAGATTTTTTTTAGATTCATAGCAAAATTGAGTAGAAAGTACAGAGAGTTTCCGTATACTCCCTAACCCCACATATACATAATCAACATCCCCCAACAGAGTGGTACAATTGATGAGCCTACAGGAACACATCAGTATCACCCAGAGTCCATAGTTTACCTTAGGGTTCATTCTTTGTGTTGTACATTCTATGGGTTTTAACAAATGTGTAATGTCATATATCCATTGCCATATATATATATATAGAGAGAGAGAGAGAGAGACAGAGAGACAGAGAGTAGTTTCATTGCACTAAAAAATCCTCTGTGCTCCACCTATTATTCACCCTACCTTCACTCCTAACCCATGGCTACCACTGATCTTTCTACTTTTTCCATAGTTGTGCCTTTTCCAGAATCATGTAGTTGGAATCATACATTATGTAACCTTTTCAGATTGGCTTTTTTCACTTAGTAATATGCATTTATGTTTCTTCCATGTCTTTTCATGGCTTGACAGCCCATTTCTTTTTAGCGTGGAATAATATTCTGTTGTCTGGGTGTACCAAGTTTATTTATCCACTTACCTACAGAAGGATATCTTGGTTGCATCAAGTTTGGGCAGTTATGTATAAAACTGCTAGAGACATCCATGTACAAATTTTTGTGTGGACATAAGTTTTCAATTTGCATAAGTACCAAAGGATGCAATCACTGGATCATATGGTAAGAGTATGTTTAATTTTGTAGGAAACTGTCAAAGTGTCTTCCAAAGTGACTGTACCATTTTGCATTCCCACCGGCAGTGAATGAGAGTTCCTGTTGCTTCACATCTTCGTGAGAATTTGGTGTTGTCAGTGTTTTGGATTTTGACAAAATGGGTATGTAATGGTATCTCACTGTTGTTTTAATTTACATTTTTCTGATGATATATGGTGTGGAGTAGCTTTTCATACGCTTACTTGCCGTCTGTGTATTTTCTTGGGTGAGGTGTCTGTTAAGGTCATTGACCTCTTTTTAAAATTGGGCTGTTCATTTGCTTATTGTTGGGTTTTAAGTATATATTGGATAACAGTCCTTTATCTGATGTCTTTTACAGATATTTTCTCCCAGTCTCTGGCTTGTCTTTATTCTCTTGAGAGTGTTTTTTGCAAAGAAGAAATTTTTTATTTTAATGAAGTCCAGTTTATCAATTATTTCTTTCATGGATCATGCCTCTGGTGTTGCATGTAAAAAGTCATCACCAAACCCAAAGTCATCTACATTTTCTCCTATGCTATCTTCTAGAAGTTTTATAGGTTTGTGTTTTACATTCAGGTCTGTGATTCATATATATATATAAATATATATATATATATATAACATTTTATTTTTTATTTTTAAATTTTTTATTTATTTATTTTTGGCTGCGTTGGGTCTTCGTTGCTGCGTGCGGGCTTTCTCTAGTTGTGGAGAGCGGGGGCTACTCTTGTGGAGCACGGGCCCTAGGCACATAGGCTTCAGTAGTTGTGGCACGTGGGCTCAGTAGTTGTGGCTCGTGGGCTCTAGAGCATAGGCTCAGTAGTTGTGGTGCACAGGCTTAGTTGCTCCACCACGGCTGTGGGATCTTCCCAGACCAGGGATTGAACCCATGTCCCCTGCGTTGGCAGGCAGATTCTTAACCACTGTGCCACCAGGGAAGCCCTGTTTATTTATTTTTTGCCAGTGGGTATCCAGTTCCTGCGTTTTTTGTTGAAAAGATTATCTTTGTTCCATTGTATTCCCTTTGCTCCTCTGCCAAAGATCAGTTGACTATATTTATATGGGTCTATTTATGGGCTCTCTGTTCTGTTCCATTGATCTATTTGTCTATTCTTTTACTAATACCACACTGTCCTGATTTTTGTAGCCTTATAATAAGTCCTGATGTTGGGTAGTGTCAGTCCACCAATTTTGTTCTTCTTCAATATTCTGGATCTTTTGCCTCTCCATATAAACTTTATAATCAGTTTGTTGATATCTTCAAAATAACTTGTTGGAATATTGATTGGGATTGCTTGAATCCATAGACCAAGTTGGGAAGAACTGACATGTTGACAGTATTGATTCTTCCTATCCATGAACATGGATTATCTCTCTGTTTATTTAGTTCTTTGATTTCTCTCATCAGAATTTTGTAGTTTTCCTCATATAGATCTCATACATATTTTGTTAGATTTATACCTAAGTATTTCATTTTGGGGGTACTACTGTAAACAGTATTTCAAATTCCACTTGTTCATTGCTGGTATATAGGAAAGTGATCGAATTTTGTGTATGAAACTTATATCCTGCAACCCTGCTATAATCACTTATTAGTTTCAGGAGTTTCTGTTGATCCTTTTGGATTTTATACTTAGGCTCTCATGTCATCAACAAACAAAGTTTTCTTTCTTTCTTCCTAATCTGTATTCTTTTTATTTCCTTTTCTTGTCTTGTTGCATTAGCTAGGACTTCTAGTATGACGTTGAAAAGCAGTGGTGATTGGAGATATCCTTGCCTTGTTTCTGATCTTCGTGGGAAAGCTTCAAGTTTCTCACCATGATGTATGATGTTACCTATAGGTTTTTGTAGATATTCTTTATCAAATTGAGGAAGTTCCCCTCTATTCTTAGTTTACTGAGAGGTTTTATCATGAATGGGTGATGGATTTTATAAAATGCTTTTTCTGTATCTATTAATATGACCATGTGATTCTTCTTCTTTAGCCTGTTGATGTGATGGATTATATTAATTGATTTTTGAATATGAAGCAGCCTGGCATATCTGGGATAAATCCCACTAGGTGGTGCTGTATAATTCTTTGGCTACATTTTTGCATTCAGTTTGCTAATATTTTGTTGAGGATTTTTGCATTTTATCACAGATATTGATCGGTACTTTTTTTTCTTGTAATATCTTTGTCTGTTTTGTTATTAGGGTAATGCTGGCCTCATAGGGTGTGTTAGGAAGTATTCTCTCTAGTTCCATGTTCTGAAAGATATTGTAGAGAATTTATTTAATTTCTCTCTTAAACATTTTGTCGAATTCCCCATGAATTCTCGGCCTGGTACTTTCTATTTTGGAAGGTTATTAAGTATTATTTAATTTCTTTGTTAGATATAGGCCTATTCAGATTGCCTGTTCTTGTGTGAGTTTTGGCAGATTGTATCTTTCAAGGAATTGGTCCATTTTCATCTAGGTTATCAAATTTGTGGCCATAGGGTTGTTCCAATTTTAGTATATGTGCTGCCGAAGCGAGCACTGTAGGGTTGTTCATATTGTTCCTTTATTATCCTTTTAATGTCCATAGGGTCTATAGTGATGTTGCTCTTTCATTTATGTTATTAGTAATTTGAGTCCTCTCTTTTTCCTTAGTTCACCTGGCTATTACTGATTTTATTGATCTTTTCAAAGAACCAGCTTTTGATTTTGTTGATTTTCTCTATTGATTTCCTGTTTTCAATTTCATAGATTTCTGCTCTAATTCTTATTATTTCTTTTCTTCTGCTTACTTTGGATTTAGTTTGCTCTTCTTTTTCTAATTTCCTAAGGTAGAAGCTTAGATGATTGATTTTAGATCTTTCTTCTTTTCTACTGTATGTTTTCATTGCTATAAATATTCTTCTAAGCACTGCTTTCACTACATCCCACAAAATTTGATGTTATGTTTTCATATCCATTTAGTTCAAAATATTGTTCAATTTCTCATGAGATTTCTTCTTTAACCCATGTTATTTAGACATATTTTGTTTAATCCCCATATAGTTGGGGGGGTGTTCCAGCTTTCTGTTATTGATTTCTAGTTTAATTTCCTTGTGGTATGACAGCAGGCATTGGTGTCTTGGTGTTCTTGGTGAACTTTTTGTGCGAGCTTGAGAAGCATATACATTCTGCTGTTGTTGGATGAAGTAGTCTATAGATATTTATTATATCCGGTTGATTGATGGTGCTGTTGAATTCAACTATGTCCTTACTGAAGTTCTGCTTGCTGAATCTTTCCATTTCTGATAGAGGGGTGTTGAAGTCTCCTAGCTATAATACTGGATTCATCTATTTCTTTTTGCAGTTCTATCAGTTTTTGCCCCATGCATTTTGATCCTCTGTTGTTAGAGGCATATGCATTAAGGATGGATATGGCTTCTTGGAGAATTGACTCTTTTATCATTATGTAATGCCTCTTTTTATCCCTGATAACTTTCCCTGGTCAGAAGTCTGCTCTGTCTAAAATTAATACATTATTAGTATTAATATAGCTACTCCTGCTTTCTTTTGGTTACTGTTATCATAGTATATCTTTCTCCATCAATTTTATTTTATTCTCTATATGTCTTTATATTTAAAGTAGATTAATACTTAGGTCTTGTTTCTTGACCTACTTTGAAATAATTGGTGCATTTAGGCCATTGATGTTCAAAAGGATTATTGATATAGTTGAATTAATGTCTACTGTAATTGTTACTGTTTTCTACTTGTTCCTTGTTCTTTGTTGCTATTTTTGCCTTTCACTTTTTTTCTGCCTTTTTGGTTTTAATTAAGCATTTTATATGCTTCAGTTGTCTCTCCTTTATTAACACATTAGTTATACTTTTAACTTTTTTTAGTGATTGCCCTAGAGTTCGCAGTATGTATTTACAATTAATCCAAGTTCATTTTCAAATAACACTATACCACTTCATGGGTGGTGTGAGTACCTTATAATAACAAAATAATCCTGATTCCTCTCTTCCATCTCGTTTCATTGTTGTCATTCATTTCACTTATACATAAGCATGTATGTTTATATATGTGTGCAGTCATCCCTCAGTATCCACAGGGGATTGGTTCTAGGACCCTCTTCAGATACAAAAATTCACAGATGCTGAAGTCCTTTACAGTCGGCCCTCTGTATCCATGGATGCAGAACTCGTGTATATGGAGGACCAACTGTGTGTGTGTGTGTGTGTGTGTGTGTATTGATATTTATTTATTTAAATAAAAGCATATATAATCAAATACATTGTTGCCATTATTACTTTGAACAAATTATTATGAGATCGATTATGAATAAGAAAAAATAAATGTTTTTTATTTTACCTTCACTTATTCCTTCTTTCTTTCTTTATGCAGATCTGAGTTTTATCATTTTCCTTCTCACTAAAGATTTATTTTGTCATTTCTTACAAGTTCAGTCTACTAGCAATAGATTCCCTTAATTTTTACTTGAGTAAGTCTTCATTTCTCCTTCAGTTCTGAAGGATAATTTTGCAGGGTACAAAATTTTAGGTTGGTGGTGTTTTTTTTTTTTTCTCTTAGCATTTAAAATATTTCTCTCCACTCTTTGCTTGCATGATTTCTGAAGAGAAACAAGTGTAACTGTTATCTTTATTCTTCTATAGGTAAGGCATCCCTCCCACACCCCACCCCCAGCTTCTTTTAGAGTTTTTTTTAAAATTGAAGTATAGTTGATTTACAATGTTGTGTTAATTACTGCTGTACAGCAAAGTGACTCAGTTATACATATACGTATTCTTTTTCATATTCTTTTCCATTATGGTTTATCACAGGATACTTTAGATTCCACATATAAGTGATATCATATGGTATTTGTCTTTCTCTTTCTGACTTACTTCACTTAGTATGATCATCTCTAGTTGTATCCATGTTGCTGAAAATGTCATTATTTCATTCTTTTTTATGGCTGAGTAGTATTCCATTGTATATATGTACCACGTCTTCTTTATCCATTCATCTGTCAATGGACATTTAGGTTGTTTCCATGTCTTGGTTTCTATGAATAAATAGAGTTTTTTATCTTTGACTTTATGTAGTTTGAAAATGATATGCCTATGTGTATTTGGAGAGAGGGGTTGGGGGTGGGACATTTATCCTGCTCAGTGTACTCTGAGCTTCCTGGATCTGTGGTTTGGTGTCTGACGTTAATATGGGGGATTTTTCCATCATTATTGTTTCAAATATTTCTTCTGTTCCTTCTCTTTTTCTTCTTCTGGAATTCTGATTATACTTATGTTACTCCTCTAGTAGTTGTCCCATAGTTATTGGATATTTTGTTCTTTTTCTCTCTCTTTTATTCTCTTTGCTTTTTTCAGTTTTGGTGGTTTCTAATGAGATATCCTCAAGTTCAGAGATTCTTTTCTCAGCTGCATCCAGTCTACTAATAAGCAAAACAAAGACATTTTTCTCATTGTTCTTGATCTCTAGCATTTTTTTTTTGGTTCATTCTTATAATTTCCTTTTCTCTGCTTACATTGCCCATCCATTCTTGCATCTTGTCTGTTTTATCCATTAAAGCCTTTAGCATCTTATAGTTGTTTAAAATTCCTGGTCTGATCATCCCAACATCCCTGCCATATCTGAGTCTGGTTCTCTTGCTTGCTCTGTCTCTTCCAACTGTGCTTTGTGCCTTTTAGTATGTCATAATTTTTTCTTGATAGCCAGATATAATGTATTGGGTAAAAAGAACTGCTGTAAATATGCCTTTGTTGATGTGATGGTAAATTGTGTATGTTGGGGGCGTAGTTTTCTGTAGTCCTATGAGTAGTAGGTCTTAGTCTTTTAGTGAGCCTGTCCCTCTGGACTATGAACTTCACACATGCCTCTAAGTTCCCTCACCCTTCAGTGGGACAGAATGGCTAGAGCCAGCTGGAGCTGGGTGTTTCTCTTCTCTTAGGCCAGTCAGGCTCTGATAAAACTCCAGCAGATTAGGCTTTAGTTAAATAGTTTCTCCTGGGCTTCCCTGGTGGCGCAGTGGTTAAGAATCCACCTGCCAATGCGGGAGACATGGGTTCGAGCCCTGGTCCGGGAAGATCCCACATGCTGCGGAGCAACTAAGCCCGTGTGCCACAACTACTGAGCCTCCACTCTAGAGCCCGCGAGCCACAACTACTGAGCCCATGTGCCACAACTACTGAAGCCCACGCGCCTAGAGCCCAGTGCTCTGCAACAAGACAAGCCACCGCAATGAGAAGTCTGCACACTGCAACAAAGAGTAGCCCCCGCTCGCCACAACTAGAGAAAGCCCGTGCACAGCAACAAAGACCCAATGCAGCCAAAAATAAAAAAATAAATTAAAAAAATAGTTTCTCCTGAGGGCAGACTTGTTAAGCAGAATAGAATGCTCTGGCATGTTTCAAAATATTTCATTTCCCTTCCCCCTGCCTGAAGCATGAGGTGACTTTTCTCTGATATTCACTGTGAGGACCTGGTGAGATCCTGGAGGCAAAACTCACAAAAGTGTGCCCCCCATGACTGGGTCCCCTGGAGTTTTTATCTCTCAGACTTGACCATGCTGAGTCTCCAGCAACTCATCAGTTATAGTTCAAGTTTCCCTACCACAACACTGGTTCCTGCAGAGTAATTTTATTTTTACTTCTAATTTTGAATAGGTATTCCATTCACATGGCTCAAAAATCAAAATGAAATATATGAAAAAATTCAGTGAAATGCCTCAACACCCTCCCCCCCAAATAACTATTTTTTATTAAGTTTTTGGTGTATCCTGAGTTTATATAAATATAAGCAGCTATGAATATATGGTCTTATTTTTATCTTGTTTCTACACATGAGGTAGCATCCTATATACATTTTGCACCTCGCTTTTTCTCACTTTTTATAAGAAGATATTTCTATATTCACACTTAGATTGGGATATTTTTTAAATGTTTTATGACTTTTCCCTCTATTCTATCTCTTCCCTCTTATTGGAACTAACATTTTTTGGATTATATACCTCATGGACTAGTGCTCTGATTTTATCTTTTTCTCTTATTTTTTATTCAAAAATTTTCTCTTCTCTGGGATATTTCCATAACATTATCTTCCATCCCAAGGGTGTTATACTTTTCTTTGAATATGCATGTGTCTAATTGCATCAAGTTCTTATTTCATTGATGGATATCTTTTCTTAGCAATCTGAAATTTTTACTGATAATTGGTATTTTTTAAAAGTTTCCTTCTCCATACATAGTCTCTATTTCCTCCATGTTTTTTCTTTTAAATTTATTTTGATCTTTTTCTTTCATGTTATGGACTTTCCTTGGATATCATGTGATCCGGGATTCCCTGATCATATTTAAGAGTGGAGGACTAACAGTAGATTGAAAGCCTTGAGAGTGTGTGTGTGTGTGTGTGTGTGTGTGTGTGTGTGTGTGTGTGTGGTGGTGGTGGTGGTGGTGGTGGTGGTGGTGGTGTTTACTAGAGGGCCATTGGCTTGTTGTTTCATTGGGGGGCTTCCCATACGAGCTTCTTTAGGTCATTTTGTGGCAGGTGGGGCAACTTCCCCAGAATAGAATCACCATGTCTCCAGCCTGGCTGACAGCATTTTGGCAGCCAAGGGTGCATAGAGGGCTGGGCATGGGGGTCCCAGCATCTGTTAATTATTCACTTAGTGCCCTGATTTTAGCACAGCTAGGCCCCTCTCAACTGTGCCTAGTGTTTCTTGGTCTAGTTACCCTCTCCAGAGAAAAAAACACTTCCATCTTCTGTTGGAGTGGGGTCACTCATCTTTGAGGAGTGGAAATGGGGATTTAACTGCTCCTTAAACCAAGTTCCAACTTATTTTAACCACTCCCCATCCAGAGGTACTTGGTCTTCTGCCTGTTCCTGAGCATTTGAGGAATCTATACATCAGAATAGGTCTCACCTTCTCTATGGCTGGTTTAGGATTCAGTTTTGGGGGGTCAACCAAGTAGTCTGTCTGCTGTCAGCCTGCTTTCTACCCTTCAAACTGCTGTTGCTATTGTTCCTTTCTCCCATTTTGGTGAGTTTAAACCTTTAAAGATTCAGTTACTCTCATCTTACTGGGTTATCAGGTGGGAGTTTATGTGTTCATTCCCTTGCTTTTACTTGGAATATATGTTTTTAATGTAGAGAATTTATTAAAGAGACAAGCAATGAGAAGGAAACACTAACCTTGCACCTCTTTGACCTGACACTGATAACACCTCAGTATCTATTAACAGTCCTTTTTTATGTACGTTTATATTTTGTTACAAAAATGGGATTATATTCTACACAACTTTTACCATCTTTTTCTTTTCAGTCAACATATATGAAGAGCATTCTCTAATATCAGTATTTTGCGTTTTAAAAAATACACAAAAATGTTGTGTAAAATGCAAATGTGCAAAGAAAAACCCCCATAATCTCAACATCCAGATAATAATCATTGTAATATCTTGGTATCTGTCACTCTAGTAGGTGTATGTATATATGATAAGTACTTCATTCCTAAACTAAAAATGAAATCTTTGCCTTTGTAAATATTCAGCCTAGTGTGAAAGACATGTTTTATGCAAATAATTCACACAACAATCTGTGTGTGTGTATATCATATTGTATACAATAATCATAGTGCAATTATAAAAAAACAGAAAAATTGGTTTACTAATATAAGGTAAACTACAGACCTTATTCTATTTTTATTAATTAATTTTATTTATTTTACTCTTGGATGTGTTGAGTCTTAGTTGCAGCATGTGGGCTCTTCATTGCAGTGTGTGGGCTTCTCTCTAGTTGTGGCTTGCGGGTTTTCTCTCTCTAGTTGTGGTGTGCGGGCTCCAGACTGTGTGGCCTCTCTAGTTGAGGTGCATGGGCTCAGTAGTTGTGGCACGTGGGCTTAGTTGCCCCGCAGCATGTGGGATCTTAGTTCCCTGACCAGGGACCAAACCCACGTCCCCTGCATTGGAAGGTGGACTCTTTAGAGTCCCCAGATCTTATTCTGATTTCAACAGTGTTTCCACTAATGTCCTTTTCCTGTTCCAAGATCTAACTCAGGAACCCACATTGCATTTAATTATTAGTTCTCCTTAGTCTTCTGCAGTCTGTAACAGTTCTTTAGTTTTTCTTGTCTTTCATAACCTATGACACTTTCCAGTATTGATCAGTTATGCTGTCAAATGTTCCTCAATTCCAATCTTGATGTTTTCTCGTAAGTGAAATAAAGTTAAACGTTTTTTGGCAAGAATATCACAGAAATGAAATTGTGTCCTCAGTGCACATCACAGGATTCCTGATGCCAGTATATCTTATTTTGGTGATGTTGACCTTTGTCACTTGGTTAAACTGGTTTCTACGAAGTTTCTCCACTATAAAGTTACTTTCTCTTTTTAGTTAATAAATATATTGATAGTTTGAGACTATATAAATTCTGTTTCTTTTCAAATTGTGCCCACTAATATTAGCACCCATCAGTGGATCTTGTCTGAAAAAATTTTTACTGTGGTATTTGCCTAATGGTGATTTTTCTATTTGCCTCTTTTCTTCTACATTTGTCATTTGTAATTCTACTGTAAAGAAGAGCTGTTCCTTATCCCTCTTTCATTTGTCTAATTAAGCACTTGTTTATATCAGTATGACCTCATGACTTCAGTTCTTTTGGATATGGACCCTGAAATGGAATTGCTGGATCATATGGTAATTCTATTTTTAATTTTTGGGGAACTGTCATAGTGGCTACACCATTTTACATTTCCACAAACAGTGCCCAAGTGTTTCAGTTTCTCCACATCTTCATCAACACATTTTCTGTTTTTTTGATAGCCATCCTAACAGATGTGAAGTGATACCTAATCATGGCTTTGCTTGCATTTCCCTAAAGATTACTGATGTTGGACATCTTTTTATGTGCTTATTGGCCATTTGTCTATTCTCTGGGTTGTTATAGCAGCATCTTACTCTTGGTACTTATTTCTGTCTTAACTGCTTTGGGCTGCTGTTAAAAAATATACCATAGACTGGTATTTTTAATACTAGAGGGTGACTTAAACAAGAAGAACTTATTTCTCAAAGTTCTGGAGGCTGGGAAGTCCAAGATCAAGGCATTGGCAGATTTGGTGTATGGTGAGGGCCAGCTTTCTGGTTCAGAGATGGCCATCCTTTTGCTGTATCCTCACATGGTAGAAGGGTCAAGGGAAGCACTCTGGGGTCTTTTTTATAAGGGCGCTAATCCCATTCACTAGGGCTCCACCTTAATGACCTAATAATCTTCCAAAGGCACCACCTCCAAATACCATCATATTGGTGATTAAGTTTCAAATATGAATTTTGGGGGATATAAACATTCAGTCTGTAGTAGGAAGGTTAGGTTATTGATTTGAGATCACTTTTACTTTTTAAATGGAGGCATTTACAGCTGTAAACCTCCCTCCAAACACTGTTTTCACTGCATCCCGTAAGTTTTGGGTGTTGTGTTTTCATTTTCATTTATCTCAAAATCTTTTGTCTTTTCCCTTGCAATTTCTTCTTTGACCTATTAGTTATTGAATAGTGTATCTTTTAATTTCCACATACTTGTGACTTTCCCAAATGTCCTTATGTTACTGATTTCTAATCTCACTCCATTGTGGTAGGAGAACATATTTTTTACAATTCCAATCTTTTCAAATTTTTTGAGACTTGTTTTATGGCATAACATATGGTCTGTCCTGGGGAATGTCCCATGTCACTTGAGAAGAATGTGTATCTTGCTTTTGTACATTAAGTGTACTACAGGCATCTGTTAGGTTTAGTTGGTTTATAGTTTTGTTCAAGTCTTCTACTTCCTTGTTGATCTTCTATGTATTCTGTCTGTTATTGAAAGTGGGTTAATGAAGTCTCCAACTATTACTGTTGAAATGGTCTACTTCTTCCTTTAATTCTGTCAGTTTTTCTTCATATATTTTGCATTCAGATATCTATTGTTAGGTGCATACATGTTTTTAATTGTTATGTCTTCCTGATGGATTGACTTTTCATCACTATAGAATGACCTTCTCTGTCTTTAGTAACAATTTTTGTCTTAAAATCTATTTTGCCTGATATAGTACAGCCACTCCAGCACTTTTGAGTACTGTTTGTGTGGAATTTCTTTTTCTGTCCTTTTATTTTCCACCTATTTGTGTCTTTGTATCTAAAGCATGTCTTTTATAGACAACATACAGTTGGACTTTTTTTGGAAAAACTCATTCTCCTAACCTTTGCTTTCTGATTGGCATCTTTAGTCCATTTACATTTAGTGTAATGACTGATAATGTAGGATTTATGTCTGCCATTTTGCTATTTTTTTAAATTGCTATTTGTTTTCTGTCTGTCTCATGCCTTTATTGTTTTTCTTAGTCTTCCTTTACTCCTTTCTTTTGTGTTAGGTAGATAATTTTGAGTATACCATTTAAGTTTCTTTGTTTCTTCTACTATAGGTTTTTTTTTTTTTTTTTTGCGGTATGCGGGCCTCTCACTGTTGTGGCCTCCCCCGTTGTGGAGCACAGGCTCCGGACGCGCAGGCTCCGGACGCGCAGGCTCAGCGGCCATGGCTCACGGGCCCAGCCGCTCCGCGGCATATGGGATCCTCCCAGACCGGGGCACGAACCCGTATCCCCTGCATCGGCAGGCGGACTCTCAACCACTTGCGCCACCAGGGAGGCCCAGGTTTTTTGAATTATTTCCTTTGTTATTTATTATTTCCTTAATTATTTCCTTTGTTATTTCCCCAGGTTGCCCTGGGGATTACAAATTAGCATTTTAGCTTAGATGAATATCAACTTAATTTCTATTTCAAAAGCTTCTATATAGGGCTTCCCTGGTGGCGCAGTGGTTGAGAGTCCGCCTGCCGATGCAGGGGATACGGGTTCGTGCCCCGGTCCGGAAAGATCTCACATGCAGCGGAGCGGCTGGGCCATGAGCCATGACCACTGAGCCTGTGCGTCCGGAGCCTGTGCTCCGCAATGGGAGAGGCCACAACAGTGAGAGGCCCGCGTACCGCAAAAAAAAAAAAAAAAAAAAAAAGCTTCTATATAGCCCAGTCTCCCCCCTCCCCCATACTATTATTGTCATATAAATTACATCTTTATTCATTATAAGCCCATCAACAATGTTTAAATTAATTCTTAATGCAATTATCTTTTAAATCAGATAGGAAAACTGAATTATAAACCAAAATACATTTATACTTTTATATTACCTGTGTATTTACCTTTACTGGAGCTGTTTTTCATGTGGATTTAAGTCTAGTTTTATTTAATTTCAGCCTGAAGGATTCTTTTAGCATTGTAGGGCAAGTCTGATGGAGACAAATTATCTTAGTTTTTTTTAATCTGAAAATATCTTATTTTCTCTGGATTTTGAAGGATAATTTTACTGGATATAGAATTCTTGGTTACAGTCAGCCCTTTTAGTATGTCATCCCAGTATGACTTTTGGTTTCCACTGTTTCTAAGGAGAAGTCAACTGTTAATTTTATTGAGGCTTTTTCACTGCTTTGTCTTGCTCCTTCCAAGATTCTTTTGTTTTTTGACAGTTTGGTTAGGATGCATCTAAGTGCTAATCTCTTGAGGGTTTTTTTTTTTTTTGAGGTATAACTGGCATATAACATTATTATTAGTTTCAGGTGTAAAACATAATGATTCAAAAATTGTATATATTGCAAAATGATTACCACAATAAGTCTAGTTACATCACCATACGTAGTTACAATTTTTTTTCTTGTGATGAGAACTTTTTAAGATCTAGTCTCTTAACTTTCAAATATGCAAATATAGTGGTTATGCTGTACCTTATATCCTCATGACTTATTTATTTTACAACTGGAATTTTTAATCTTAGGATCTCCTTCACCCATTTCTCTCTCTCTCTCTCTCTCACACACACACACACACACACCATCCTCCACCTCTACCAACCTGAAATCAGTTCTCTTCATCTATGAGCTGTTTTTCTGTTTGTATTTTATTTTTTTATTTATTTATTTATTTTTTTTATTTTTTTATTTTTTATTTTTTTTGCTGTACGCGGGCTTCTCACTGCTGTGGCCTCTCCCGTCGCGGAGCACAGGCTCCGGACACACAGGCTCCGCGGCCATGGCTCGCGGGCCCAGCCGCTCCGCGGCATGTGGGATCCTCCGGGATCGGGGCACGAACCCGTGTCCCCTGCATCGGCAGGCGGACTCTCAACCACTGCGCCACCAGGGAAGCCCTCTGTTTGTATTTTAGATTCCACATGTAAGTGAGATCATACGGTATTTGTCTTTCTCTGTTTGACTTATTTCACTTAGCATAATGCCCTCAAGGTCCATCCATGTCGTTGCAGTGGCAAGATTTCCTTCCTTTATGGCTGAATTATTCACATGAGCACACACACACACACCCCCCACACATTTTCTTTATTCACCTATCTGTTGAAGAAGATTTAGGTGGTTTCCCTGTCCTGGCTATTATAAATGATGCTGCAGTGAACAATGGGGTACATATATCTTTTCAAGTTAGTGTTTTTGTTTTCTCCACATGAATACCCAGGAGTGGAATTGCTGGATCATATGGTAATCCTATTTTTAATTTTTAAAGGAACCTCCATACTGTTTTCCATAGTGGCTGTACCAATTTACATTCCCACCAACAGTACACAAGTACTGTATCCTTGCCAACACTTGTTATTTCTTGTCTTTTTGATAACACTCATTCTAACAGGTATGAAGTGATATTTCATTGTGGTTTTGATTTGCATTTCCCTGATGACTAGTGATGCTGGGCACCTTTTCATGTACCTGTTGGCCATCTGAATGTCTTCTTTGGAACAATGTCTTTTTAGATTACCTGTCCATTTTTAAAATCAGATTGTTGTTTTTTTGCTATTGAGTGGTATGAGTTCTTTATATATTTTGGATATTAACTCCTGATCAGATATATGATTTGCAAATACTTTCTCCCATTTGGTAGGTTGCCTTTTCATTGTGTTGATGGTTTCCTTGGCTGTGCAGAAGCTTTTTTGATGTGGCCCCACTTGTTGATTTTTGCTTTTGTTGCCTTCATTTTTGGTGTCAAATCCAAAAACTCGTTGCCAAGACTGATGTCAAGGAATTAACCACCTATGTTTTCTTCTAGGACTTTTTTGGCTTCAGGTCTTATGTCCAAGTCTTTCATCCATTTTGAGTTAATTTTTGTGTATGGTGTAAGATAGTGGTCCAGTTTCATTTTTCTGAATGTGGCTGTACAGTTTTCCCAACACCATTTATTGAAGAGACTGTCCTTTCCCCATTGTATATTCTTGGCTCCTTTGTCATAAAATTGACCATATGTGTGTGGGTTTATTTCTTGGCTCTCTATTCTGTTCCATTGATTAATGTATCTGGGTTTTTTTTTGTTTTTTGGCTTTTTTTTTTTTTTTTTTTTTTTTTTGGGCCACGCCACATGGCATGTGAGAACCTAGCTCCTGACCAGGGATCAAACCCACATCCCCTGTATTGGAAGTGCAGAGTCTTAACCACTGGACCACCAGGGAAGTCCCATGATGTGTCTGTTTTCTTGTCAATACTATACTGCTGTTTTGATTACTATAGCTTTGTAATACAGTTTGAGATTAGGAACCATGATGCTTCCATGATGCTTTGTGGTTCCATACAAATTTTAGGATTGTTAGTTCTATTGCTATGAAAAATGCCACTGGAATTTTGATAGGGATTGCATTGAATCTGTAGGTTGCTTTGGGAAGTATTATTATTATTATTATTATTATTATTATTATTATTATTAATTTATTTATTTTTGGCTGCGTTGGGTCTTCATTGCTGCGCGTGGGCTTTCTCTAGGTGCACAGGCTTCAGTAGTTGTGGTTTGCAGGCTCCAGGGTGCAGGCTCAATAGTTGTGG